>NC_136491.1:127387993-127960493 GCF_053919585.1 Euprymna scolopes
AAATCGATAAATACTAATACTTTTAAAAATCAATAAATATTATATATTTCTACTGTTAAAGTTGCATTAACTTACCTTATATTTATATTCTATAGATTGTTCATAAAATAGATAATTACTAACCATAGTTTATACTAAAATTTAAAGCTATCTGCATTAAGCAGTAATCCCATATCTTTCTTTTCCGTAAGTGGGTGACAGTACCGGTGATTGTCCTTACGTAAAAACTAACAGCTAAAGTACATTTCGAATCGTACACTAACATTTTATACTATAATTTAATCGTGCCCTTACTGTCTATATATCATAATTTTCCAATATATGCATTAATCCACAAACCATATTTAATACTTGCTGAACCCTAGTAGATACTAACCCCATACTCGTACATACCTTCACTCAATGATCAACATCTTCGAATCTTAATCCTATTTTAAGGAGTGTAACTTCAAAGCAGATACTAATTATCTTTGATACTATTAATCCTAACTACCCATACGACGGCGTAGAAATACCTGATTTTGCCACCAGGCGCGGGAATAACCCTCTCAGTGATGATGGACCTGAAGATCTGGTCAGATCATCCCTCTAGGGGAAGAAAAATTCAGATATGTAAACCGCTGACAATGACTTCATACGTTATGACACCAAACGGTGGAGGAAAGCTTCCTCAGTCCTGGTCGACAACCTCCCTAGAGCGTGTGACTCGATCAAATCACCGGTTTGCAAACCTCAACTGCTTATCGAGTAGATAGGCTCTGTTTGTCTACTTGTATTGCATGATGGTGGCTCTGGACATCCGCTTTGTCTAGCACCCTTCCCAGATTGTCCTTATCTGAAAAACACCCCTTCTCAAATACATGATATAATATAAAATGCCTGGACTCCTCAAAAGCATGTAGACCTGATCTCATTCCAGCTGTACTATTAAAAAATGCTCCGCTAAGGTTGCTCCATTTCTCTCCAAACTATACAAAAACTGCCTTAACGAATCATACTTTCCTGACCGCTGGAAAACTGCTTCAGTGGTATCAGTTTGCAAGAATTCTGGCGAAAGACCTGACCCATTTAATTATGGCCTATTAGCCTCCTCCCTCTCTTCGTAAAAATATTTGAGTCTATAATAAATCAAGCCCTAGTCCGTCACCTTACAGTTGCTAAACTTTTGTTCGACTATCCATATGGATTTAGGCAATCCCGTTCTACTGCAGATGTCCTAATTGTAATCTCTGAACATATACACAATGCCCTGAATAAGGCAGGGGAGGAGAGGACAATAGCCCTAGATATATCTAAGGCTTTTAACAGGATATGACACAATGGTTTGCCAGGAAAATAAAATCCTGTTGTATTACTAGACGAATACTTAACATAATTAAATCCTTCTTACATAAAAGAAGAATCCAGGTAGTCCTCGATTGTCGTACGTGTATCTCAGGGGTCGATCCTTGGACCTTTATTATTCCCTAATAAAATAATCTCTGAGATGGGTATATTTGTTGACGACACCACAATGTATAACAGGCACGATGTGGAGACGAATGAACACATATCAAAGGCAACCTTGAAAACCCTAGAGTAAAACCTCCAGTCTGTAGTTGAATGGCGTAAAAATGGACGGGAACGTTAAATACTGCCAAGACTAAGCTCGTTTCGTTTAATAATTACAAGAAACCGTCTCAACCACCAATAGCTATGGCTAAAGATACATTACATGAAAGTACTTCATTCAAACTCCTCAGCTTAAAATTTACAAGGAATATGAGTTGGAACGGATACTCAAGATCAGTGCCAAGGCTGCTGCTAAGAAGGTGAGCTCTCACTACTATGCTAGAAAGTTATTTACGCCTAAAATGACTAGTATTTCTACAAGGCCACTATTCGCTCATGTACGGAGTATTGTTGTCACATTTGGGCTGGTGCATCTGCTACTAGTCTCTAACTCCTGGACAGGGTTTAAAGAGAGTTGCCAACCTGATAGGTCCTGAACTGTCATCTAAGCTTCATTCTCTGTCCCACCGACGAAACGTTGCATCCCTTTTCCTGTTTTACAAGTATTTTAGTGGTGGATGCTCCGACAAACTACAAGCCATTGTACCCCTTCGACGTAAATACCCCAGACAAGCAGAAAAGTCCCCCCCCACTCAGTATAACTCCATAGATCTAATAAAGCTTTCTACTCTAATAGTTTCTTCCCGAGAACTGCTAGACTTTGGAATTTCCTTCCGTGTTCCTGCTCCCCAACTGCACTGACATGCAGAAGTTCGAGTGTAATGTAAACAGGCATCTTACTACTCACTTCCTTACATAGTATCCCTGCAAACTGCCCTTTACAGTAGCCCTCTACATCAAACTGCCTTGTTTATGGTGAAATGTAATAAAAATGGATAGGCAAGCGATATCGTTTTCGTCCTTCTGCTTTGAATTCTGCCATTGGCCAACATATAATTGAAAATCCAGCTTCTGCCAATGTTTATAAAATTGATTGTTTCAGAATATTGCAACGGGCTGACTCTCAAAATTATTTAAAGCTTTTGGAGTTAGTCTAAATTCTTTAAAGCAAGCTTTTGTTTTGCCGACAGAAAGAATTCGTTAAATAATTAGACTTGTTCGTAGATATATCTCAATCGTTCTCATACCCCTCCATCTTAATTGAACATATATTTTATATTATTGTATATATTTTTCACAGGAATTCCCATTTGACTTTCCTTACTTCCTTTTTTCGCCGAGTAATTTGCTCTTGCGTAACAATTTAATTCGTCTTTTTCATCAGTTGATATCTAACGATTAACTCCTGCAGAATTTGATTGTGAAAGGGACCTGTAGGGTTTGTTCGTATATTATTTTCAAAGCACTATGCATATATATATATATATATATATATATATATAAATATAAACCCTGTTAAAAGTATAATATGTAAAAGGGAAAACTATTCATTCATTTTGTATACATAAAACTATTTCATTGCTTGCATTAGTTTCTCTGATATCTTTCTAGTAAGAATTATTTTTAAAAGACAGCAGACACATACTTACAACGGGAACCACGTAAAGATTACCAACATCCTATGGGAAACTGATACCGAATTCGATTTTGGCAATCCCAGGTAATCCGTGTATTTAACTAGTAAGACACCGTAAAAAAAACGGCGTGGATAAACAACAAAAATCTAGATGTTCCTAATATTTGAGCTCCATTATCAATTTAATGAATGACTGAGTTTTTACTATACAAACGCATAACTTAAAAATAAGAGTATGATTTTTTTATCGGCTTGAAATATTTTGATAATAAGGTTTATAACAATACCATGAATCAGTTCTTAAACTGTATACATCCACTTAGCAACGTAAGCTGAAATTCCGTGGAAATCGTACTTGCTCGCACTATTCAAGATAAAAGTAAAAGTGGTATAAGATGAGTGGTGTGATTGGTTATGATATATGCAAAATGGTGACTTCATCCACTGAACAGTACCATCGGAAGGTTACCCTTTTAAATTTTTTCTGTGACCGTGACCTTGATTTTTGACCGCAATATCCCTAAAGTACAGCACTTCCAGGTTAGCCGATGCTCTGACCAAGTTTAGTGACTATTGCTCCAACAATAAGAATGCTAAGTTGTATTTGACTGAAAACATAACAATCCCCAAGACGCTAATAATTTGTGAATCCGACCCGAGACAGTGTTCAATCGAGGATTGCATCTATTGGCATCCACATCTATACCAGTATATTACTCGATGGTACAAAGTAGAAGGTTTAGGTTATAGACGTTCTCATACGGTAACACTGATTTGCAAATTTCAGCTGTAGCTTGCCTAGTGGCACAATCCACTCCTGTTTAAATCTGTTGACGTTTAATACCAAACTTTCTGCTTGCAAAACTATGAATGACGAGACTGTTTGTTCAGCTCGTAATGTCAGTATATTCTTCGCGGGCGCCGATGTTTGCGTTGTTTAAAATTGTTGCCATTTTAGGTCTCTTGTCTGCAACGCACACATCCGCTAACCTTTCAAATTCTGGCCTGTTTTTGGAGTCGCCAAAGATGACTTATTGATTTTCTGTTCAACTAACAAACAATACGTGCCTTAGTTTCTTAATGCAAAATCAGCGCTTTAAGTTGATCAGTACTTAGTCGGCAGCTATTCACAATCGAACTTTTCACGTCTGACTCGAGGCTAGGGCAACAATATGGCGACGGTTTGGGATACATTATAGCCGACAACAAGATTCAAATGAACAAACTAAAATAACAAAAAACATTTAATGGACTTACATAAAGAAATAAACGAAGGCATTCCTCGAAACACATCGATTACAATGCAAGCCATCAATAAAACGACCATGTGGTGATTTCGTTATTTCAGATGTGTTAGTCAAGTCAAAGCTTGGTGAATATATAATTTATTCTTTTTAACTGTCAGAATCAAATAAACGAGACAGAATGCGATTAACAGGTGTTTTTCTTGAATACTCGAGAAGGTTACATACATACATACATACATACATACATACATACATACATACATAATAATACATTTAAACAGAGAGCTGAGATTTATATTATAGTCTAGCTTGGGTGCCAGGCGTTGCCTGGCGTTGCCCAGCGTTTCCCGACGTTGCCTGGCGTTGCTCGGCGTTGCACGGCGTTGCACGGCGTTGCACGGCGTTGCACGGCGTTGCACGGGTGTTTGGAGGTGTGTGTTGAGCAAAAAATAAAACAAAAAAAGTGGTAGCATGCAGGCAGGCTCGAAAAGAATTCGAATAAAATCGTTTGTTTCTCAGAATTTATTTTTCTAAATAGTCAACACTATTCTCATTGCGCTGTTTCCAGCGATGTACGATGCCTTTGTTGTAAAAGTCCGGAATGCACTTTGTAACTCACATTTTCATCGCCACTTTGAAATCGACGAGCTCATCTTTTAACTGTGCTGACATCAATAGAATCGTCTTCGTAAACGTTTAACGGGCGTCGGTGAATGTTGATCGGTTCAAATTTCTGCTGCTTTGAGGGATTCCACGATGCATCTCTGCTTCTGATGTACGTACATGATAGAGATTACTTTCGCATAACGTCAATTTCTGCAACAGAGAAATGCAACTTTCAAGTTATGAATCAATGCGTCTACCCATCATAGCAATGCAATTTGCAACCGCCACAGATCGATTCAGGCGGATTAAAAATAATTTTTACTTTTAGAACGACATCGCATTATTTAAATCATTCAGACTACTGATTTTACCTTGCATGTTATTCTCACAATGTTTCGTCTTATGTAAACTGTGAGCTTCTTCAGGTTTTCGAACTCAAGAATATTTCTGTGGGATTCGGGAATCAGTATGGGATTTGTGAACAGATTATTTAATCTACAAGGATAGCATGCTCACAGTCCGGCAGCCATGGTCGGGTAAGATTATTAAATAATTCGCATTGTGTAAGTATCCCCCTTCCTCGACAGTATCCTATAATCATTGCGTGTCATATAACTCAAAATTTCATGTAGAGCAATTTTGTTTCTTTATTTTGTTTGTGTATCAATGAAATGTGAAAACTTATTCCGAGCACTCACTAAATTATTAAGTTTACAAAACAAAAATGTTTCCATTTTACTTACCGGTTCACCGAGAATATATATTCCTAAATACATAATCATTGGCTAATTTAAACAATAAATACAATATATATGAATCCACTAAATGTTTATGTATTCAAAAGTTCATAATGGTAGGTTTATTAGTTTAGGAAATCCTAAAATGGTTGTAAAGTTATTAAAATAATTAATCAATAAACTAAATATACTCGTTTTATATATATATATATATATATATATATATATATATATATATATATATATATATATATAAATTGTTCAAAACCAGTTAGAAGGATTGGAATGTACTTGGAGGTCGAAAAGAATCAAAAACAGAATAGACATAACAAAATAAAGAAAAAGCATGTTCTCTCTCTCTCTCTCTCTATATATATATATATATATATATATATATATATATATATATATATATATTAATAAATGCATATACTTAACTTAATACAAACGTAAAATAAACAAGCGGATTCTTTCAAACATGAACTGATACTTAATGTAGAAGCTCAGAAAAGAAGATTACTTTTGATTTTTTTTATTCTAAAAATTAAAAAAATATAATAGGAAGAAAAACTCATTTATTTTCAAAAATATTGCATAATAAATATGGAAACATTTTTTTAAATTATTTTAAATTATGCAAATATTTACAGATACAAAGCTGAATACTACAGAAAAAATATTAGAAGTTTTCTTTAATATATGACAAATTTATTTTTATACCATTATGATATTTATAGTCATTTTCCGTATATATATATGTATATATATATATATATATATATATATATAGATAGATATATATATAAAGAAGGAGAGAGTAAGAGAGAGAGAGAGAGAGAGAGAGAGAGAGAGAGAGAGAAAGTGAAAGATAGATAATTAGTTATTATTTCCAAACAATAAAACAATAGTTAATTCATGCTCATGCGTTTTTTTTAAAATTTAATAGTACATCTCACATGTGTTTCTTTGAATAGCGGAAAAGCACTAAACTACTATATAGGAGCAAATGTGCGTTCTTCAATGACCTGTTAAAAATGTATTATATGCAACTAAAAAAGATTTAAAGATGTATACAGATAAAAAAAATAGAGAAATATCAAATCTGAAAAAAATAATATAATATCAAATCTGATAAAAAATATTATAATATCAAATCTGAAAAAAGAAAAAAGATTAAAAAGAAAAAAATAATATAATATCAAATCTGAAAAAAATATAATAAAACCACTTATTGTATTGTTTATAGGAAACCGGTAGTACTCACCTAGGATGAATGCCGCTGGCTAGCACTGGCTCTTATTGCCATAATGGGCACCCCTTCAAAAATATAATTGAATAAAAAGCACACGGTGGGGAAAACCTTACAACGCCATATTGGATTTTAAAAGATCGTAGACTTATTTCCAAGATTCGGTATTTGGAGTTTAGATTGAAAGAAAAACCTCAGGAGTCTACATTTCGTAAATATTAGCTAAAAATTTAGTAAATTCATTAGCCAACTAAAAATATCTAAAAACAAAAATTAAGAAACTAAAGCTATTTACAATATCAAGTTAATTGATAATAAAAGCGTGTCTTTATTTTCGTAAATAAATATCTTGTTTCATATAAATGAGATGTGATATCTAATTCCAGTCGTAGTTAATTAAGCAGGTAAGTGAGACTAAATATCAATAGTACCTAAATTTTTCATCTTACGTACTAGCAAAAGACAAAATTAATTATAACTAATTAAAAACTGATTTCCACTTGATACGTATTTATTCGATTAAGAACAACTCAAGCAGCATAACTGCATTTTTGAAATATATAACATTACTTACCCTTAAATATTCACACTTTTAAAAATACCTGACTATACATATATATATATGTATATATTGATATTATTATTATTATTATTATTATTATTATTATTATTATTATTATTATTATTGAATAACTCCTCTATTGATTAATATTAGGGCTATGACAACAGCATATTCTTTTCTTTGTTTTGATTCTCAGGTGTATATCCATTGGTATCTTATATGTTTTTATATGGAGTGATGTGGTTCTCGATTGATTAATTGTGTCTAACTGTGTCGGATATATACACGAGAGTCAAAACAATGAAAAGAATATGCTGTTATTATATATTTTTTATGCTTGCGAAAACATTTGCACATTTCATATGTGTTCTGATGGTAATTGCGAAAAATAACTACTTTATAGTTAAATATTTGGAGATTTATAAAGTATCGGAATCGGAATCGAGAATTGTATCCGAATCGCGCATTTAATAAGGAATCGGTGATTGTATCGGAATCGGAAACATTTTGAAATCGTCCTATCACTAGACCACACACACACATACACACACACACGCGCGCGCACACACACGCACATATATATATATATATATACATATATATATATATGCATAGACACACACGCACACACACATATATATATATACATACATATATATATGTATATATATATATATATATATATATATATATATATATATATATATATATATATATATATATCCGGCCTGGAAAGATGAAATTGTTAGCCTAAAAAGCTGCTCAGATCACCTTTTTTTTCTTTGATAAACTACAAAACCGAGTTTGTAATCTACTGGGAAAAGTGCTCATCTCCTCCTTATTACGTCATCTTCACAGAAGAAACGCTGCTTGTATTTTTATACTATATCGTTATTTTGATCACAAGTGCTTGGCTGGTCTTCAATCTGTTTTTCCCTCCCTCTTTAAAAGATCCACAACAAAAACTCGTCGAACTCTAACCAGTATCAGTAGTTCACCATCCTCCCGCACTTTACCGAAAACCAAATGAAACTTCTATCAGTAAATATCATTTCTCGATCTACCTGTCTGTGAAACATAATCCGTCGGTACTGCTTCCCAGTTGAATAAAACATTGACGTTTTCAAATCCAATGATAACAAATTCTTGTTGAACCGTCCTCTTAAATAATCAAATTCTGACAAAATCTGCCGTCATCTGACACTCATTAAATATTATCCTCGAGTTGCCTTTGGGCTATGCTAAGTGGTGATTTTTAAGTAAAAGAACATATTCCCCTTTTCACCTTCTAACAAGTAATAAGGTTATTTCGCTGAATTCTCAATTATATTTATTACATCTTATTGTAGTGGCGGTTTTATTGGAGTCAATAAAACGAATATAAGAACGGATAGTCGCCTTCCAGTAATGTACATTAGTTACTGATTCTATCCTTTTGTTTCGAAGCAGACCGATTGAACAAGATTTGGTTCGACATTTATGAACGAATTAGCAGGAACTTCTTTGTCCGCGTCTGAAAATTATAAGGTAATTACTTTATTCATCGTAGTCTTCCATAAAAGATTTGCTTACGTTGCGACTGGGTACCAATAATTGTCATTTCTATATGAATAAAATGATGTGACAAGTTTTCGTGTTTCCTGACCCTGTGTGACTTATACCTTATTTTTTCTCTTAAAAATTATTAACCGATTATTCATCCAAATAAAAAAAATACAACAGCGAAAATAATAGAACCAACTTATTGAAAATGTTATTTAAAAATTAATGCCATTACAAAATATAAAGGCCAGTTTTTGTGTGTATGTGTGTTTTGATGTACAGATATACATTATAAACTGCAAAACAAACAGCCAAAATGTTGGTATATTCCCGATCTGCGTTGCTCTAAATAAATACTGTCTAAACTTTAGATAAAATATTAATCGAATTTTACTTTTTATAGTTTTTTTACTAAAGGAAAGTAATTCTGTTCATTTTTCATCAAGGAGTTACTTCCTTTATGTCGAGTCAGTCTGAGAAATTTATATAGAGGAAAAATCTGTGTGTGTGTGTGTGTGTGTGTGTGTGTTAAAAGATAGGAAGGGACTAGGCGGAGGAGAAAATGCAGGGCGGCAAGAGAAAAACAGAAAGATAAGAGAGAACGATACAGATATCTAGATAGATATTTGATAGATAGATAAATAAATATATAGATAGATAGATAGATAATGATAATAGACTTATTCCATGTGGTACGGCGCACTTATTTCTAAAGAAAAGAGAGAACGAGAAGGAAAGATAGACAGAAAGAAAGAAAGAGAGAGAGAGAAAGAGAGAGAGAGAGAGAGAGAGAGAGAGAGAGAAAGAGAGCATGATTGATGACATTTAAAAAGATCAAGCTATATAGGAAGAAAACAGTCACCTAGGAGAACGTACAGTTCGTAAAAAAAAAAACAACTGGAATAGGAAGCTGGTTATTATAATGAGATATCAAAACAGTGAAATGATGGAAACCATGGGACAAACGAGTCAAACGACTGGAATAAAGGAAACATGAAATATTTAAGACAATTCTGAAACAATATGTCACATATAAAAAAAAAAAGACTGAGAGAGAAGTTGCACAGAAGAAGTAAGGTTGTAGCCAATCAAGTTAAATATGCGTTCCTGTACTTATCACCTTTGCCAAAATTGTTACTATCAATGAGAATAGGATTGTTCCGTGTGGTACGACGCAGTTATTTCGAAAGAAAAGAGAGAACGAAAAAGAAAGATAGATAGAGAGAGAGAGAGAGAGAGAGAGAGAGGGAGAGAGAGAGAGAGAGAGAGCAAGATTGATTTATTGAGCCATAGATGAAAACTGAGATTTGGCGTTAGAGAGATATTCGTCTATTAAGAGAGAGAGAGAGAGAGAGACAGAGAGAGAGAGAGAGAGAGAAGATAGGAGAGAGATTTATATAGAGTTAGATGGAAAGATAAATGTAGGAAGACCTTGTAATCTAAAAATACATAATTGCCGGCATGCGCATTCGTCTTGTTCTCCTTGCTGCCAAACACTAGATCTTTGTGTAACGATTTTTAGCGCAGTTAATTCATTGATATACAAATTATTGCATATCAAACTACAAGCATACTTGATTCTTGAAGATCACTATACATAAACCCGTACCTTATGGCTAATCCGGACCGCGTTGTCAGGCAGAACTAACTCTTCAAACATAACTAGACACAACTAGCCTTCCGAACACAGCAAAACACAACTAACTCTTCAAACACGATTAGACACAACTAGTCTTCCGAACACAGCAAAACACAACTAACTCTTCAAATGCGATTAGACACAACTAGTCTTTCGAACACAGCAAATCACAACTAACTCTTCAAATACGATTAGACACAACTAGTCTTTCGACACAGCTAAACACAACTAACTCTTCAAACACAAGTAGAAACAGGTAGACCTCGCTACATGGGTAGACACGGCTAGCCCTAACTGCACGGCTAGACACAGCTAGCCTTCACTATATGGCTGAACACAGCCACACGACGATGATAATTTTCAAAACATTCGAGCTGAATCGTGTGTGGATCACTCCATTTCACGACGTCGATAACTTTCATGAAGTTTCGAATCTTATTTTATTTTGTTTATTTCAAAACGACGACAATTTTCATAAATTTTGACTTGTATTGTATTTTTTTATTGCTCATTTAACGACGGCAACAATTTTCATAACGTTCGATTTGAACTGTATTTTAATCACTGCATTCACAACGACAACAATTCCCGTCAATTTCGACCGGAATCGTATTTTTCTCTATATTTCACAACAACAATTTTCATAATGTTCGACCCGAAATCTTAGTCTAAATTTTATAATTCATAAATTTATATGGACCGTTTTACTCGTAACTGTTAAAAATTAAATAAAAATATTACCCATAAACACTCATAATTATAAAAAAAATAAATATAACACGATTTATTTGGGAATTTAAAGTGCAGGATCAGTTTCACACATAAATTTAACGTAAAATTAGTGTCTTTTCCAGAAACATTCTAGTGCGTTAGGGCAATTAAAAAAAATTCTATTAGAGATAAATTATGTGCGTTTATCTGGGTGGAATGTATGTTTTTTTTAAAGCGACCATGCATGGTTTTCGACGTTACTAACCGAACTTAAGTTAGCGGGAAACAATTTAGTTAACATTCATAAAGAATTAAAATGGCCCAGAAATGATGATTATCTTACGTTAAATTTATATCCGAACTTATTTCCCACTCTGAATACTAAAATACTAAAATACTAAAATGATTGCTTTTCTTTTCGCCAAATCAAGTATAGAAGTAATATTTCATTTTGGAATGTGAATAGAGTGTTGATCTACAAATTTATTAATCTTATTATTATCAT
This sequence comes from Euprymna scolopes, assembly GCF_053919585.1. Classification (NCBI taxonomy): domain Eukaryota; kingdom Metazoa; phylum Mollusca; class Cephalopoda; order Sepiida; family Sepiolidae; genus Euprymna; species Euprymna scolopes. Next base: position 127,399,820 of record NC_136491.1, read on the forward strand.
CATTATATTATTACGCTTATCGCTCCGTCTGTTATCATGCTGCGCATCCCTAAAAAAGGAAAGTGGAATATTCCAAATAAACCTTTTAAGCATTTTGGCTAAGATCAAAGTGTAGTATCTGTTCTTCAAGTGCTACATTTCAATTTCCTCTCTCTCAGAAGGATAGAAATCCTTTACGACTAAGACAATATCACGTGGGGAGGCATTGTGAATAGGTACTATGTTTAATGTTACAAAGTTTTAATATCAAAAAAGTAACTGGAAAAAGTTATTTCTGAAATGCCCTGGAAATGTTACTTCTGTTAATTATAAAATGCCCTGGAAACTGTTCGTTCTGATTATTTTTGTTTGGTTTACTTGCCTCCACACAAGGGCGGATTTGGACATGAGGTCGGTTTAAAATTTAGGGGGAAACCAACTCCCCAAAAGGGGCACTCTGGTCAATAACAAAAATAAAAAAAATGTATCAGTAATGAAAGATTTCTCCTCCATTAACCAAAACCAAAAAAGGGGTGATTTAAGTCACTGGAATCCTAAAACTGATATTACACTCAGAAATTCATGTTGAGCAATGGTTGCCTAATCCCTAACCATGTTAATGTTTTATGTATTACTTTCGAAAAGCTGCTGAAACAGTTTATGATTTAAACATTACTATATTTCAAGTATATTTTAAGCAGTGGGTTACGGGAGATGAACTCAGTTCCGGAAATTACTCAAACCGTTTACGATTTAGACATTACTTTATTTCATGTATATTTTTAACAGTGGGGTTGGAAATATGAAGTCGGTTCCGGAAATGGCTGCAACCATTTACGTTTTGGACATTACTTTATTTAATGTATATTTTTCACAGTATGATGGGTGATAAGAAGCCGGTCCCGGAAATGGCTGAAAAAGTTTACGATTTATACATTACTTTATTTCATGTACATTTTCAACTGTGGGTTGGGGATTATAAGTCAGTTCCAGAAATGGCTGAAACAGTTTACTATTTAGACATTATATTATTTCATGTATATTTTTAGCAGTGGGTTTTGGATATAAAGTCGGTCTCGAAAATGGCTGAAACAGTTTACTATTTAGACATTACATTATTTCATATATATTTTTAGCAGTGGTTTGGGGATATAAAGTCAATCCCGGAAATGGCTGAAACAGTTTATGATTAAAACATTACTTTATTTAATGTATATTTACAACAGTGGGGTGGCGAACGAAGTCAGTCCCGGGGTTGAATGAGTTGTGCAAATATATACTATCAGAAAGCGTCGCCGTGTATTGAATGAGATAGGTGGAAACATATAGTAGCAAAATACCCAGCGTCGCTCGAATGAGATAGGTGAACGATATATATTAGCAGAATATGCGGCGTCACCCGGGATTGGATAAGATAGGTGAAACATATATACTATGAGAATACGCAGAATTGATTGATTTGTTTGTAATGAAATAATTAGCATAGGCAATATATCAAAGTTACAATTTAAGCAAGAAGGAGCGACATAGTGGGTTAAAGTTATGAAAATTATTGTCGAAATTAGTAGCATACAATAATTATGAAAAATGATGAAATGTGAGTTACTTGATTGGTGTGTTTGTAATGATTTAATACACCCAGACAATGTATCAAATATATTATATAAGTAGGAGGGAGAGGCATAATGTGGGTTTTTAATTATAAAAATTATTGTCGAAATTAGTAACATATCCAGGATTATGAACAAAGATTAAATGTGACTTAATCAATTGTGTGTTTATAATAAAATAACCAGCCAGGAAATATACCAAAGTAATTATGTTAGTAAGAGAGGGCGATAAGGATGGTTTAAATTATGAAAAATAATTGTCGAAATTATTAAAATATCCAAGATTTATGAAAAATGATAGTATGGTGTTTAATGCATTAGTGTGTTTGCAATGAAATAATCAGACCAGGCAATATATCAAAGTTATTATTTTAGTAAGTGAGGCAATGGTGTGGGTTAAAATGATGAAAAATGATTGTCGACATTAGTAGCATATCCAAGAATTATGAAAAATGACTAAATACGAGTTAATTGATTGGTGTGTTTGAAATAAAATAATAATCCCAGATAATATATTAAAGTTATTATTTTAGTAGTGGGGGGTTGATAATGTGGGTTAAAAATATTTAAAATAATTGTCGAAATGAGTAACATATCCAAGAATTAAGAAAAATGATTAAGTGTGAGCTAATTGATAGTTGTGTTTTTTTTAATGAAATAATCAGCCCAGACAATATATCAAAGTAATTCTTTAGTAAGGGAGGGCGACGAGGATGGTGGAAATTATAAAAGATTATTGTCAAAATTAGTAACATATCCAAGAATTAAGAAAAATGACGAAAGGTTATTTGATTGGTGTGTTTATAATAAATAATCAGCCTAAACAGTATATCAAGTTATTATATAAGTAAAGGAGAAGGAGATAAGGAGGGCTTAAATTATGAAAAATTATTGCGGAAATTAGTAACATATCCAAGAATTACGAATAAATGATGAAATATTAGTTAATTGATCGATGTGTTTGTAAGGAAATAATCAGCCCAGACAACATATCAAAGTTATTATTTAGTAAAGAGGGAAGGGCGAAAATGTGGGTTAAAATTATGAAAAATGATTGTCGAAATTAGTAACACATCCAAGAACTATGAAAGATGATTAAATGTAATTTCATGCATTAGTGTGTTTGTAATAAAATAATAAGCTCAGACAATATTTAAAAGTTATTATTTTATTAAGGAGGGGACAATAATATGGGTATAAATTATGAAAAATGATTGTCGAAATTAGTAACATACTCAAGAATTATGAAAAATGATGAAATGGCGGTTAATTGCTTAGTGTGTTTGCAATGAAATACTCAGCCCGGCAAATGTATCAAAGTTATCATTTTAGTAAGGTTGGGCGACAACGTTGGTTTAAATTATAAAAAATATTGTCGAAATTAGTAACATATACAAGAATTACGAAAAATGATAAAATGTGAGTTGATTGATGTGTGTGTCTGTAATGAAATAATCAGCCTAGACAATATATCAATGTTATTATTTTAGTAAAGTGTGCGATATGGTGAGTTTAAATGATGAAGTAGTATTGTCAAAATTAGTACCATATTCAAGAATTATTAAAAATGATGAAATGTGAGTTAATTGATAGCTGTGTTTTTTGTTCTAAAATAATCAGCCGATACAATATATCAAATTTAATATTTTAGTAAAGGGAGGGGCGATAATGTGGGTTGAAATTATAAAAAATATTGTCGAACATAGTAACATATTCAATAATTATGAAAAATGATAACATGTGAGTTAATTGACTGGTGTGTTTGTAATGAAATAATCAGCCCAGGAAATATATCAAAGCTATTATTTTAGTAAGGGGGCAGTACAGTTTTAATAAAAAACTATAATAATATGATTGTGCCTTCATTCATACTGAACAGACCGCTTACAGCCCAGCAACAATATATTACATATGAGAAACGCTGCTGTGGAATTTCCACAGGTCCCGCTAGTTATTATTATTATTATTATTATTATTATTATTATAATTATTATTATTATAATTATTATTATTATTAATAATGCCGCTATTTTCTTGGTTCCATGTAACGCTTCTTCACGTTTTGCCTCTGCAGCAGTTTATCTGGCACGCGCATGTGGCTCATATGTATTAGTCTCCGCATTCAAGGGTTTTTCTTAATACTTCAGTTTTCATTATTGTTATTCGTTATATCTTTCCAGCCAATTCTTCCCATTCATTTTTCAAAGCTTTTCAGAATTGCTCCCAGTGCTCCCACTATTATAGGAATTATCTTGATTTTCTTTATCTTCCATAACCACTTTCAGTTCTCTGGCTAGTTCTATGTATTTGTTCTGTTTCTCCTTTTCTTTGATATTCACCCTGTTGTCTGCTGGTACAGCCAAGTCTACGATTTGAGAGGACTTTTCTTTCTTGTTAATTATTACGACATCCAATCTTCTTGCTTGGATGGGCTTGTCTGTTTGTACTTGCTTGGATGTATTTTTCTCTTAGTAGGTAATTATTATTATTATTATTATTATTATTATTATTATTTGCATCTCGTTTTTGTTTTTTTTTATAGCAAAGCAAATCAATTTAATAGCCCGCTAATTTTTATAACTATGATAACTTCTTCACTTCATTAATAGAGAGAAGGCACTGAATAGTTAACAAAAGCCCGCCCTTTCCATGTTAAAAATGGTTTTCTAAATAGTAACATTGTTATTTAGAAATTCGTTCGTAACGATGGGAGGGGGCGTTGTTAAATATTTTGTTCTTATATAGTTTTCTCATTTTGCTTTCCAATCGTTGACTATTTTCAACTGTTTATGAAAACTTGCAAGTAGCATGTAGCATGTTTTACACTAATAACGTACCGATACAATCTGGCTTTGTTTTAACATCAAAATAAACCTTCTGTTGTCTTAAAATTTTCAGTCAATTACAAGGAACACATTTGAGAAAAATATACGCGGAAATTGGCGGGGCTTATGTAACAATTTTAAAATTTACAAAGAAACAAAACAAAAAAAAAAAACAACGAATCCCTAATTAAGTATTTATAAATTTTAAAAGAATTGGAATCGGAATCGGTAATCGTATCGGAATTGGAAATTTAAAACGGAATCGGTAATTAATTTTGGAATTATCCCACCACTAATATATATATATATATATATATATATATATATATATATATATATATATATTGATATGTAGTTTGCTTGAAGCATTGTGTGGGATAGGTATGCAGTAGAGATTTAGAAGGCTATCACAATGCGAGGAATGAGATATAGTCGGTGTTATTGGAAGAAGACGAAAATAGGTGGCGATTTACAAATCAATAAGTACATACATATATTTATTCAGTTGTATTAAATACAAATGTCTTACTTGTTATGCCTACGACAATATCCATAATAATTTGGAAAAAAATGCCCTTTCAAATGGTAGAAGTGACAGATCGCTTCAAAGCATGCTAGATGATGGAGCGGAAATTGAATGGCTGTGTGGACCTCGGATAAATGTAAGGAGGGGTTTATGTATGGCCTGTTTTAGATAATTAACATTTTTTGTTTCTTTTTTTATAATTTTTTTTGTATATACATTATTTATTTATTTATTTTATAACTTGTTGCTGTAGCGTAAGTTTTTTTTTAAATGTTGTATATTCTATGTCTATTTTGTTGTCTTTATTATTATATTTTCTTGCTAGTCTGTATTATTCATTTATTTGTTTAATTTATTGACATCCTAGCATATTTAGTGGAATGGGTTGGTGTATCTAGGTCACACAAGTCGCTAGCAGGCTGGTACGGGTTAGCTATGAAGGAGAGAAGTAGAAGGGGTATGTGAGAGAGGAGGGGAGGGGGTGGGCGATGAGGCGCTCTCAGTCGGCTGTTGGGATGTTTATGTAAGGGGTGCTGTTGTCAGGAAAAGGAAGATAACTGGGAAGGGAGCGCTGGATTGACATTCCTATAAAACTATAAGTGGTTATAGATGGAACATTTTTTCTATTTAATTCTTTATTATTATTTGTTTATTCGTTTATTTGTATTAGTTGTTAGTGTTTATCTGGGTTTGAATAGGTGGGTTAGCTTAAATCAAAGGGGGTTGTTTTTTTTAAAATTGGTTTATGTTACTTCAGCTTACTATTTATTATTATTATTTTCTAATATATATTGCTGTTTTTTACTTATTTATTAAATTTCTTATTTATATATAATTTATATGGGAGGGGGTTTGTAGTAAGGTCCTGTCTGGACTGGGAGTTGGTGTATGAGCGGTCTGCAGTGGTGTACCTGTTCTAATGGGTTAAGGTTGTAATGGCAAGTCTTTGGTTGGAGCCGTATGTAAAGTTATATAATGAATGATGATCCGAGCTCCAGTCTGTTGTTGAGTTCTGGCCGTAATTTGGATATTAATAATGATTCCTTTATGCGAAGATTTCCGATATTGCGTTCCGTGGTTAAAATATCGACTTTGAAAGATATATTAGTGTTTCTGTAGGTGTTGAGGTGTTTATGGAATGATGATGCTTGTGTTCGTGTGTGTTCCTTGATTCTTATGTGTAGGGATCTTGTGGTGCTGCCCACGTAGAATTTTCCGCAGGCAGAACATTCTAGTTTATAGACTACATGTGTGCGGTGTTATATGGTTGTGGGGTATACGGGGCAATTTTACAGTGTGCATGGTGGTGGGTCCTCGTTATGCTTGCGTTTAGAACGCTGCTGTCTAAGGGATGGTCCGGAGTGGGCTAGTTGCATATTAAGACCCTACCTTCTAATAGCCCTGCGGATAGCCGTTGTGATCTTTCGCTGAGAGGGGGCATTTTAAGGAAGCAGGTATTGGTGGGGAAGCTCTTACACGTTTTCTCGTCTTCCAGAGGTGTTTAGTGACAGTGCTACTCTTTCTATTACTACACCTACTATGATTACTACTACTACTAGTACTAATTATTATTATTATTATTATTATTAGTAGTAGTAGTAGTATTAGTCACTAGGAGCTTTCACAGAGGCCATCATCAACGGATTCTCATTGAAAACAGCCTGGAGTCTGAGTGACAACAAGTCTCTCTTGATTTCCAATACTCCTCACCTCTTTCTATAATCTTTGCGAATTAATTTGTCTGCCATTGGTTTCTCATTGGTAGCGGCCATTCCCCTGTACTGGGATATGGATGGCAAGCTTCTCTGATGCTTGATCTTCACTCTTTGGTCTTCAGGGACGGTAAAATCTACAATTTTGGCAGGACTTTTCTTTCTTGTTAACTATTATGACATCTGATCTTCTTGCTTAGATGGAGTTGTCTGTTTTTATATCCACATCCCATAGAATAATACATAATAGAATAGAAAAAATACTGCTGCATCTTTCTTGTGTCATTTGTCAGTGTTTTAAAGATGCAGTTGTTTGCATACATCCCAGTGTGCAGTCTTCCTCACTTGATCGTGTCTATTCTTATATTCTTTTTTGGCTAGTTTGCTACATTCGATTATTATCTGGTTTATTGTTTCGTATTTCTACCCACAGAGTCTGCATTTACTGTTTTCTTTTGTCCTGTCGATCTTTGCTTTGATATAGTTTGTTCTGATAGCATTATCTTGTGCGGTATTATGAGGGATTAAGTTTCTCTATTTGGGTTTCCTGTTTGTAGCCATGCACAAGGGTTTTCATTAGTCTCGTTTTTGTCATCCTCATAAATAGTACGTGTAGCTGTTTCTCATCACATTTTTTCTTTCTCGTCTTATGTTTTCTTACTTTTTCTTTCAGCGTTTTTTTCTGCGGTAATTATTCTTTCAGTGTTCTGCATTATGTATTTTCTCTCGTTCTTTTTTGTGTCATTAATACAATATTCTATACAAACCACTCCTCTTCCTCTGTCCCTCCTTTTCACGTAGAGTCAGTCAGTACTTTGGGTGTCGTTCATTGTAAATTATCATGAGTTTTTCAATTAAATCATCCTGGGGATGTTTTGAAATAATGACGAAACATTGATAGCTATACAAATAATTTGGATTTTTTGATTTTCATTTTTTTTATGGCATCTATATAGAGACTTATATTCATGTACGGTACCCAGGTTTTCTAAATTACACCTGATCCAATACATGAATAAAAAGCGATTATTAAATATTGTTTTTTTTTCTTTTATACTAAGGAAGTAATTTTTATTGGATTGAAGGCATGGCGCAATTTATTTGCCGGCAATGAAACTGCAAGAAGTGAAAGAACAGATCGGAATGAAAAAGAAGAAAAAATGGAGTGGATGCTGCCAGGATTTGAATCAATTCTCTAAATAATCAACTCCTGCAGACAAAAAATAGACCGATATCCATTGGATAAAAATAGGATAAAAATAGGCACATGGACAATTATCGAGAAAGCCAGGATGGTTTTATCCAGGATTTTACTATTTCCGTATAATCCTCATCCTGCCAACAATTCTTGAGAAAACATCGCGTCGATAACTATTGGATCCGGATGTCTCTTGCTGGATTGAAACACGCCCCTACAGTTGCCCCCCCTTCCCGATTGCACACGAATGAGACACACAATGGAGCAACAGCCGACGAGCTTGCACGAGTGAGGAATAAGATTATATACCACCGTCCTATAAGCTATAGATCTGAGTTAAGTTTGGGATTGAAGTGCATATGGAAGCGTGTATGTGTGCGTTAATGCATGTTTGTGTGTATGTGTGTGTACGTGTGTGTATTTGTGTGCGTGTGTTTGTGCGTGTGTTTGCGTGTGCAGTTGGCGTAAAATGAGAAAATCCATCGACTTATCCCCGAGAAAATATTGCCAGTAAGAATAAGATAAATGATGGTAGAAAATAACGCTTGCTAAATTAATTGATCACGCGTCATTTAGAGGTGGTAGTGATAAAGTGGATACTGATTTGGTGTACCATAATTGAATCCTGTCAGTCATAACTTCATTATAGATTTTAGTAACCTTTCTGTTGTACTAGCTGGACGTCCGGCGCTTAAACATGACATTTTAATAAAATTAAAAACTCATGCAATATGTCCATGTATCATATAAAAATTAAAAACCTATGCAATATGTCCATGTATCATATAAAAAATTAAAAAACCCATGAAATATGTCCATGTATCATATAAAAAATTAAATACCCATGCAATATATCCATGTACCATATAAAAAATTAAAAACCCATGCAACATGTCCATGTATCATATAAAAAATTCAAAACCCATGCAATATGCCCATGCATCATATAAAAAATTTAAAAACCCATGAAATATGCCCATGTATCATATAAAAATTAAAAACCCATGAAATATGTCCATGTATCATATAAAAAATTAAAACCCATGAAATATGTCGATGTATCATATAAAAAATAAAAAACCCATGAAATATGTCCATATATCATATAAAAAATTAAAAATCCATGAAATATATCCATGTATCATATAAAAATTAAAAATCCATTCAATATGTCAATGTATCATATAAAAAATGTAAAACCCTTGCAATATGTCTGTGTATAATATACAAAATTAAAAACCCATGCAATATGTCCATGTATCATATAAAAAAATGAAAACCCATGAAATATGTCTGTGTATAATATAAGAAATTAAAAACCCTTGCAATATATCCATGTATCATATAAAAAATTAAAACCCATGCAATATATGCAATATGTCCATGTATCATATACAAAATTAAAATCCCTTGCAATAAATCCATGTATCATATAAAAAAGTTAAAACCCATGCAATATGTCTGTGTATAATATACAAAATTAAAACCCTCATGTAATATGTCCATGTATAATACAAAAATTAGACACCCATGCAATATGTCCATGTATCATAAAAAAAATTAATACCCATGAAATATGCCAGGTATCATATAAAAAATTAAAACCCATGCAAAATGTCCATGCATTATATAAAAAAATAAAAACCCATGCAATATGTCCACGTATCATATAAAAAATTAAAATACCCATGAAATATGTCCATGAACAATATACAAAATTAAAAACCCATGCAATATGTCCATGTATCATATAAAAATTAAAAACCCATGAATTATGTCCATATATCATATACAAAATTAAAAACCCATGAAATATGTCCATGTATCATATAAAAATTAAAAACTCATGAAATATGCCCATGCATCATAAACCCTTATATGCTGAGGTAATTTGTATTTTTGCAACCGCAAGAGTACCCTTTTTGGGGAGCTGGTGCTTCTCCCATATTAAAGACAACCATGTGAAACATTTAGCTTTCGTGGGGAGTAAATAAATGTAATTAAGTTGATTTGCTCGATTCCCGATTCCGATTCTGACTAATCATCCCAACACTTGTATGTATAAATAAACACTATTAGTTTTTAAACCACTTTGATGAGATAATCTGAAAGACTGATGTGAAGAAAGTTATATATCAACTAAAACTTATAGGACTAGAGATGTGTGAAAAAAATTATGACAACTGTGCTCTTTCTGTACAGTGTGGATTATATGCTTCTGACAGCATCCCTGACATAATTGATAAAATACTAAATAAAATTCAGTTCTAAGCGACACTCTTTTGGAAGTTGGAAATTCAACTAAAGTCCGGGTGATATTGTACTAAGAATACAACTGCGTTTTACTTTTGACGATTACCCGGTCAAGGATGACGGAACAAGAGCATGTTACCCCGGTGGATTCAGTTAAAGAAACCTGTTTAAAAATCCGTACAGAACCCTGAGTTTGACAGAAAGCCTCCGAATTCGACACGCTGTACGAATAGAACATTGGCAGCTACATCGGTCGAAATGTTGTTAGAATAATACACGCGATGAGGATAGTGGTCTGAAGAATCAAAATTCTACAAATTATAAATTCGCATCTGAAAAAATAACATTATGCTCCATCTGATCGCATATTTTACTAATATGCATAAAGAACAAACGTGCGCAACACTTAACCCCTCCTCTTCTTAAAACGTAACATGCTATCCTAATGAACGAATATATACTGCACCATAGGACAGAAGGTAGTAATCGCAGGGAGGACGCTATCATATCTATATAACAGATATCCCATACACCTTCCAACCAAAAAGCGTTTCCGGCAAGGATAATAAAATTCAGTTCTAGATAACATATCCTACAGTACACGTCCGTTGAATTGACCACTGAAATATAGTAATAGTATTGGTTCAGCTTTAAACAAATATATAACACATTTTTATTAGTAATAGATAAGGGATATAGAAAATAAAATGAATATTTATGAGATTTTTTTTATTCATTTATTAGAACATTAGCAGGCCGTGCGGCATTGCCCAGTCGTAAAACACGCCAAAATATGATATTTTGATTAATGCAGATTTCGTATTTATTATTATGCTAGCCTGGATGCCCGGCGTTTCCCGAGTGTTTGAGGGGTGTGTTGAGAAAAAAAGTGATTGTAGGCAGGCAGGCTCGAACCCGTACCGCAAAGGAGGAAAGGGAAATATGACGTCTTTGCTGTTGCGCCCATCGCCAAACCGGAAGTGACGTAGGTTTCAATTAAAGCTAGACAATCGAAGAAAGGCAATGACTTTCGAAAATATTAGCGAAAAGAGGGATCCCTCCCTGTAGAAAAATGCCCAGTTGAGGATGAAGGAATTACTGTTTTGGGCCAAATTTTCGATATTGGTCGTCCGAGGGGTCGTGGTTCAAAATGGTACCAATATCGTGAAAATCCTTCCTCATGTCGAAAGTTTTAAGCAGACATACACCAAGAATCGAAACCAAACCATTAAGCTTACGATTTACTTTGACGCTACTGCCTGAGCTATAAAGACATATTTGCTGCGAGGCTAAACATTAAAACATGAACCCATAGCTATTACGTTACGCATGCATATTCGACCTTCACCTGGCAAATTCCATTATTTTAATTTTCACACTTTTGCACTGCCTTTCCCTTGCTAAAACCTAAATATAAAGTTTCGCATGGGTTCGAATATCCTATATATTGAGCTTCATGTCTGTCGACCAAAAATTGACAGAGGAGTATGGTAAGCAAAATTTGTTATAGAAATATATATACGCATACATAAACATATATGTATTAAGTTGATGCAAAAATAATGTTTTTTTATATATGAAAAACGGCATTATTTTTAGACCAACCTAATAGAAAGAAGTTTTTGTTTATTATGACCTTTTTAGGCAAATATTACGCAACATGTAGAATATCTGGATGAATGTAATTATACGTAATAGATGATAATCCCATGAGAAAACCGCAAAAAACTAATAGATAATTAATTAAAATGAATGTTTAAAAGAATATCATATTAGCTAGATCTTTTGCAAATGAATGCAATTCCACGGTCCATTATATAACAAAGTTGTATTTTCATTTTAAATAAATAGAGAAAAAGGTTATTAATATGAATATCAATACACAAAATTCCAAATTTATAGGTGTATAGATTTACGAAGAGCGTTTCAAAAGTAAAGTCTCCTGTTTTATAACTCAAAAAGTTAAAGAATAACAATGACGGAAGTGGGAATATTAAAGCGGTCAACGTTTTGTTACACCAGAATATATTTTTCTACACAGTCAACATCATTCTGAATGCAATCTCGACAACGATGGCTTCAATGGACTTCGGAATGCGCTTTATCATACCAGGGTTGTTCAAAAAGTAAAGCCTTCTATTTTTTAACTAAAAAAAACGAAGGGCTACAAAGACATGGAGTGATACGGTTAAAAGAGCAACCGTTTTTGCACCTGAATTTATTTTTTCTACATTATCACCATTTTTCAGTGTAATTTTGCCAGGTATTCAATGACGCATCTCTGCTTCTGACACACGTTTATGACAAGGGTTGTGTTTTGTTTTTAGATTCTCCCACAGTCGATATCCGAAACAGAGAGATGAGACTTTCAAGTCATGAATGCATAATTCAGTCACCATAAATGTGGAATTTGCAATCCCCCCCTGATCATTTCGGGCGGAATAAAAAATAGAACCTATAAATTTTTGAACGACCCTCGTATGACGTATTTATTAGAAGATAATAGTTTCTTTCTTTGTTTCATTTAACTTCTGTCGAAGTTCGAAGAAATCAAGGACCCCTAATTCCTGGAGTTAATGTTATAACGTACTTTTCTTGAGATCACTTCTTCTCACTGGATTCCAGGGAATTAATTCCCACTATCTGATTGAGTATTCAGTTTCGTGCCGTTACTTGCGGTTACAACACTTAGAGAAGGTGCAGCGTTCCTCATAAAAGTAAGTATAGGTTAAACATACGAAGGAGATTGCGAATATTATGTAATTTTGAATATTTAGTCACGGTTTACTTGTAGAAAACATATCCCCATGTCAGGTTTCCTGTCAAACCGCTGTACACAGAGACCTTAGACAGTCGGGGACAGTAGGCATTCAATTCTCTTGGCCGAATTAGTAATAATGTGATATGCAATATACCATACACGTAAGTACACAAGTATTCGATATTATCAGGATTCGATTTCTTGAGATGTACTTTGTTCGCAGGAGGCTAATCAACATCGCAATATGTCGGCAATACATATAGATCTCTCCATCTATATTTTGCCTATCCCAGTTCATTAGAAATAATATTTTCCTGTTATTTACATCGATGCAGAAAGCAATGGGTTGTCAGATTTAGGTGGACATCCAACACAGCTATTTTGAAGATAAACGTTAATTTATCATTTTTATCCATTATAACAAAGCCGTATTCCTGTCTGTTCACTTGTTCACAATTTCGTTAACATAGATAAGGGGTACAGTGATTCACCAATAGATCTTAATATTGAAAACGAAATCTTATATAATGTTATTCCCATATGAGTTATATATACTATTTGTTAGAAAATAATCAAAGTGTTTCTCATTTGCATAATATATTAAAGAAAATCTATTTGAATAGTTATCTCTACATTTTTAATAGAAATTCGTGATACTATTGTTTTAAGTGTTTTATTTTTTTCATATAAAGGTGGTTTACTTACCATATCTTTAATTTACATTTATATTTAATTTAAGTTTAATTATTAGTATAGTATAACCAATACAACCTGCGTTTAAAAACGGAAGTAAGTTTTGATTACCCCTTTAAACTATGAGTTTTTTTCGCTGTTTGAATTTCATAAATGAAGACTATGGTTTACGCTTCGAAAATTCAAGAATATCATTAACGTTCAGGAAAATTCTAATAACTTGGGATATTTTATATATTTTGAATAATATGTGATTAAACCTTCTGCTCGGAAATATATTTTTTTAACCTAGCAACGCAAGGTATGTACAGCTAGTATGCTACATACGTGCGTACATATGTACAACTAGTATGCTACATACATGCGTAATTTGTTTGTTATTTCAACATCAATTTCCACAATTGCAATGTGCATACACTAAGATATAAGTACACTTCAATTTATTAGATGTATAATGCGTTATAAATGATGCTCTTTATCAAACTAGAAGTATTGAAAAAAAAAAGGAAATTCTTTAATATTAAATTTTCCTATTGCCAAAACTAATCCTTATTGTTTACTAAGGAAGAATGAGAAAATAGAGAAAGTGTTGCTCCTAATGAGTTTAATAATTGAGTACCAGGATTTTCAACGTGAAGAAAGAGACAAACAAACCATTTTATTTACCAGAGCGGTGAGGGTGCGACATCGCCCTCCTGAGTACAATCATCATCTTAGTAAAATCTTCTCATTTTACCCCAATGTAATGCCTATTTTTGCAGAAAAAACGCATTACATTGTAAAACAATGTATAAAGATATATATATATATATATATATATATATATATATATATATATATATAGATAGATAAATAAATAGATATAAATATAAAGAATAGAGTGATTCCAAAAACATTAACAAACAAATAAAAATGTATATTTGAATAGCAATACGTATAATAATAATAATAATAAGAAGAAGAAGAAGAAGAAGAAGAAGAATAAGAAGAATAGCCATTGTTAAAATAATATAAATATTTGAAAATAATCCAACACACAATATAAAATAACATTTCAATTATACATAAAATATATTCATTGGGGAAAATTTTTGGCCAATAGAGTAACAGGTTGACTTTATCTGGACTCGAATTGGCTAACCTGCAGCAATACTCACTTCCCGTACTGATGATTACGAAAGCATGAAATACTAGTATCGGCAGATGTAAAATAATTATTAATATTTACAATTATAAACCCTTTTGAGAGTATTAAAGTCGAGCTCTATCTGGGTGTAACATGTCCACATTACATGTCCACGTTACATGTTCACATTCGAGACCCATAGGTTGTATGCAGAATACTTAGTAAAGAACAGAAGACAAGGAATAACTTGGCATTTTATTTTCAATTCAACAACAGAACATTTATTTGCATGCACTTTCCCTATCATTCTCGGGCCACTTGTGTTACACGCCTCTCTCTTGTCCTCTCTTTAACGTGATCATCGGTCTGCGCATACATTCTTCTTTTTATAACCTTTTCCCTTTTTCTTACCATGACGTCACCTCGCACACGGCTCGGTCATAATTATATAGCTGCCACATGTGCGTCTGCGCCCTGTAACATGGAAAATAAATAAAAAAGTCGATCAACTGGCAATATGCTACATTCACAACTCTGGATAATGAGAACACTCTCTGGCTGCTCCACTGTTATATTTGCATTTTCATTGTATAAGTGTTAGCCATCCAGTTTCTTCTCCAGCGCATTTGGACTCTTACTAACACGCTGAAGAAGATACGGGATGGCTGTTAAACAAGGATGCTCAGGATGACCCTCAATACATCATGGAGGAGCCACGCAACAAACCAACAACTTTATGGTGACCTGCCACAAATATCACTGAAAGTACTGCAGAGAAGGGTGAGAGTAGCTGGTCACTGCATGA
Source organism: Euprymna scolopes (assembly GCF_053919585.1). Classification (NCBI taxonomy): domain Eukaryota; kingdom Metazoa; phylum Mollusca; class Cephalopoda; order Sepiida; family Sepiolidae; genus Euprymna; species Euprymna scolopes. Next base: position 127,415,308 of record NC_136491.1, read on the forward strand.
GGCACAGCGAAGAGGAAGCTAGCAAGCTAGTTCTCTGGATACCAACAGATGGACACCCACACCGTGGTAGAAGAAGAATGACCTACATTGACAACCTGCTACAAGACATAGGATTGGAAAGTATTCAGGACCTGCAAACTATCATGCAAGATCGAGAAACTGGAGACGTCGTGTAGATTCGGTGGTGAAGCGTCCCGAAGGACAACGGAGATCAGAGATGAGATGTGTTAAATTTTAATATATTCTCGTGTTAATTAATGATAGGCCGGATATAATGCCCAAGTCAATGGGGTCATAGGTTGACTTTGTAACTGGGTTCGAGTCTACCGACCAGAAGCATTCATCACTTTCTGTACTAATTATTGCGAAAACATGAACACTAGTGTCTGTAAGTATGAAATTAATTATTAATATATATATATATATATATATAGTAATTTATATAATATATATGGCGATTAAGCTACACTGAATATTCCGCGTTTCATCCACACTAGGACTCTTCAGGCTTATGCGTATAAGCCTGAAGAGTCCTAGAGTGGATGAAACGCAGAATATTCAGTGTAGCTTAATCGCCATATATATTTTATAAATTACTAACTAGCTCTACCTACGTATTGAGCACTTTTTAAGTAAATACTTAAAGTTTACGCATAAATCTATACTTTCGTATATTAATTTTATGTGAGTAAATTAAGTAGTTATATATATATATATATAATATTAAGGTACATTGTAAACATTGTTGCCATATGAAATATAGCTGTATTAAAAAGGGATATCATTACATATATTTAAACTATTATAATATAAAACCGCCAAACTGTCAGAAAGGAAATATTGTTTATTTATAAACAATATTTCAAAGAAATCTTACATTTTAATAGTAAGTCAATAAAATTTTATCATTTAATTTTTTCACATTTATAGTTTTTATACATTTTATGAAAGTAAGGCTGGAGGTATTGTTTTATTTACACGACGTTCGTAGACTTATGCAATGTATTCACTCTCGTTCTTGTGATACTTTTGTTCGATTTGCAGTTTAATTTCAGCATAGCTTTTAAAACCACACTAGTGAGTAGGATTTCTGAACCACTTCGCTATTTTCATTTTGAAAGTTCTTCACACTTAAAACGGGTGTAAAGATATTTTGGCGAATGCACGTAAATACTGCTGCTTAGAATCGCTACTATTGGGGAAAACGGCATTGATTAAGTGCGTCTCTTTTGAGGAATTTGAAAGTGAAGGAAATATGACCTTTAAAGTAATAGACGAACGTCATGAATGACGCACTACGATCTAAAGACGACGGATATAAATAGAGATTAAAGAGAGAAGATAAATGAAAATATGTTAAACTGAGAAAAAATTTAAATAAAAAAACAAATTATTATATGTTGTAAATAGAATTACTTTTCGACTTTATTTATAAAACGTCAATACAATAATGTTACTGTGATGCAACAATACTACTCTCCCCCTAAACCAACATTTTTTTTTCATCGCCGACATCGCAGGTTTATGAATTTCTCTATTTACCCCCTGCTGCCATGCAAAAACACTATTGGCATCATCAAGTGACAGAAAAACAAGAAAGTAAAATAGAACAAACTGTTTTTTTGTTTGGGACTTCAGGATTTTGTATAACATAGTATTGTACAAAACAGTATTGCACATTTGTATAAAAACAAAGATTTTGTATAAAATAGTATTGTACATTTGTATAAAAAATAAAGATTTTGTATAAAACAGTACTGTACATTTATATAAAACATAAAGATTTTGTATGAAATAGTATTGTACATTTGTATAAATAATAAAGATTTTGTATAAACTAGTACAATACATTTGTATAAAAAAGTTTTTGTATAAAATAGTATTGTACATTTGTATAAAAATAAAGATGTTGTATAAAATAGTATTGTACATTTGTATAAAAAAAAAAATTTTGTATGAAATAGTATTGTACATTTGTATAAAAAATAAGGATTTTGTACAAAATAGTATTGTACATTTGTATAAAAACAAAAATTTTGTAAAAAATAGTATCGTACATTTGTATATATAAAAAAATTGTATGAAATACTATTGTAGATTTGTATAAAAAATAAAGATTTTGTAAGAAATAGTATTGTACATTTGTATAAAAAAGAAAGATTTTGTATAAAATAGTATTGTAAATTCGTATAAAAAATAAAGATTTTGTATAAAATAGTATTGTACATTTGTATAAAAAGTAAAGTTTTTTTATAAAATAGTATTGTATATTTGTAAAAAAATAAAGATTTTGTATGAAATATTATTGTACATTTGTATAAAAAAAGATGTTGTATAAATATTATAGTACATTTCTATAAAAAATAAAGATTTCGTATAAAATAGTACTGTACATTTGTATAAAAAATTAAGATTTTGTATAAAATAGTATTGCACATTTGTATAAAAAGTTAAGGATTTTGTATGAAATAGTATTGTAAATTTATAAAAAACATAAAGATTTTTATAAAATAGCATTGTACATTAGTATAAAAAATAAGATTTTGTATGAAATAGTATTGTACATTTATATAAAACATAAAGATTTTATATGAAATAGTATTGTACATTTGTATAAATAATAAAGATTTTGTATAAACTAGTACTATACATTTGTATAAAACATAAAGTTTTTGTATAAAATAGTATTGTACACTTGTATAAAAATAAAGATGTTGTATGAAATAGTATTGTACATTTGTATAAAAAAATAAAAATTTTGTATGAAATAGTATTGTACATTTGTATAAAAAAAATGTTTGTAAAAAATAGTATTGTACATTTGTATAAAAAGAAAACTTTTGTAAAAAATAGTATTGTACATTTGTATAAAAAATAAAAAAAATTGTATGAAATACTATTGTAGATTTGTATAAAAAATAAAGATTTTGTAAGAAATAGTATTGTACATTTGTATAAAAAATAAAGATTTTGTATTAAATAGTATTGTACATTTGTATAAAAAATAAAGATTTTGTATAAAATAGTATTGTACATTTGTATAAAAAGTAAAGTTTTTTTATAAAATAGTATTGTACATTTGTATAAAAATAAAGATTTTGTATAAAATCGTATTGTACATTCGTATGAAAAATAAAGATTTTGTATGAAATATTATTGTACATTTGTATAAAAAATATGTTGTATAAATAGTATAGTAGATTTGTATAAAAAATAAAGATTTCGTATAAAATAGTACTGTACATTTGTATAAAAAATTAAGATTTTGTATAAAATAGTATTGCACATTTGTATAAAAAGTTAAGGATTTTGTATGAAATAGTATTGTAAATTTATATAAAAACATAAAGATTTTTTATAAAATAGCATTGTACATTAGTATAAAAAATAAGATTTTGTATAAAATAGTATTGTACATTTGTATAAAAAATAAAGATTTTGTATAAACTAGTATTGTACATTTATATAAAAAATAAAGATTTTGTATGAAATAGTATTGTACATTCGTGTAAAAACAAAAAATTTGTAAAAAATAGTATTGTACATTTGTATAAAAAATAAGGATTTTGTACAAAATAGTATTGTACATTTGTATAAACAAAAATTTTGTAAAAAATAGTATTGTACATTTGTATAAAAACATAAAAAAATTGTATGAAATACTATTGTAGATTTGTATAAAAAATAAAGATTTTGTAAGAAATAGTATTGTACATTTTTATAAAAAATAAAGATTTTGTATAAAATAGTATTGTACATTTGTATAAAAAATAAAGATTTTGTATAAAATAGTATTGTACATTTGTATAAAAAGTAAAGTTTTTTTTATAAAATAGTATTGTACATTTGTATAAAAATAAAGATTTTGTATAAAATCGTATTGTACATTCGTATAAAAAATAAAGATTTTGTATGAAATATTATTGTACATTTGTATAAAAAAAAGATCTGGTATAAATAGTAGAATACATTTGTAAAAAAATAAAGATTTCGTATAAAATAGTACTGTACATTTGTAAAAAATTAAGATTTAGTATAAAATAATATTGCACATTTGTATAAAAAGTAAAGGATTTTGTATGAAATAGTATTGTAAATTTATATAAAAACATAAAGATTTTCTATAAAATAGCATTGTACATTAGTATAAAAAATAAGATTTTGTATAAAATAGTATTGTACATTTGTATAAAAATAAAGATTATGTATAAAATAGTATTGTACATTTATATAAAACATGAAGATTTTGTATGAAATAGTATTGTACATTTGTATAAAAACAAAAAATTTGTAAAAAATAGTATTGTACATTTGTATAAAAAATAAGGATTTTGTACAAAATAGTATTGTACATTTGTATAAAAACAAAAATTTTGTAAAAAATAGTATTGTACATTTGTATAAAAAAATAAAAAAATTGTATGAAATACTATTGTAGATTTGTATAAAAAATAAAGATTTTGTAAGAAATAGTATTGTACATTTTTATAAAAAATAAAGATTTTGTATAAAATAGTATTGTACATTTGTATAAAAAATAAAGATTTTGTATAAATAGTATTGTAAATTTGTATAAAAAGTAAAGTTTTTTTTATAAAATAGTATTGTACATTTGTATAAAAATAAAGATTTTGTATAAAATCGTATTGTACATTCGTATAAAAAATAAAGATTTTGTATGAAATATTATTGTACATTTGTATTAAAAAAGATGTTGTATAAATAGTAGAATACATTTGTAAAAAAAATAAAGATTTCGTATAAAATAGTACTGTGCATTTGTAAAAAATTAAGATTTAGTATAAAATAGTATTGCACATTTGTATAAAAAGTAAAGGATTTTGTATGAAATAGTATTGTAAATTTATATAAAAACATAAAGATTTTTTATAAAATAGCATTGTACATTAGTATAAAAAATAAGATTTTGTATTAAATAGTATTGTACATTTGTATAAAAAATAAAGATTTTGTATAAAATAGTATTGTACATTTATATAAAAAAATAAAGATTTTGTATGAAATAGTATTGTACATTTGTATAAAAATAAAGATCTTGTATAAAATACTATTGTACATTTGTATAAAAAAATGAAAATTTTGTATAAAATAGTATTGTACATTTATATAAAAAAATAAAGATTTAGTATGAAATAGTATTGTACATTTATATAAAAAAATAAAGGTTTTGTATGAAATAGTATTGTACATTTGTATAAAAATAAAGATCTTGTATGAAATACTATTGTAAATTTGTATAAAAAATGAACATGTTGTATAAAATAGTATTCTATATTTGTATAAAAAATTAAGATTTTGTATAAAATAGTATTGTACATTAGTATAAAATAAAGATTTTGTATGAAATACTATTGTACATCTGTATAAGAAATAAAGATTTTGTATAAAATATTATTGTACATTCGTATAAAAAATAAAGACTGTGTATAAAATAGTATTGTACATTTGTATAGAAAATAAAGATTTTGTATAAAATAGTATTGTACATTTGTATAAAAAATAACAATTTTGTATAAAATAGTATTGTATATTTGTAAAAAATATAAAAATTTTGTATAAAATTGTATTGTACATTTGTATAAAAAATAAAGATTTTGTATAAAATAGTATTGTACATTTGTATAAAAAAAGATTTTGTATAAAATAGTATTGTACATTTGTATAAAAAGTAAAGTTATTTTTATAAAATAGTATCGTACATTTGTATAAAAATACAGATTTTGTATAAAATTGTATTGTACATTCGTATAAAAAATAAAGATTTTTTATGAAATATTATTGTACATTTGTATAAATAATAAAGATTGTGTATAAATAGTATAGTACATTTTTATAAAAAATAAAGATTTCGTATAAAATAATACTGTACATTTGTATAAAAAATTACCATGTTGTATAAAATAGTATTGCACATTGGTATAGAAAATAAAGGTTTTGTATAAAGTAGTATTGTACATTTGTATAAAAAGTTAAGGATTTTGTATGAAATAGTATTGTAAATTTATATAAAAACATAAAGATTTTGTATTAAATAGTATTGTACATTAGTATAAAATAAAGATTTTGTATAAAATAGTATTGTACATTTGTATAAAAAACAAAAATTTTTATAAAAAATTATTGTACATTTCTATAAAAAATAAAGATTGTGTATAAAATAGTATTGTACATTTGTATGAAAAATAAAGATTTTGTATAAAATAGTATTGTACATTTGTATAAAAATAAAGATTTTGTATAAAATAGTATTGTACAGTTGTATAAAAATAAAGATATTGTACGCAATACTATTGTACATTTGTATAAAAAAATGAAAATTTTGTATAAAATAGTATTGTAGATTTGTATAAAAATAAAGATTTTGTATGAAATAGTGTTGTACATTCGTATAAAATAAAGATTTTGTATGAAATACTATTGTACATTTGTATAAGAAATAAAGATTTTGTATAAAATATTATTGTATATTCGTATAAAAGTAAAGACTGTGTATAAAATAGTATTGCACATTTGTATGAAAAATAAACATGTTTGTATAAAATAGTATTGTACATTTGTATAAAAAATAACAATTTTGTATAAAATAGTATTGTACATTTGTAAAAAAAATATAAACATTTTGTATAAAATAGTATTGTACATTTGTATAAAAAATAAAGAGTTTTTATAACATAGTATTGTACATCTGTATAAAAATACGAAATTCTGCATAAAATTTATTGTACATTTGTATAAAAATAATGATTTTGTATGAAATACTATTGTACATTTGTATAAACAATAAAGATTTTGTATAAAATAGTATTGTACATTTGTATAAAATAAAGATTTTGTATAAAATAGTATTGTAGATTTGTATAAAAAAATAAAGATTTTGTATAAAATAGTATTGTACATTTGTATAAAAATAAAGATTTTGTATAAAATAGTATCGTACATTTGTATAAAAAATAAAATTTTTTTATGAATTATTGTTGTACATTTTTATAAAAAATAAATATTTTGTGTAAAATAGTATTGTACATTTGTATAAAAAATAAAGATTTTCTATAAAATATTATTGTACATTTGTATAAAAATAAAGATTTTGTATAATATTGTATTGCAGATTTGTATAAAAATAAAAATTTTGTATGAAATAGTATTGTACATTTGTATAAAAATAAAGATTTTGTACAAAATAGTATTGTACATTTGTATAAAAAATAAAGATTTTGTATGAAATAATATTGTACATTTGAAAATAAATTATAGATTTTGTATGAAATAGTATTGTACATTTGTATAAAAAATAATGATTTTGTATAAAATAGTATTATACATTTGTATAAAAAATAAATATTTTGTTTGAAATAGTATTGTACATTTGTATAAAAAATAAAGACTTTGTATAAAATAGTATCGTACATTTGTATAAAAAATAAAGATTTTGTATAAAATAGTATTGTACATTGGTATAAAATTTAAAAATTGTATAAAATAGTATTGTACATTTGTATAAAAAAATAGATTATTTATAAAATAGTATTGTACATTTTTATAAAAAATAAATATTTTGTATAAAATAGTATTTTACATTAAAATATACTATTGAACATTAAAATAAAAATTTTGCGTAAAACAGTATTGTACATTCGTCTAAGAAATACAGATTTTGTATAACATATTATTGTACATTTGTATAAAAAAAGATTTTGTATAAAATTGTATTGTACATTAAAATACAATATTGAACATTAAAATAAAGATTTTGGTATAAAATAGTTTTGTACATTTGTATAAAAAATAAAGAAAATAAAAACTTTTGCAGTTAATCTTTATACAAAAAAACAATCAAAATAAACACCAGCAACATTACCAATATGAACACTGCTGATTCGTAAAGTACAAACAGATTGCTTATGCGAGGAACTGTTTCGGACAAGGCTACTCTCATCTCACTATCGGCTTTCAGGCGGTTTCTTGGCCGTTTCTATTCGCAGTGCTACATTGCATTGGTTTTATTTAGATACAAAGGGAAGTTTTGGTAGTGCTCCTGCAGCCCTAAACCTCACTTTGTCTCAAATGTAGTACGGTGCCCGGATTCATGAACAGCTTCCTGATGTTGTGTTAGTATTGTAGGTTACATTGATCCATTTCCAAGAACTTTTAAGCACAGAAGACACTGAAACTGTTCCACACCATCCACAACAACGGAGTAAAAAATCATAGTAAACATATGAATCCACATATGCACGTTTCTTAGACATGGCACCAATCATTTTTAAATTATCAGATACTTCAATTATTTACCCTCGACTATATAAATTTTTACTTCCTAGGGATAAATTCACACCTGGTTGCAAACCTCTGCCCTAAAGAGTTAGGAAAAATATAACAAAACAAGAGGAAATTAGTTTTTCAGCAGAACAAATATATAGAAAGTTGTCTACCAAAAGTACACAAAGGAAGCTGACATAAGATTGTTGGTCAAGATGTTGCTGTGATTAAATAAAACTGACCGTATAATGAAAGCTAATATTTTTAGATTTAGCTTACAGGGACTTTTGGGAGTGAAAATGAGTTTTGCGACAGTCTTCGACAATTTGAAACAGTTTACACCCAGTCTGTCATTTTCGAGGGGTAAGTACAATTTAGATTGGAGGGCTTTTTATAGTTGCAAATCTTACACAATCGAAGGCAGGTTATGTCTCGGGACAAAAAGGGGGAATTAATTGATTAACAGACTGATGCACATAGTCTCAGCAGGCGACTAAGACGTGAACTTTAGCTCTAAGAGGATTGTTTCCAGCAATGGTGTCACCCACGCACCCAAAGCCTAAATAACTTCCACAAAATGCGTTTTATATGTTTTCCTTTGAGTTTTATTATTTTCTCTATTCTTGTGATCACGTGCGCGCTCCGCTTGCAGCTAATAATGTGAGAGACAACGACACGGTTAGAAGAGAAAATGAAAAAGAAGAAATCCACAGCACACAACGTTGGTGTCGATGATTGTTGTTGAATACGTGATCTCACAACATTACCTATGGTCCTGTGAGAGCTTACAAGAAGAAATATACGGATAGAAACGCTATATTCATAAGCATATCAATATCTCTCCATTCCTTTGTATTTATTTTCTACTACATAATAAAACAGAAATAAGTTTCATAGACATTCGTATAAGCCGACAGTCTAGAAACTTATTTTTCTCTGAGGAAATACAAGAAAATATTTATTTTATAAATGTTTTTCCTAATCATTGGTTTTCAGCTGGAAAGCAACACAATTTAACAGATTCTAGCAAAGTATTACACTATTCAAGGTGTCAAATATGACGGTTTTATGGTAGTACTTTAGTTTATAATGTATAGCTGGGGACAATAGCGACAGCAATCAACTTCAGTTCCAATAAAAATGTCAGATGACGAATATTGGGTTGAAAAGAATTTAAAATACAGATGACAGAAGAGTACTAACCTCACATACATATTTACTATTCCTGTCATTCATATCGCCGGGAGGAAATTTAACAACTTTGACTTTTAAAGAATATTTTAAATAATTATGTGCTCGAAAGAATAAAAACCAATGTAGAGTATAAAATTGCTTCAGTCAAATTCGAAGTTTACCATATTTATTATTTATGCGTACGCACTTTACCTATGCGTGAATCTATGAATTGCGTGATACCTTATCATTTATAAAATAAAAAAAACTAATGATGAAATATATTGTTTGTAATACGAAGAACGTTCAATAACACTGGGCTGCATCAAAAATGCAACATCCATGACAATATCCTCTTCTAGACCAATTTTTCGTGCTGATCACGATGGTAGTAGTTATTTTGCTCGTAAGGTTCTAGTTTATGTGTTACAGCGTCATATACTGCGTCGTATATTAATATACCTTTTTTGTTGCAGATCAATTAAAGAATGGCACGGACTTGCAAAAAACACCCCAACCCATTTTGCTACATCTGCGGAAATTACACACTTTCAAGACAGAAGCGCAAAATCACTTCTACAGTGAAACAACTCTATCGTGCCTACTTTGGCATCGAACTTGGACATCAGGATAAACCATGGGCGCCACACATTGCTTGTGTGAAGTGTTTCGCTGGTTTATGCCACTGGAATAAAGGAAACCGAAAATCAATGCCATTTGGAATACCAGTGGTTTGGCGGGAACCTACGAATCACCATGATGACTGCTATTTTTTTATGGTGAAACCACTGGGAAGGAATGGTATAAGTTTGAAATACATTAAATACCCAAACATTCCGTCAGTTACGCAACCAATACCACATAGTGATGTTGTTCCTGTGTCAAGACCTCCTGAGATTCTAGAACGTACCAGTACAAGTAACAGTGAAAATCAGGATGTTTATGAAGATATCAGTGGGACCTCTGAGAAAAGCCCTCAGTTATTTGAACAGAGTGAGCTAGATGACCTTGTACGAGATCTTGGTCTGTCAAAAGAATCTGCACAGTTGTTAGGTTCAAGGTTAAAAGAGAAAAATCTTTTGGCACGTAATACACACTTTGCACAGTATCGGCATCGAGAGCAGGAATTCGTGCAGTACTTTACCAAGTCCGATGACCGATTTTTTTCCAAATGCAGCCCAGTGTAAGTAATGCGTCTGATGAACTTCTAGCTGACTAATCAAGCAGAAAGTTTGCACATGCGATGATTTATATATCTATAGGTCACGTGTCACATTACATGTCTGATATTATTGTAGTTTTTGATTTACAGGTGTTTGGACTGAATCAGATGTGAAATGGGGTGTGTAGAGTGTATCGCTATGGTAAAGTTTTTGTATTTGAAAGGACGAGCACTACAGGAAACTTTTGATGAAGTAATGAAACGTATGGTAATGATTCCTCATTTCATGGCCATTGTTAAACGCTGCCATCGTGAATAATAACCATAAAATTGGGGAAACATCTGTCAGACTCAGTCATCCTCCTTCTGTCATTGATGAGATATCTGTCAGTCAAGATGCCTTTTTGAAACATCGATTTGTGACTATTTTTAAGATTAACCAAGAGGTCAAGATTAGTACAAGGTCTGTAAAAACTGTCATTCTTGATTATTTACACATGCATAACCTGTCTTCCATATGGATTCACAAGTTGCTGACACATTTCCAGAAGCGAACGCCCGTCGAGTATTCTAAGATAAATTCGAAGATGAGTCCAAGTTTTTCAAAAGGCTGATTTCACAGGATGAAACCTAGGTCTATTCGTCTGAATCCGAGACACGTCCAGCCAATGCAGTGGAAGTATTGGAACTCACCACTCCCAAAGAAGGTAGGGCTGCATCCCTCTACTACTAGCAAGGTCAGAATAACGATGATAGATTTCCTGGCAAAGAATAACACAAATACAGCAGCCTATTATGCTTTACTCTTGAGGAAATTCAGAAAAGCAATGAACATAAAGATACATCCTAAGGTGTCCTTCGTTTACCAAAACAAAATTCTGGTCCACAATGCTCATGTCACCAGATCAGAAGCAAAGGCGTGTGGCTATGAACTCCTTTCCATACTCTTCTGAACATGCACTTTCTGATTTTCTGTAGCAAAATGTAGTAGGCAAAAATCAGGAACAAAGATAGGAAATAGTCAGTTTCGCCCTGCACCTCCCACCTCTAGAATAGAGGGATTTCTTGGCTGTAATGACTTTAGAGAAAGAAGGAGGCAGACAAAAGGCAGAAGAAAACTCGCTTCTCGCAGATCCGAACAATCTAACCGTCAGAACCACTTACGCACAATCTGCAAAACACTTCCTAACTGCTTCCCACCATTCTGCCTTTATAGCGATCGGGAATTAAATATTTGCATAACTGCGCGAGAGCACACGCGGTTCTGCGAAAATTGCATGGGGTCAAAGCCAATAAAAACCCATGGACACCATCTTGGAATTCTCTTCCGCTCGGCCTGCAACACAACAACAGACGTATCCGAGGTAAGCTCTTTATTTCCTCACATTTCGGTTATTACCAATTCCGCTACAATTTCACGTTTCTGAGTCAGGGAATAGTTTTTGATAACAAAGTGTTTGTAGATAGTGTAGCCTTGATTTCCTAAGGCAAGTTGTGGTTGGAGGACCAGCCTAGTGTTTTTCTACAAAATCGGATTCCAGAGCTGAATTAAAAGCTGAGAGAAATGCGTAAATCTGGATAGTACCTGTGTCGAGAAAGAATAATAACTGCGCCAAGTTTCGTTGCTCTACTGCTATGAAAACTTAATCAGATCAATTACTTATTGAACATCACTTGTAGATAATGAGTTTCGATATTAAATAATTCCCAAAGTGCTGACATGCTGAATCTAAGCTTTTTATATTTAGCGGTGGATCATTATAAATAAAAGATGCATATTTTTAAAAGAAAAAACATTAAAAGAAAAAAATATGAATACTAAAAAAGTAATAACGAAGCAAAGAAAGTGTGTAATTTGGAAATACGTATTATTTTGTAGAAATAGTCTAAAGTTTATCTAAAGCTAGTCTAGGTTTAGCATGCCATGTTCAAATGCCAGCGAAGCCACATATACTGTTAATTAAGTCCTTGGTGAATTATACAACCATCTAGATTCTTTTAAACTTTTCGTAGAATAAAAGAATATACTGAATTCTCAAGCTTGGTTCTTCTTACATCTGCGAACCGACGCGTACCTTCTAGATGGCATAACGTGCACCTGTCCGTAATTACGTATCTGGTGGAAAAGTTGATCTTGCATTCATAATTATCTCGTCCAAATGTATCGGGTGTCTAATAATCATAAACTCGTCAGTTGCTCTCGATAAAAGATGGTTACCAATTCGCCATCGTTTGCCCCCGCACATGTGCTTTATGAGGAATGACTTTGTAGACTAAAAAATATGTTCTTTTGGAATAAGCAAAATGAAATAATGTCAAGCATCTTCAGTATTTTAGTTGGCGATCTTTCAGTACTGTAAAGCATGCATAAAATATAAAAAGCATTCTGTTATATGTTTAATTAACTGATAATGCTATATCATCTTGTGTTTTATCACTCAATAAATATCATGTAGATTAATGTTTTTCTTTAGGAGAGGAAATATATTTAACCTTAAAGTAACATTGATAAAAAACTTTCTCAACTTCTATAGTAACAACGTCGCACAAAAGATTAAAAACACTATATATTCATATTTCTGCAAGTCCCGCGTTGCGTTCAGTTATCTCACTATTTTGCTAGGTGTAGTATTAAAGAGACCGTTATATTTAACTATTTTAATATGTGTAATTGTGTAATTAATGTAATTATGTGTTATTAAAAGCTTTCTTTTTCTATCTCAGTCTCTGTTAGAAGACGTTGACCGAATATATGTAGTCGAAATAGAGAGATTCCAATTATATTTTTTTAGACTTTCCTTCTTTTTTCATCATATTCTTCTTCTTGTCATTCTTTCCCATCTTCTCTTTCTACTTCTGCTTATTCATATTATTCTTATACTTATTATTTATCCTCAATTTTTTGTTTAGTGTTCTTCTCAATTACATCTTTCATAAGTATCATTGTAGTTTGATATGCATTGATTTGCATATCAATGAGGCTTGGCACCAAGTATAATGTAGCAGTGTTTGAGAAGCTAGTAAAATCTAGCAGTATTCGAGAACTTGGTGAAGTCTAGCAGTGTTTTAGAAACTTTTATTTTACAAAGGAATCACTACTTATAAGGGCCCGGGGGACACTCGAGGACAATGTTAATAAGTATACGGTAGTCGATGGGAAAATATGGTAGTAATCGTTCGTAGTGAAATTTTGGTGAATTGGATTATTTAAGCGGACGGCTCATCAAGAAGTTGTTTATGTTGGACATGAAGACAAATTGTGAGGAAAAGGTCTGGGAGACCTAGATACTGACCATCAGGGTGGGGCACACGGGTGGGTTCGTGAACAATCTGAGTTAAGTCATAAGCTATGAAGAAATGAGAAAACCTCCCCTCATCATCTGTCTTGTTTGAGTGGGCTAACCATTCCACATTGTGAACATTGAAGTCTTCACAGACGTGAATGTTAGTCGACGAATGAGCAGACAGATTGTGATCAATTTTCTTAGATATGCTCTTAACTCCGCTGTTATGGGGCGATAAGGGGCAAATATAATCGCATTGGTGTGAGCAAGTGCAATCCAGAAGCACATACAGGACAAGTTAGGGTCTTCTCTGGAAATGTCCCTACTACATGGAAACCATATCAAATGTATGTTCATTTTCCATGTCACTGACGATCTTGGGAGTCACATTTGGACATTAAATTAAAATCTAGGGAAATAGTCGGTCTAATACCAGTTTCGCTTAGGAAGAATATGCCTGGTTTAGTCTCCTGTAATTGGATTTCAACCTAGTAAAGTCTAGCAGTGTTTGAAAAGCAAGTAAAGTCTAACAGTGTTTGAGAAACTAGTAAAGTCCAGTAGTCTTTAAGAATCTAGTAAAATGTCCGACCGTAGGTAGCTAAACCGACCTTGCAGAAGTTGAACGTATTGGGCTACGAAACGCTGCCTTATCTGCCATACTTTCGAGACCGCTTACCTACTAATTGCCACTTTTTTAAGCATTTCTGAGAAATTCTTAAAAACCCTAGGCGATATCAAAAACGCCTTCAACGATTTAATCGCCACAAAGAAGCAGAATTTTTACATTTCTGGCCTAAATGCACTTGTTTTGCATTGGCAAAAGTGCATTGATTCTCATGGTAAATATTTTTGTGTTTAAACTGAGATATGTACATTTGAATTCAAAGTTAAAAAAACTGCAAGAACTTTTTGTCATCATAATGTATTCCTGATTGTTATAATAAGAGTCATAGTTGTAGTAGGCATCCTAATGGTAGTAGTTGTAGTACTAGTGATAATAATATTAGTGATAATAATAATAGAGGTCTTCGTGTTCGTCATAATAGGAGTAATAGTTACTTTCGTCATCTTAATATTAATAATAATAATAGTATTAATAATAGTAGATGTATTCGTGGTCGTCATAGTAGGAGTAATAATTACTTTAGCTATTGTAATAATAGTAGAAATAATAGTAGTAGAACTATTTTTGGTTGTCATAGTAGGTGTAATAGTTGCTGTCGCTATCATAATATAAGTAGTAATACGGTTAATAATAATAGTATTAGTAACCTTTTTCTCAGTGTGAAGCGTTCTTAAGTCTTATGCTTACTTCTCGTGTTATTCCATTAAACAAAATCGATGAACTGTGCTGTAACAGAACTTTGGTTTTTCCTCAATTATATCTTTCACAAACACCAATATATTTATACACATTTTGAAAACTGATTACAATCACACAGACATATGGAAGTCTCACTATAATGATAATAATTAATATGTTGGTCCAACATGGTAGAGATAGATCTTCTCGTTACTCACCCGCTACATCTACTTACCTTCTTCCGGTACCAGTGACATCACAGCCGAGACATGTAGCCTTCCTTGAATTCTAATTGGAAAATCTCACCTTATTTAATTTTTATCTTGGGTGCAAATTCATCATACTAATTCCTTTTTTTTTTTTCGCACATTCGTGTTTTACCTTGCTAAACTATCTTTGCAACAGTAGTTATTGTATTCGTGTTTGTCATAGCTGTTGTCGTATATTATATCACATTTTATTACGTAACTAGCCTGTGTGCCCGGCGTTGCCCGGCGTTGCCCAGCGTTGCCCGGCGTTGCCCGGATGTTTGGAAGTGTGTGTTGAGCAAAAAAAAAAAAGTGGTAGTAGACAGGCAAGGTGGAAGCCATACCGCGAAGGAGGAAAAGAACGTGAAAAAGTGACGTCTTTGCTGTTGCGCCCATCACCAAACCGGAAGTGACGAAGGTTTAAATTAAGGCTAGTCAATCGAAAAGAAGGGATGACTTTCGAAAATATCGGCGAAAAAAGCGACCCCTTCCTGTAAAAAGTGCCCAATTGAGGGCGAGGGAATAAATGTTTTTAGCAATTTTTTCGAAATTCGTCGTCCGAAGGGTAGAGCTTCAAAACAATAACGATCTGTTAAAAATCCGTCGCCTCCGTCGAAAGTTTTAGAAATACATACATACATACATACATACATTTAAACAGACAGGTGAAATTTATATTATAGATAATTATAGATATAACTACTATTTATACTGATAATACATACTAAGACAACGAGGTGCCTTCAATAAGTTTCCAGACTTTTTGTATAGAGATTTAAAATTCAGTATGTTATTTCTGTGTATCTTATGAGATAACTAACCAATTTTTATGGTTTCAGGTTCAAATGAACAGCTACGGCAAGAATTAGAATACACCCTACTAAAGTCTGATTGTCACAGCTAGTGAATTTAAAAAAACAATCTGGACGTGACAATACTTTGGAAGAACGATATGCTATAAAATTCTGTTTTAAACTTGAAAAAATGTCACAGAAATGTACAGAATGCTTCATACTGCTTTTGGAGCATCTTGCATAACTTGAGCATCAGTTTTCAGGTAGCATAAAAGATTCAAGAAAAGCAGGAAGTATTTAATGGATGATGAGAGGTGTGTGAGGAGTAATTAATAACACCAGAACTGATTGGCCAAATAAAGGATTTATGGATAAAAATTTTCGCGTGTATATAGAGACAATAAGTGCACAATTTGATGTCAGTTTGGGAACTGCATACACAATTATCCGCGAGGAACTTAAGATGCGGGAAATTTTCGCGAAGTTTTTCACAAGGGTGCTTCATATTTGTCATAGATTATTTGACCAAGATGGGCATCAAGACAAGTCCAGCTCTTGCTCGTTGTGAGTTTTGGTTATTCCGAAAGCTCAAGGAAAACTTTAGAGGCAATTGAGGAAGCTAAGAGGCTGTGACGAGGGTCACTGACTCACTCATACAAGAGGGCTTTCATGGGGCCTTCCAGAAGTTGTTGGTACGACATGTGCATTACAGCTGGGGGAGATTAGGATTTCATGTGTGTACTTTCAATAAAAATGTGCATACGAAAAAAGTCTAGAAACTTATTGAAGGAACCTCGTATTTTTCCCCACATGCGATTATTATCTTGATACACTTTTAAAAAAACAAGCGATAAAACAGCCATCAGCTGAAATAAACATCAACTCTAGATAATCGCAGAAACCAGGCAGAAGAATATAGCCAGGGACTATTTGAAACTAGGAACACTTTTGATGAAGGAGATGTCACTGCTTGTATGCGATCTCTTCTCAATTTTCTATGGGTAAAACGTTTCCTCTTAGGAAAAGCATCGAATCAAAAATCTGTTCGAATTTGTTTCAGAGAAGAGAGATTTGTTGATAAAAGCGAAAAGTTATAAATGTAGTACACAAAGTTTGTCGCTTATATAAAAAACAACGTATTTCCTAAATGAACCGGTTTCGATGCAGAACTCGGGGAAAATGTCACTGCAATTGAATTAAATCAAGGGAAATGAATGTATTTTCTGCTCGTGTCAGATTTCAGTGGTCTTTTGTCAACTCGATCGCGATGTGTTTGATTGAATTACCTTTAGCCAAAAATAATAAATGTGAAAACGTCTAAAACGTTTTAGCCTTATTTTGCATTACTAGTTATCCGGCGTTTTCCTGGATTATTTACTATTTTAGTTTATAATCTTAACTAAACAATTAATGTGTACGTCACGAAGAGATAAAAAGAAGCCTTAAAATGTAACACTTTTTTTTACATTTAAGATAAAATAGTAATTAACTTCATCACATTTTGTGTTTTTAACTCATTATTTAAATTTGTATCAGTTATAATAGTGAATACTAATCTTTGTAAGGAAACTGTAGCGAGTTATACTCTTTAGCATTAAAGGCATGGTTCAACGGGAAAAATAACAATGTTAGAATCAAATATCAATTTACCCAATTCATTGTGATCGATGTTCAACCTAAAAAATCTGTCAAGGTAAATTTATATATTAGATACTTATTCTTGCTTGATTTTCAAACATCTTTTAATATAACTTACTGGACACTAACGTTGTATGTAACGACAGTCGAAAAGGAAATTAGAACATCTACATAAGAAAAAAGAAAAAAAAATAACACAAGTATGCTCTATTTTCTAACCGTCGGTCGGCTCTAAATACACGGTACTAAACATAGCCGACTCAGAGAACACGGTACCAGACACAGCTGGCTGTCAATACATGATACCAGCCATAGCTGGGAAGCCGGCGGCTTGCTTTCAACGAAGTAAGAGAAAGAGGTACACGTGTCTCTCGAGTATTACTTTCCAATCGCCATGCATTTTTTCCTTTTAACTTCCCTTCCTTCTACTACGTCGAAGTCGGTTTTCATCTCTGTCTAGGCAGGGTAGGTGTTATGAACGGCTCAATACTGGCTTTTAAAATGACAGTGATTCTTGTGACCTTCATTTATTGAGTTGGTAAGGGAAAAATTTGTGATGGCCGCTTCAAATCTTAAATATACTAGTGTGTATGAGTTTAATTAATAGGAGAATGTGAATTTGATATATCTATGCTAAAAGTGGTTTCAGATTTAATCTGATCATTAAGTTTATAAAATGTTTGTATTTGACTAAAATGTTTATGTGGTCAGAAAACGTACAACTTAGGTTGGCCTCTTGAAAGTCCCGGCCCCACAAAATCATTCCTGCCTGAACCAATGAAGAGTTGAGAGACAAGGAAGAAAAGGAAAATATGCAAGAGAGAAAGAAAGAAAAGAAATAATAAAAAGAATGGAAGGAAATAGTGATAATGAAATCTATTTAAGCTACATTTCCACTCCTACAATATTCTCCATAAAATATTTAATAAAAACACAATTAAATTAACCTACAGTTGCAGCAATAAGTTGGCAAAAAAATTAAAAAAACATAATAATAAAATTTTAATTTATAAAATAGAACGTAACCAAAGTAAAAAATAAATACTTGTAGTTGTAGAGATAAACCCAATTGTCCTCTCAAACAGAACTGTCTAGCAACTTTTGTTATTTACCTCGCTAACATTAACGCATAGGAGGACCCTTCCATTAACAAATTCTAGATTGGTAAAACTAGCAATACATTTAAGCAAAGATACACTGGCCACAAAAGTACCTTCAGTAACCTAAAGTATATTAATAAGACATCATTATCCACATATTACAATGAACTACAAAGAAAAAAACTTAGCATCAACAATTAACTGGGAAATCCTGAAAAAAAGAATTTGTCAATCGCTTAACTCCCCTTATTTCCTTTTCTTAAATGAAAATTAGAATGAAATTTATATATAAGTATAATCTCCTAAATAAGACACAAGAAACATCAATAAATTGTAAATTACAAATCACACCCTTTTAATCACTTACATACTCCCTCCCTTTAGGTCCATATCATGTATGCCTCTAAGACTACATACACTAAGACCTAACAAATAATGCACCTTTTTACTTAAATATCCACAAAATCTAATATTAGCTAATTATATTACTACACTATCTCTGCGAGCACCGCCCAGGATAATCATTCTATATAACTATACATTTTTCTTCAAAGCATTTTTATCATAGATATATCAAATTCACATTCCACCACTAATTGAACTTATCACACTAGTATATTTAAGATTTGGAGCGGCTATCACACACGCATACATACAAATACCATTTTCTACCGTCATCTTTTCTCTTATCTCAAGATGTTGCTGTTTTTGTTTAACTTTTCAGGTTATTTAATGCCGAATCCAAAGATTTTGGAGAATTTTTTTTTTATAGAATATATTTGTTGTTTTCAAGTCGGTTTCTATTTAACCCATAGTTGGGACCCTAACAGGTACTACCACTCCGGGTCAGAGTGGACCTGGGAGCAATGGCAATTAAAGGGTTACTCCACACTCCTCAAAGCCCACAATTTGGGCCCTCACCACTGGATATAGTTTAAGGTCATATCCAGGACCCCTTATCTCAAGGGACTCAAATCCACACCTCTTATTGGATCTTATTTTTTATTGTTTTTTATACATTTTTTAATGACATTTTCACCCTAAACAAGGCACATTGCCACTTTGGTGTAGGAAGCTACTATCAGGGACATAAGCTACCGGGGTACTATGTAGGGAGTTGGGCAGCAAGATGTCGGTTCACGTTACACTTGAACTTCTGCATGCCAGTACAGTTGGGGAAGCAAGGACCCGGAATGGAATTCCAAAGTCTAGCAGTTCTGAGGAAGAAACTACTGGAGTAGAAAGCTCTCCTACATCTAGGGATCTCTACTGTGTAGGGGTGGGATTTAGCTGTTTGTCGGGTTTGTTGAGGTATTTGCGTCGTAGGGGCACAAGTGCTTGTAGTTCGTCGGAGCATTCACCATTAAAATACTTGAAGAACATGCAGAGGGATGAAAGCTTCAGAGAATGAAGCTTAGATGACAGTTCAGGACCTATCAGGTTGGAGACTCTCTTTTGAATCCTGTCTAGGAGCGAGAGACTAGTAGCAAATGCATCCGCTCAAATATGACAACAATACTCCATACATGGGCGAATGGTGGCCTTATAGAGGTTAATGGCTTTCTAGCACGCGAGAGAGAGAGAGAGAGAGAGAGAGAGAGAGAGAGAGAGAGAGAGAGAGAGAGAGAGTTCACCTTCTTCGCAGCGGTCCTCGCAATGCTCTCAATGTAATTGTTCCAACTCATGTTTCCTGTGAACGTTAGTCCGAGGGGTTTAAAAGAATTACTTTCAGATAACGAATCTTTGGCCATTATTATTAGTGGTAGAGAAGGTTTCTTGTAATTATTGAAGGAGATAAGCTTAGTCTTGGCAGCATGGAATGTGACCACCCGGTTTTTATCACCATTCAACTACCGATTGGAGGTCATCCTCTAGTGTTTCTGCCATTCTTTTAGATATGTGTTCATTTGTTTTCCTATCGTGCCTGTTATAGAGTGTGGTGTCATCAGCATATATATACCCATCTCAGAGGCAATTTTGTCGGCGAGGTCATTTATGAATATTAGGAATAATAAACGTCCAAGGATAAACCCCTGAGGCACTCACGCATTTATGTCATATTATTTAGATGTACGACTGTCGAGAACAATCTGGATTTTTCTCTTGTCTAAGAAGGATTTAATTATGTTAAGTATTCTTCTAGTGATACCATATGATCTGATTTTCCTGAGGAGACCTTCGTGCCATACCCTGTCAAAAGCCTTAGGTATATCTAGAGTTACTGCTCTACCCTTCCCTGCTTTGTCCAGTGAATGGTATATACGTTAAGAGATTACAGTGAGGATGTCTGCTGTGGAACGGACTTGCCTAAATCCGTATTGTTAATCGGTCAGAAGTTTAGCATCTGTAACATGATAAACTAGAGCGCTAGTGACCATATTTTAGGGGGAAGTGTGAAGATTAGTTCCCCTGCTCGGATATTGTGCGTGCTTGCTTGTGTCTATTTATAGAAGACAGTATTTATCTTTCATATTCTACGCAAATGCGCGTATGATATGTTAATTTTACATAGAACCAAATCTTATTTTTAACAAAATCTGACGAAACCTCCTGATTTTAACTCCCTGTGACGAAGAAGACCTGATATTTCCATTGTAAGATTTGTATTCGTATATACTGTATTGCCTGAAGAGGTCTGTGGTTACTGGTAAATAATTGACCGAAACATGCTCATGACTGTGTAGCAACATATTACTGCTTATGTAAAAACAAATATATATATATTTTTGCATATATACATATGCATATATATAAATATAGGGATGAGGGTTTATATATATAAGGATAAGGATAAAACTTAGTTTTATTATATTCCTTGTAAAACAATACATTTTGTTGTAAATTTGCATAGATAAATTCCAACTTCTTGATATATATATATATATATATAAACCATTAGTTATCATTCCAAAAACCAAAAACTTGAATTTATCCACGCGTGATTTTCTTAATAGCACGTCTCAAACATATTTCATTAAACAACACGACGAATGAATGTTCCATTAACATTTATTAGAAAGTTTAGAACATAAAAACAAAACAACAAAAAACTCAAGAATTTTCACTGAATATATTTTTATCAATAATAATATGATTGTTATATATTATTATACGGCATAATCGCGTTCACACACCCGCGCTCGTCAGATCACTCAAGTGAAGCGAAATTGAGCCTGGTTAGTACAACATTGGTGATCATTTGAGAATTCTAGGTGCTGTATGTGCTCTCCGCTTATCTCAGCATTTCTTTCCAGTCGTCCTGTAAGTACATTTTACTTGCCACTGGTATTTAACAATGTCGACTCAGGAGAGGTGTGGTTGGAGATGAGTCACTTCCTTTCACAAAGATTTCACGTGCAGGCACTTCTACGTGGGTATCCATAGTCTGTCAAAGACTGAAGTAGCCTTTGCTCTATTATTATTATTATTATTATTATTATTATTATTATTATTATTATTATTATTATTATTATTATTTATTGCAGTAGTATAGTTGTAGTGGTAGTAGTAACATTAGTATGGGTATTCTAGGATCCTTTATATATATATATATATATATATATATATATATATATATATATATATATATAAAACGAACATTTCTGTAAAAGTCTGAGGAAACTACAGACGGCCAAAAAAAAAAAAACGGCCGGGTAGCTGAAGCAATAATGTAACTTAACAGAAAGATACGGTAATAAAAAATAAAACGCATATTTGCTCTACAACAGTATTGAGCACTTTCTTCAGTTGTTATTAATTACCATTTCTACTATATATATATATATATATATATATATATATATATATATATATATATATATAAGAAGAAATGTTCTTTGTTTATGGTCTTGTGCATCGATTGCATATACACTTTATAGCGAAGTAATTTCTTTTGTTATTTGAATCTTATTGTTAAACATGCATGAGGTTCAATATTCTGATCTCCATTCAAAGATATGCAAATCTTACCAACATTTCATATTCACTTTTATCGAGTGTTTGAGCAAATATTTCTCGCGGGAGAAATATTTGCTCATCTTCCATCGTTGATTTACAGGCCATGCTTAAAAGTGTTGAGGAGTAGAAAAATGCCACCGACAGTTTTATGTATATGCATTAGGACTGAGGAGTTTTGTCCGTCGGGTAGAAAGAAGTGAATGGAGCGTGAGCGTCGGGAGCTCGTAGAGGTGTCAAGAGGTCAACCCTGCCATGCGGTGTTCACCGAAGCAGCGTTGCAGATGATCACTTTACTTGAGAAAATAACATATACTGACGTTTGAGAAATAAAAGAATTAAAGGAGAGAGAAAAAAAAAGAAAAGGGATAAGAAAATGAAAATCAGAAGAAAGTGTGAATGAGAATAAGAACAGGAATCTTGGAAAAGAATGTCAAAATAAAAATTTAAAAAAACTATTTTTTTTTAGTATTATTTGATCTGCTAGTCGCATCTTGATTGTTTTAACAAAATTTCAGCCGATGTAATCTCCGATTTTCTTCAGGTGCATCTTTTTAAAAATTTTAATCTATAGATATAACTCGAGAACCACACTTCTTCTTTTCCAAACCAACTCTCACAGACGTTATGTTGCTAGTCTCAATCAATTTAATAAATATTATTTGACATACGTTCTTCAGAATTGTCTGATTTATTTCCCTCTCCTTTTTTTTCTAGCACGTTTTACTCGTTAATATGTTTTCCATCAATTTACCGTTTTGATGCCCCATTGTAATCTGTTTTCCTTTTCCAGAAGTTTAGTTTCAAGAACTGCAACTTTGTGGAACTCTCTTCCTGCTGATAGTTTTCTCCTACCTAGCGTCTTGATGTTTTCAAGACCAACGCCAACGTGCATTTCCTGTCTTTTCAATCTACATCTTTCATTCCTGTTAACTTCTTAAAATACTAACTTCACGCCTTGTCGGTAGCGATTTACAAACACCTACCCCCCAATAAAGCAGAATTTCGAAATGAGCACTATATCAAATACATTGCTAACGTTTCGTCAACCATCACTGTGAAAAATATGTACATTCTACGAAAGTTATACTTACTTATTATCGTCTACAATGAGTTCTAAACAACTCTCAGAATCTTATCCACCAGGAGTAATTGATAACCAACGCCTTTATTCTTGCATCAGGATTTATGTTCTCTCTCTCGACACAAGGATTCATAAGTTTTAAAAATATAATGACCAATGAAGGTTACATCGATAGAAACGTAGTGAAAACTAATACAAACATAAGAATAGTAATCCGAATACTTACAAATATTCCATATCTAAAAAATATCTATGGTCCCCCCACGCCAAACTTTCACAAGAAACACCCGTCTAGCAGAAAACACTATCACTAATTGCTCCCACTCTTTATCTGTGCCTAAACTTAAGAACTGCACACCTGTGGAGTTGTCTTCCGTTTTTCTGCTTTCCAACTGACTACAATATTGTTGTCTTCAAGCCTAACGTAAACAAGTTTTTGATGAGCCGTTCCATATAATTTAACAAATTTACCGAATCTCCATTACTAACGATTACTATATTGTCCAATTTCTACTGTACAATCTTTAACCCTTATCCTCGAGTGGCCTCTTGACCTTGATAAGTAGTGATGCCTATGTAAAAAAATATATCTAAAAATTCTTAACTGCTTTTGTCCGTTTCAAAATTATTTGATGTCAAAATAATATGATTTATGAGTTATTGTAAACGAGGACCAAATGTAATTCCATATTTACACTATTGCCGAGAGATTGTGGTTTCATATATTTTCCGTTGAACTTAGATTAGCCGATAATGTTACACCAATAATACATCCCTTGTTAACACAATGGCAATGTGATAATTTTGGTACAAATGTTCAACCTTTCTATTCGTGTAATAAATAGAGTATGGCAGGAGAATATTTTTATCATTGTTTTGACTCTCGAATATATATCCGACACAGCTAGACACATTTAATCAAGCGAGATGTCTCTCTTTTATCGTTATTTTTTATGGCAAGTGCTCGTCTGGGCTCTAATCTATGATCTCCCCTCGCAAAACATTCACGAGCAACACTCGTTTGGCTGAAAACATTATCAATAATTTCCCCCACTCTTTATCTGTGCCTAAACCTAAGCGTAGATTCCATGAACAAAGCTTCTTTCTAAGAACTGCACACATATGGAACTCTCTTTCTCTTACCTGGTTTCCAGCTGACTACAATGTGGCCATCTTCAAGTCGAATGTAAACAAGTTCTTGATGAGTCGTTTCACTTAAGTAATCTAATTGATTCCAGAGAACACCACAAGTCTCCAATCAGATCGTTTGCTGACTTGTGTGAAAGCTCCATGTGAGCCGATAATAATAAGTTAAAATGTTTAGCGTAAGATTAATTTTATTTTATAGCTCAGATTCTGACACAAGAAACTCGTGTTTTTCCCTGAACCCTTGCCATCTGACTGTATCCAAAAGCTCGCATCGTATCTGCTATTGAGATTCATTTTTTCGAACTTTCTTTTTCTCGCCAGTTTTTTTGGTCAATTGCTTTTTTCACTCAAAGATGATTTGACATAATACCAAAAACGTTTATGGCATTTACGAAACTCATTTTCTTTGGTCATCACACAAACAGATAAGAAAATCGAAAGAAAAACGGTATGATTAAAAAGAAGCTTTTAGTTTTACCAATGTTTGCCAGAATGCAAAATGCTGCCTGAATACTCACAGAAACACACATACACACACCTATATATATATATATATATATATATATATATATATATATATATATATATATATAAAGAGAGCGATAGATAGATAGATATATTATGTTATATATCCTCATAAATGTATGTTTCAAAACTGGTTATCTAAATCCGCAAGATATGCAGACTCTCGTAACTTTATTACAATGTGAAACGAAAAGTTACTGCTTAGGTAGCCTTTCTACAAACGTACTAAGAACCTTTTAGATGCTATACAATATATTTAATAGCAAGATACCAACAGAGACGTATAGTACACCGTGTTTAGAATAATCGACTTCTACGTGGTATTAACGATATTGAATGAGATCAGAAACTAATCAGGTCTACGCCAAAGTTTTCTCTTTATATTATTATGACGGAAAGCAATGATGAGACTCGTTCGCCGAACGTTGAAAGCAAACACTTAAAATAATAAAGGTTTTATCGACTTGAAAACCGTAAGCGAATCCTTTGTAGATATTTACAATGAAATTATATCCTGTAATTGGACAATGTTGTCAATAAAGCGTGAGGTTTGATTGCCTTTTCCAGCAAAAGATCACAACTATAATTGATTTCCTTTTTCAGATTTTCTAGAATATATACATTAGCTTATGAAAATCTAATATATTTTTCGCAAATTAGAAAAAAAATGTTGAAACTAATATGGGAGCTTATGATGGAGTGTTGATTCGAAGTAAAGACAATGATGAATATAAAACCCCAAGCAAACAATTCAAGAGTAATTCGATTATTCATATTTTGTCACTTTAGTTATGAAGAATTTTCAAAGTAAAAGAACAACTAACTCACTTCGTAGTTTACATAGTTAGTTCCGTGATTTTATAACATTACTTCGGAAATTATTTCAAAATATACTAACTCACTTCGTAATTTACATAGTTAGTTCCGTGATTTTATAACATTACTTCGGAAATTATTTCAAAATATACTAACTCACTTCGTAATTTACATAGTTAGTTCCGTGATTTTATAACATTACTTCGGAAATTATTTCAAAATATACTAACTCACTTCGTAATTTACATAGTTAGTTCCGTGATTTTATAACATTACTTCGGAAATTATTTCAAAATATACTAACTCACTTCGTAATTTACATAGTTAGTTCCGTGATTTTATAACATTACTTCGGAAATTATTTCAAAATATACTAACTCACTTCGTAATTTACATAGTTAGTTCCGTGATTTTATAACATTACTTCGGAAATTATTTCAAAATATACTAACTCACTTCGTAATTTACATAGTTAGTTCCGTGATTTTATAACATTACTTCGGAAATTATTTCAAAATATACTAACTCACTTCGTAATTTACATAGTTAGTTCCGTGATATTATAACATTACTTCGGAAATTATTTCAAAATATACTAACTCACTTCGTAATTTACATAGTTAGTTCCGTGATTTTATAACATTACTTCGGAAATTATTTCAAAATATACTAACTCACTTCGTAATTTACATAGTTAGTTCCGTGATTTTATAACATTACTTCGGAAATTATTTCAAAATATACTAACTCACTTCGTAATTTACATAGTTAGTTCCGTGATTTTATAACATTACTTCGGACATTATTCCAAAATATACTAACTCACTTCGTAATTTACATAGTTAGTTCCGTGATTTTATAACATTACTTCGGAAATTATTTCAAAATATACTAACTCACTTCGTAATTTACATAGTTAGTTCCGTGATTTTATAACATTACTTCGGAAATTATTTCAAAATATACTAACTCACTTCGTAATTTACATAGTTAGTTCCGTGATTTTATAACATTACTTCGGAAATTATTTCAAAATATACTAACTCACTTCGTAATTTACATAGTTCCGTGATTTTATAACATTACTTCGGAAATTATTTCAAAATATACTAACTCACTTCGTAATTTACATAGTTAGTTCCGTGATTTTATAACATTACTTCGGAAATTATTTCAAAATATACTAACTCACTTCGTAATTTACATAGTTAGTTCCGTGATTTTATAACATTACTTCGGAAATTATTTCAAAATATACTAACTCACTTCGTAATTTACATAGTTAGTTCCGTGATTTTATAACATTACTTCGGAAATTATTTCAAAATATACTAACTCACTTCGTAATTTACATAGTTAGTTCCGTGATTTTATAACATTACTTCGGAAATTATTTCAAAATATACTAACTCACTTCGTAATTTACATAGTTAGTTCCGTGATTTTATAACATTACTTCGGAAATTATTTCAAAATATACTAACTCACTTCGTAATTTACATAGTAAGTTCCGTGATTTTATAACATTACTTCGGAAATTATTTCAAAATATACTAACTCACTTCGTAATTTACATAGTAAGTTCCGTGATTTTATAACATTACTTCGGAAATTATTTCAAAATATACTAACTCACTTCGTAATTTACATAGTTAGTTCCGTGATTTTATAACATTACTTCGGAAATTATTTCAAAATATACTAACTCACTTCGTAATTTATATAGTTCCGTGATTTTATAACATTACTTCGGACATTATTTCAAAATATACTAACTCACTTCGTAATTTACATAGTTAGTGCCGTGATTTTATAACATTACTTCGGAAATTATTTCAAAATATACTAACTCACTTCGTAATTTACATAGTTAGTTCCGTGATTTTATAATATTACTTCGGAAATTATTTCAAAATATACTAACTCACTTCGTAATTTACATAGTTAGTTCCGTGATTTTATAACATTACTTCGGAAATTATTTCAAAATATACTAACTCACTTCGTAATTTACATAGTTAGTTCCGTGATTTTATAATATTACTTCGGAAATTATTTCAAAATATACTAACTCACTTCGTAATTTACATAGTTAGTTCCGTGATTTTATAACATTACTTCGGAAATTATTTCAAAATATACTAACTCACTTCGTAATTTACATAGTTAGTTCCGTGATTTTATAATATTACTTCGGAAATTATTTCAAAATATACTAACTCACTTCGTAATTTACATAGTTAGTTCCGTGATTTTATAACATTACTTCGGAAATTATTTCAAAATATACTAACTCACTTCGTAATTTACATAGTTAGTTCCGTGATTTTATAACATTACTTCGGAAATTATTTCAAAATATACTAACTCACTTCGTAATTTACATAGTTAGTTCCGTGATTTTATAACATTACTTCGGACATTATTCCAAAATATACTAACTCACTTCGTAATTTACATAGTTAGTTCCGTGATTTTATAACATTACTTCGGAAATTATTTCAAAATATACTAACTCACTTCGTAATTTACATAGTTAGTTCCGTGATTTTATAACATTACTTCGGAAATTATTTCAAAATATACTAACTCACTTCGTAATTTACATAGTTAGTTCCGTGATTTTATAACATTACTTCGGAAATTATTTCAAAATATACTAACTCACTTCGTAATTTACATAGTTCCGTGATTTTATAACATTACTTCGGAAATTATTTCAAAATATACTAACTCACTTCGTAATTTACATAGTTAGTTCCGTGATTTTATAACATTACTTCGGAAATTATTTCAAAATATACTAACTCACTTCGTAATTTACATAGTTAGTTCCGTGATTTTATAACATTACTTCGGAAATTATTTCAAAATATACTAACTCACTTCGTAATTTACATAGTTAGTTCCGTGATTTTATAACATTACTTCGGAAATTATTTCAAAATATACTAACTCACTTCGTAATTTACATAGTTAGTTCCGTGATTTTATAACATTACTTCGGAAATTATTTCAAAATATACTAACTCACTTCGTAATTTACATAGTTAGTTCCGTGATTTTATAACATTACTTCGGAAATTATTTCAAAATATACTAACTCACTTCGTAATTTACATAGTAAGTTCCGTGATTTTATAACATTACTTCGGAAATTATTTCAAAATATACTAACTCACTTCGTAATTTACATAGTAAGTTCCGTGATTTTATAACATTACTTCGGAAATTATTTCAAAATATACTAACTCACTTCGTAATTTACATAGTTAGTTCCGTGATTTTATAACATTACTTCGGAAATTATTTCAAAATATACTAACTCACTTCGTAATTTATATAGTTCCGTGATTTTATAACATTACTTCGGAAATTATTTCAAAATATACTAACTCACTTCGTAATTTACATAGTTAGTTCCGTGATTTTATAACATTACTTCGGAAATTATTTCAAAATATACTAACTCACTTCGTAATTTACATAGTTAGTTCCGTGATTTTATAACATTACTTCGGAAATTATTTCAAAATATACTAACTTACTTCGTAATTTACATAGTTAGTTCCGTGATTTTATAACATTACATCGGAAATTATTTCAAAATATACTAACTCACTTCGTAATTTACATAGTTAGTTCCGTGATTTTATAACATTACTTCGGAAATTATTTCAAAATATACTAACTCACTTCGTAATTTACATAGTTAGTTCCGTGATTTTATAACATTACTTCGGACATTATTCCAAAATATACTAACTCACTTCGTAATTTACATAGTTAGTTCCGTGATTTTATAACATTACTTCGGAAATTATTTCAAAATATACTAACTCACTTCGTAATTTACATAGTTAGTTCCGTGATTTTATAACATTACTTCGGAAATTATTTCAAAATATACTAACTCACTTCGTAATTTACATAGTTTGTTCCGTGATTTTATAACATTACTTCGGAAATTATTTCAAAATATACTAACTCACTTCGTAATTTACATAGTTCCGTGATTTTATAACATTACTTCGGAAATTATTTCAAAATATACTAACTCACTTCGTAATTTACATAGTTAGTTCCGTGATTTTATAACATTACTTCGGAAATTATTTCAAAATATACTAACTCACTTCGTAATTTACATAGTTAGTTCCGTGATTTTATAACATTACTTCGGAAATTATTTCAAAATATACTAACTCACTTCGTAATTTACATAGTTAGTTCCGTGATTTTATAACATTACTTCGGAAATTATTTCAAAATATACTAACTCACTTCGTAATTTACATAGTTAGTTCCGTGATTTTATAACATTACTTCGGAAATTATTTCAAAATATACTAACTCACTTCGTAATTTACATAGTTAGTTCCGTGATTTTATAACATTACTTCGGAAATTATTTCAAAATATACTAACTCACTTCGTAATTTACATAGTAAGTTCCGTGATTGTATAACATTACTTCGGAAATTATTTCAAAATATACTAACTCACTTCGTAATTTACATAGTAAGTTCCGTGATTTTATAACATTACTTCGGAAATTATTTCAAAATATACTAACTCACTTCGTAATTTACATAGTTAGTTCCGTGATTTTATAACATTACTTCGGAAATTATTTCAAAATATACTAACTCACTTCGTAATTTACATAGTTCCGTGATTTTATAACATTACTTCGGAAATTATTTCAAAATATACTAACTCACTTCGTAATTTACATAGTTAGTTCCGTGATTTTATAACATTACTTCGGAAATTATTTCAAAATATACTAACTCACTTCGTAATTTATATAGTTCCGTGATTTTATAACATTACTTCGGACATTATTTCAAAATATACTAACTCACTTCGTAATTTACATAGTTAGTGCCGTGATTTTATAACATTACTTCGGAAATTATTTCAAAATATACTAACTCACTTCGTAATTTACATAGTTAGTTCCGTGATTTTATAATATTACTTCGGAAATTATTTCAAAATATACTAACTCACTTCGTAATTTACATAGTTAGTTCCGTGATTTTATAACATTACTTCGGAAATTATTTCAAAATATACTAACTCACTTCGTTATTTACATAGTTAGTTCCATGATTTTATAACATTACTTCGGAAATTATTTCAAAATATACTAACTCACTTCGTAATTTACATAGTTCCGTGATTTTATAACATTACTTCGGAAATTATTTCAAAATATACTAACTCACTTCGTAATTTACATAGTTAGTTCCGTGATTTTATAATATTACTTCGGAAATTATTTCAAAATATACTAACTCACTTCGTAATTTACATAGTTAGTTCCGTGATTTTATAACATTACTTCGGAAATTATTTCAAAATATACTAACTCACTTCGTAATTTACATAGTTAGTTCCGTGATTTTATAACATTACTTCGGACATTATTCCAAAATATACTAACTCACTTCGTAATTTACATAGTTAGTTCCGTGATTTTATAACATTACTTCGGAAATTATTTCAAAATATACTAACTCACTTCGTAATTTACATAGTTAGTTCCGTGATTTTATAACATTACTTCGGAAATTATTTCAAAATATACTAACTCACTTCGTAATTTACATAGTTAGTTCCGTGATTTTATAACATTACTTCGGAAATTATTTCAAAATATACTAACTCACTTCGTAATTTACATAGTAAGTTCCGTGATTTTATAACATTACTTCGGAAATTATTTCAAAATATACTAACTCACTTCGTAATTTACATAGTAAGTTCCGTGATTTTATAACATTACTTCGGAAATTATTTCAAAATATACTAACTCACTTCGTAATTTACATAGTTAGTTCCGTGATTTTATAACATTACTTCGGAAATTATTTCAAAATATACTAACTCACTTCGTAATTTACATAGTTCCGTGATTTAATAACATTACTTCGGACATTATTTCAAAATATACTAACTCACTTCGTAATTTACATAGTTCCGTGATTTTATAACATTACTTCGGAAATTATTTCAAAATATACTAACTCACTTCGTAATTTACATAGTTAGTTCCATGATTTTATAACATTACTTCGGAAATTATTTCAAAATATACTAACTCACTTCGTAATTTACATAGTTCCGTGATTTTATAACATTACTTCGGAAATTATTTCAAAATATACTAACTCACTTCGTAATTTACATAGTTAGTTCCGTGATTTTATAACATTACTTCGGACATTATTCCAAAATATACTAACTCACTTCGTAATTTACATAGTTAGTTCCGTGATTTTATAACATTACTTCGGAAATTATTTCAAAATATACTAACTCACTTCGTAATTTACATAGTAAGTTCCGTGATTTTATAACATTACTTCGGAAATTATTTCAAAATATACTAACTCACTTCGTAATTTACATAGTTAGTTCCGTGATTTTATAATATTACTTCGGAAATTATTTCAAAATATACTAACTCACTTCGTAATTTACATAGTTAGTTCCGTGATTTTATAACATTACTTCGGAAATTATTTCAAAATATACTAACTCACTTCGTAATTTACATAGTTAGTTCCGTGATTTTATAACATTACTTCGGACATTATTCCAAAATATACTAACTCACTTCGTAATTTACATAGTTAGTTCCGTGATTTTATAACATTACTTCGGACATTATTCCAAAATATACTAACTCACTTCGTAATTTACATAGTTAGTTCCGTGATTTTATAACATTACTTCGGAAATTATTTCAAAATATACTAACTCACTTCGTAATTTACATAGTTAGTTCCGTGATTTTATAACATTACTTCGGAAATTATTTCAAAATATACTAACTCACTTCGTAATTTACATAGTTAGTTCCGTGATTTTATAACATTACTTCGGAAATTATTTCAAAATATACTAACTCACTTCGTAATTTACATAGTTCCGTGATTTTATAACATTACTTCGGAAATTATTTCAAAATATACTAACTCACTTCGTAATTTACATAGTTAGTTCCGTGATTTTATAACATTACTTCGGAAATTATTTCAAAATATACTAACTCACTTCGTAATTTACATAGTTAGTTCCGTGATTTTATAACATTACTTCGGAAATTATTTCAAAATATACTAACTCACTTCGTAATTTACATAGTTAGTTCCGTGATTTTATAACATTACTTCGGAAATTATTTCAAAATATACTAACTCACTTCGTAATTTACATAGTTAGTTCCGTGATTTTATAACATTACTTCGGAAATTATTTCAAAATATACTAACTCACTTCGTAATTTACATAGTTAGTTCCGTGATTTTATAACATTACTTCGGAAATTATTTCAAAATATACTAACTCACTTCGTAATTTACATAGTAAGTTCCGTGATTTTATAACATTACTTCGGAAATTATTTCAAAATATACTAACTCACTTCGTAATTTACATAGTAAGTTCCGTGATTTTATAACATTACTTCGGAAATTATTTCAAAATATACTAACTCACTTCGTAATTTACATAGTTAGTTCCGTGATTTTATAACATTACTTCGGAAATTATTTCAAAATATACTAACTCACTTCGTAATTTACATAGTTCCGTGATTTTATAACATTACTTCGGAAATTATTTCAAAATATACTAACTCACTTCGTAATTTACATAGTTAGTTCCGTGATTTTATAACATTACTTCGGAAATTATTTCAAAATATACTAACTCACTTCGTAATTTATATAGTTCCGTGATTTTATAACATTACTTCGGAAATTATTTCAAAATATACTAACTCACTTCGTAATTTACATAGTTAGTGCCGTGATTTTATAACATTACTGCGGAAATTATTTCAAAATATACTAACTCACTTCGTAATTTACATAGTTAGTTCCGTGATTTTATAATATTACTTCGGAAATTATTTCAAAATATACTAACTCACTTCGTAATTTACATAGTTAGTTCCGTGATTTTATAACATTACTTCGGAAATTATTTCAAAATATACTAACTCACTTCGTAATTTACATAGTTAGTTCCATGATTTTATAACATTACTTCGGAAATTATTTCAAAATATACTAACTCACTTCGTAATTTACATAGTTCCGTGATTTTATAACATTACTTCGGAAATTATTTCAAAATATACTAACTCACTTCGTAATTTACATAGTTAGTTCCGTGATTTTATAATATTACTTCGGAAATTATTTCAAAATATACTAACTCACTTCGTAATTTACATAGTTAGTTCCGTGATTTTATAACATTACTTCGGAAATTATTTCCAAATATACTAACTCACTTCGTAATTTACATAGTTAGTTCCGTGATTTTATAACATTACTTCGGAAATTATTTCAAAATATACTAACTCACTTCGTAATTTACATAGTTAGTTCCGTGATTTTATAACATTACTTCGGAAATTATTTCAAAATATACTAACTCACTTCGTAATTTACATAGTTAGTTCCGTGATTTTATAACATTACTTCGGAAATTATTTCAAAATATACTAACTCACTTCGTAATTTACATAGTTAGTTCCGTGATTTTATAACATTACTTCGGAAATTATTTCAAAATATACTAACTCACTTCGTAATTTAAATAGTAAGTTCCGTGATTTTATAACATTACTTCGGAAATTATTTCAAAATATACTAACTCACTTCGTAATTTACATAGTAAGTTCCGTGATTTTATAACATTACTTCGGAAATTATTTCAAAATATACTAACTCACTTCGTAATTTACATAGTTAGTTCCGTGATTTTATAACATTACTTCGGAAATTATTTCAAAATATACTAACTCACTTCGTAATTTACATAGTTCCGTGATTTTATAACATTACTTCGGAAATTATTTCAAAATATACTAACTCACTTCGTAATTTACATAGTTAGTTCCGTGATTTTATAACATTACTTCGGAAATTATTTCAAAATATACTAACTCACTTCGTAATTTACATAGTTCCGTGATTTTATAACATTACTTCGGACATTATTTCAAAATATACTAACTCACTTCGTAATTTACATAGTTCCGTGATTTTATAACATTACTTCGGAAATTATTTCAAAATATACTAACTCACTTCGTAATTTACATAGTTAGTTTCGTGATTTTATAACATTGCTTCGGAAATTATTTCAAAATATACTAACTCACTTCGTAATTTACATAGTTCCGTGATTTTATAACATTACTTCGGACATTATTTCAAAATATACTAACTCACTTCGTAATTTACATAGTGCCGTGATTTTATAACATTACTTCGGAAATTATTTCAAAATATACTAACTCACTTCGTAATTTACATAGTTAGTTCCATGATTTTATAACATTACTTCGGAAATTATTTCAAAATATACTAACTCACTTCGTAATTTACATAGTTCCGTGATTTTATAACATTACTTCGGAAATTATTTCAAAATATACTAACTCACTTCGTAATTTACATAGTTAGTTCCGTGATTTTATAACATTACTTCGGAAATTATTTCAAAATATACTAACTCACTTCGTAATTTACATAGTTAGTTCCGTGATTTTATAACATTACTTCGGACATTATTCCAAAATATACTAACTCACTTCGTAATTTACATAGTTAGTTCCGTGATTTTATAACATTACTTCGGAAATTATTTCAAAATATACTAACTCACTTCGTAATTTACATAGTTAGTTCCGTGATTTTATAACATTACTTCGGAAATTATTTCAAAATATACTAACTCACTTCGTAATTTACATAGTTAGTTCCGTGATTTTATAATATTACTTCGGAAATTATTTCAAAATATACTAACTCACTTCGTAATTTACATAGTTAGTTCCGTGATTTTATAACATTACTTCGGAAATTATTTCAAAATATACTAACTCACTTCGTAATTTACATAGTTAGTTCCGTGATTTTATAACATTACTTCGGACATTATTCCAAAATATACTAACTCACTTCGTAATTTACATAGTTAGTTCCGTGATTTTATAACATTACTTCGGAAATTATTTCAAAATATACTAACTCACTTCGTAATTTACATAGTTAGTTCCATGATTTTATAACATTACTTAGGACTTTATTCCAAAATATACTAACTCACTTCGTAATTTACATAGTTAGTTCCGTGATTTTATAACATTACTTCGGAAATTATTTCAAAATATACTAACTCACTTCGTAATTTACATAGTTAGTTCCGTGATTTTATAACATTACTTCGGAAATTATTTCAAAATATACTAACTCACTTCGTAATTTACATAGTTAGTTCCGTGATTTTATAACATTACTTCGGAAATTATTTCAAAATATACTAACTCACTTCGTAATTTACATAGTTCCGTGATTTTATAACATTACTTCGGACATTATTTCAAAATATACTAACTCACTTCGTAATTTACATAGTTCCGTGATTTTATAACATTACTTCGGAAATTATTTCAAAATATACTAACTCACTTCGTAATTTACATAGTTAGTTCCGTGATTTTATAACATTACTTCGGAAATTATTTCAAAATATACTAACTCACTTCGTAATTTACATAGTTCTGTGATTTTATAACATTACTTCGGACATTATTTCAAAATATACTAACTCACTTCGTAATTTACATAGTTCCGTGATTTTATAACATTACTTCGGAAATTATTTCAAAATATACTAACTCACTTCGTAATTTACATAGTTAGTTCCATGATTTTATAACATTACTTCGGAAATTATTTCAAAATATACTAACTCACTTCGTAATTTACATAGTTCCGTGATTTTATAACATTACTTCGGAAATTATTTCAAAATATACTAACTCACTTCGTAATTTACATAGTTAGTTCCGTGATTTTATAATATTACTTCGGAAATTATTTCAAAATATACTAACTCACTTCGTAATTTACATAGTTAGTTCCGTGATTTTATAACATTACTTCGGACATTATTCCAAAATATACTAACTCACTTCGTAATTTACATAGTTAGTTCCGTGATTTTATAACATTACTTCGGAAATTATTTCAAAATATACTAACTCACTTCGTAATTTACATAGTTAGTTCCGTGATTTTATAACATTACTTCGGAAATTATTTCAAAATATACTAACTCACTTCGTAATTTACATAGTTAGTTCCGTGATTTTATAATATTACTTCGGAAATTATTTCAAAATATACTAACTCACTTCGTAATTTACATAGTTAGTTCCGTGATTTTATAACATTACTTCGGAAATTATTTCAAAATATACTAACTCACTTCGTAATTTACATAGTTAGTTCCGTGATTTTATAACATTACTTCGGACATTATTCCAAAATATACTAACTCACGTCGTAATTTACATAGTTAGTTCCGTGATTTTATAACATTACTTCGGAAATTATTTCAAAATATACTAACTCACTTCGTAATTTACATAGTTAGTTCCGTGATTTTATAACATTACTTCGGACATTATTCCAAAATATACTAACTTACTTCGTAATTTACATAGTTAGTTCCGTGATTTTATAACATTACTTCGGAAATTATTTCAAAATATACTAACTCACTTCGTAATTTACATAGTTAGTTCCGTGATTTTATAACATTACTTCGGAAATTATTTCAAAATATACTAACTCACTTCGTAATTTACATAGTAAGTTCCGTGATTTTATAACATTACTTCGGAAATTATTTCAAAATATACTAACTCACTTCGTAATTTACATAGTAAGTACCGTGATTTTATAACATTACTTCGGAAATTATTTCAAAATATACTAACTCACTTCGTAATTTACATAGTTAGTTCCGTGATTTTATAACATTACTTCGGAAATTATTTCAAAATATACTAACTCACTTCGTAATTTACATAGTTCCGTGATTTTATAACATTACTTCGGAAATTATTTCAAAATATACTAACTCACTTCGTAATTTACATAGTTAGTTCCGTGATTTTATAACATTACTTCGGAAATTATTTCAAAATATACTAACTCACTTCGTAATTTACATAGTTCCGTGATTTTATAACATTACTTCGGACATTATTTCAAAATATACTAACTCACTTCGTAATTTACATAGTTCCGTGATTTTATAACATTACTTCGGAAATTATTTCAAAATATACTAACTCACTTCGTAATTTACATAGTTAGTTCCGTGATTTTATAACATTACTTCGGAAATTATTTCAAAATATACTAACTCACTTCGTAATTTACATAGTTAGTTCCGTGATTTTATAACATTACTTCGGAAATTATTTCAAAATATACTAACTCACTTCGTAATTTACATAGTTAGTTCCGTGATTTTATAACATTACTTCGGAAATTATTTCAAAATATACTAACTCACTTCGTAATTTACATAGTAAGTTCCGTGATTTTATAACATTACTTCGGAAATTATTTCAAAATATACTAACTCACTTCGTAATTTACATAGTTAGTTCCGTGATTTTATAACATTACTTCGGAAATTATTTCAAAATATACTAACTCACTTCGTAATTTACATAGTTAGTTCCGTGATTTTATAACATTACTTCGGAAATTATTTCAAAATATACTAACTCACTTCGTAATTTACATAGTTAGTTCCGTGATTTTATAACATTACTTCGGAAATTATTTCAAAATATACTAACTCACTTCGTAATTTACATAGTTAGTTCCGTGATTTTATAACATTACTTCGGAAATTATTTCAAAATATACTAACTTACTTCGTAATTTACATAGTTAGTTCCGTGATTTTATAACATTACATCGGAAATTATTTCAAAATATACTAACTCACTTCGTAATTTACATAGTTAGTTCCGTGATTTTATAACATTACTTCGGAAATTATTTCAAAATATACTAACTCACTTCGTAATTTACATAGTTAGTTCCGTGATTTTATAACATTACTTCGGAAATTATTTCAAAATATACTAACTCACTTCGTAATTTACATAGTTAGTTCCGTGATATTATAACATTACTTCGGAAATTATTTCAAAATATACTAACTCACTTCGTAATTTACATAGTTAGTTCCGTGATTTTATAACATTACTTCGGAAATTATTTCAAAATATACTAACTCACTTCGTAATTTACATAGTTAGTTCCGTGATTTTATAACATTACTTCGGAAATTATTTCAAAATATACTAACTCACTTCGTAATTTACATAGTTAGTTCCGTGATTTTATAACATTACTTCGGACATTATTCCAAAATATACTAACTCACTTCGTAATTTACATAGTTAGTTCCGTGATTTTATAACATTACTTCGGAAATTATTTCAAAATATACTAACTCACTTCGTAATTTACATAGTTAGTTCCGTGATTTTATAACATTACTTCGGAAATTATTTCAAAATATACTAACTCACTTCGTAATTTACATAGTTTGTTCCGTGATTTTATAACATTACTTCGGAAATTATTTCAAAATATACTAAATAACTTCGTAATTTACATAGTTCCGTGATTTTATAACATTACTTCGGAAATTATTTCAAAATATACTAACTCACTTCGTAATTTACATAGTTAGTTCCGTGATTTTATAACATTACTTCGGAAATTATTTCAAAATATACTAACTCACTTCGTAATTTACATAGTTAGTTCCGTGATTTTATAACATTACTTCGGAAATTATTTCAAAATATACTAACTCACTTCGTAATTTACATAGTTAGTTCCGTGATTTTATAACATTACTTCGGAAATTATTTCAAAATATACTAACTCACTTCGTAATTTACATAGTTAGTTCCGTGATTTTATAACATTACTTCGGAAATTATTTCAAAATATACTAACTCACTTCGTAATTTACATAGTTAGTTCCGTGATTTTATAACATTACTTCGGAAATTATTTCAAAATATACTAACTCACTTCGTAATTTACATAGTAAGTTCCGTGATTTTATAACATTACTTCGGAAATTATTTCAAAATATACTAACTCACTTCGTAATTTACATAGTAAGTTCCGTGATTTTATAACATTACTTCGGAAATTATTTCAAAATATACTAACTCACTTCGTAATTTACATAGTTAGTTCCGTGATTTTATAACATTACTTCGGAAATTATTTCAAAATATACTAACTCACTTCGTAATTTACATAGTTCCGTGATTTTATAACATTACTTCGGAAATTATTTCAAAATATACTAACTCACTTCGTAATTTACATAGTTAGTTCCGTGATTTTATAACATTACTTCGGAAATTATTTCAAAATATACTAACTCACTTCGTAATTTATATAGTTCCGTGATTTTATAACATTACTTCGGACATTATTTCAAAATATACTAACTCACTTCGTAATTTATATAGTTCCGTGATTTTATAATATTACTTCGGACATTATTTCAAAATATACTAACTCACTTCGTAATTTACATAGTTAGTGCCGTGATTTTATAACATTACTTCGGAAATTATTTCAAAATATACTAACTCACTTCGTAATTTACATAGTTAGTTCCGTGATTTTATAATATTACTTCGGAAATTATTTCAAAATATACTAACTCACTTCGTAATTTACATAGTTAGTTCCGTGATTTTATAACATTACTTCGGAAATTATTTCAAAATATACTAACTCACTTCGTTATTTACATAGTTAGTTCCATGATTTTATAACATTACTTCGGAAATTATTTCAAAATATACTAACTCACTTCGTAATTTACATAGTTCCGTGATTTTATAACATTACTTCGGAAATTATTTCAAAATATACTAACTCACTTCGTAATTTACATAGTTAGTTCCGTGATTTTATAATATTACTTCGGAAATTATTTCAAAATATACTAACTCACTTCGTAATTTACATAGTTAGTTCCGTGATTTTATAACATTACTTCGGAAATTATTTCAAAATATACTAACTCACTTCGTAATTTACATAGTTAGTTCCGTGATTTTATAACATTACTTCGGACATTATTCCAAAATATACTAACTCACTTCGTAATTTACATAGTTAGTTCCGTGATTTTATAACATTACTTCGGAAATTATTTCAAAATATACTAACTCACTTCGTAATTTACATAGTTAGTTCCGTGATTTTATAACATTACTTCGGAAATTATTTCAAAATATACTAACTCACTTCGTAATTTACATAGTTAGTTCCGTGATTTTATAACATTACTTCGGAAATTATTTCAAAATATACTAACTCACTTCGTAATTTACATAGTAAGTTCCGTGATTTTATAACATTACTTCGGAAATTATTTCAAAATATACTAACTCACTTCGTAATTTACATAGTAAGTTCCGTGATTTTATAACATTACTTCGGAAATTATTTCAAAATATACTAACTCACTTCGTAATTTACATAGTTAGTTCCGTGATTTTATAACATTACTTCGGAAATTATTTCAAAATATACTAACTCACTTCGTAATTTACATAGTTAGTTCCGTGATTTTATAACATTACTTCGGAAATTATTTCAAAATATACTAACTCACTTCGTAATTTACATAGTTAGTTCCGTGATTTTATAACATTACTTCGGAAATTATTTCAAAATATACTAACTCACTTCGTAATTTACATAGTTCCGTGATTTTATAACATTACTTCGGACATTATTTCAAAATATACTAACTCACTTCGTAATTTACATAGTTCCGTGATTTTATAACATTACTTCGGAAATTATTTCAAAATATACTAACTCACTTCGTAATTTACATAGTTAGTTCCGTGATTTTATAACATTACTTCGGAAATTATTTCAAAATATACTAACTCACTTCGTAATTTACATAGTTCCGTGATTTAATAACATTACTTCGGACATTATTTCAAAATATACTAACTCACTTCGTAATTTACATAGTTCCGTGATTTTATAACATTACTTCGGAAATTATTTCAAAATATACTAACTCACTTCGTAATTTACATAGTTAGTTCCATGATTTTATAACATTACTTCGGAAATTATTTCAAAATATACTAACTCACTTCGTAATTTACATAGTTCCGTGATTTTATAACATTACTTCGGAAATTATTTCAAAATATACTAACTCACTTCGTAATTTACATAGTTAGTTCCGTGATTTTATAACATTACTTTGGAAATTATTTCAAAATATACTAACTCACTTCGTAATTTACATAGTTAGTTCCGTGATTTTATAACATTACTTCGGACATTATTCCAAAATATACTAACTCACTTCGTAATTTACATAGTTAGTTCCGTGATTTTATAACATTACTTCGGACATTATTCCAAAATATACTAACTCACTTCGTAATTTACATAGTTAGTGCCGTGATTTTATAACATTACTTCGGAAATTATTTCAAAATATACTAACTCACTTCGTAATTTACATAGTTAGTTCCGTGATTTTATAACATTACTTCGGAAATTATTTCAAAATATACTAACTCACTTCGTAATTTACATAGTTAGTTCCGTGATTTTATAACATTACTTCGGAAATTATTTCAAAATATACTAACTCACTTCGTAATTTACATAGTTCCGTGATTTTATAACATTACTTCGGAAATTATTTCAAAATATACTAACTCACTTCGTAATTTACATAGTTAGTTCCGTGATTTTATAACATTACTTCGGAAATTATTTCAAAATATACTAACTCACTTCGTAATTTACATAGTTAGTTCCGTGATTTTATAACATTACTTCGGAAATTATTTCAAAATATACTAACTCACTTCGTAATTTACATAGTTAGTTCCGTGATTTTATAACATTACTTCGGAAATTATTTCAAAATATACTAACTCACTTCGTAATTTACATAGTTAGTTCCGTGATTTTATAACATTACTTCGGAAATTATTTCAAAATATACTAACTCACTTCGTAATTTACATAGTTAGTTCCGTGATTTTATAACATTACTTCGGAAATTATTTCAAAATATACTAACTCACTTCGTAATTTACATAGTAAGTTCCGTGATTTTATAACATTACTTCGGAAATTATTTCAAAATATACTAACTCACTTCGTAATTTACATAGTAAGTTCCGTGATTTTATAACATTACTTCGGAAATTATTTCAAAATATACTAACTCACTTCGTAATTTACATAGTTAGTTCCGTGATTTTATAACA
This sequence comes from Euprymna scolopes, assembly GCF_053919585.1. Taxonomy (NCBI): domain Eukaryota; kingdom Metazoa; phylum Mollusca; class Cephalopoda; order Sepiida; family Sepiolidae; genus Euprymna; species Euprymna scolopes. The sequence continues at coordinate 127,459,024 of NC_136491.1, forward strand.
TTACTTCGGAAATTATTTCAAAATATACTAACTCACTTCGTAATTTACATAGTTCCGTGATTTTATAACATTACTTCGGAAATTATTTCAAAATATACTAACTCACTTCGTAATTTACATAGTTAGTTCCGTGATTTTATAACATTACTTCGGAAATTATTTCAAAATATACTAACTCACTTCGTAATTTATATAGTTCCGTGATTTTATAACATTACTTCGGACATTATTTCAAGATATACTAACTCACTTCGTAATTTACATAGTTAGTGCCGTGATTTTATAACATTACTTCGGAAATTATTTCAAAATATACTAACTCACTTCGTAATTTACATAGTTAGTTCCGTGATTTTATAATATTACTTCGGAAATTATTTCAAAATATACTAACTCACTTCGTAATTTACATAGTTAGTTCCGTGATTTTATAACATTACTTCGGAAATTATTTCAAAATATACTTACTCTCTTCGTAATTTACATAGTTAGTTCCATGATTTTATAACATTACTTCGGAAATTATTTCAAAATATACTAACTCACTTCGTAATTTACATAGTTCCGTGATTTTATAACATTACTTCGGAAATTATTTCAAAATATACTAACTCACTTCGTAATTTACATAGTTAGTTCCGTGATTTTATAATATTACTTCGGAAATTATTTCAAAATATACTAACTCACTTCGTAATTTACATAGTTAGTTCCGTGATTTTATAACATTACTTCGGAAATTATTTCCAAATATACTAACTCACTTCGTAATTTACATAGTTAGTTCCGTGATTTTATAACATTACTTCGGAAATTATTTCAAAATATACTAACTCACTTCGTAATTTACATAGTTAGTTCCGTGATTTTATAACATTACTTCGGAAATTATTTCAAAATATACTAACTCACTTCGTAATTTACATAGTTAGTTCCGTGATTTTATAACATTACTTCGGAAATTATTTCAAAATATACTAACTCACTTCGTAATTTACATAGTTAGTTCCGTGATTTTATAACATTACTTCGGAAATTATTTCAAAATATACTAACTCACTTCGTAATTTAAATAGTAAGTTCCGTGATTTTATAACATTACTTCGGAAATTATTTCAAAATATACTAACTCACTTCGTAATTTACATAGTAAGTTCCGTGATTTTATAACATTACTTCGGAAATTATTTCAAAATATACTAACTCACTTCGTAATTTACATAGTTAGTTCCGTGATTTTATAACATTACTTCGGAAATTATTTCAAAATATACTAACTCACTTCGTAATTTACATAGTTCCGTGATTTTATAACATTACTTCGGAAATTATTTCAAAATATACTAACTCACTTCGTAATTTACATAGTTAGTTCCGTGATTTTATAACATTACTTCGGAAATTATTTCAAAATATACTAACTCACTTCGTAATTTACATAGTTCCGTGATTTTATAACATTACTTCGGACATTATTTCAAAATATACTAACTCACTTCGTAATTTACATAGTTCCGTGATTTTATAACATTACTTCGGAAATTATTTCAAAATATACTAACTCACTTCGTAATTTACATAGTTAGTTTCGTGATTTTATAACATTGCTTCGGAAATTATTTCAAAATATACTAACTCACTTCGTAATTTACATAGTTCCGTGATTTTATAACATTACTTCGGACATTATTTCAAAATATACTAACTCACTTCGTAATTTACATAGTTCCGTGATTTTATAACATTACTTCGGAAATTATTTCAAAATATACTAACTCACTTCGTAATTTACATAGTTAGTTCCATGATTTTATAACATTACTTCGGAAATTATTTCAAAATATACTAACTCACTTCGTAATTTACATAGTTCCGTGATTTTATAACATTACTTCGGAAATTATTTCAAAATATACTAACTCACTTCGTAATTTACATAGTTAGTTCCGTGATTTTATAACATTACTTCGGAAATTATTTCAAAATATACTAACTCACTTCGTAATTTACATAGTTAGTTCCGTGATTTTATAACATTACTTCGGACATTATTCCAAAATATACTAACTCACTTCGTAATTTACATAGTTAGTTCCGTGATTTTATAACATTACTTCGGAAATTATTTCAAAATATACTAACTCACTTCGTAATTTACATAGTTAGTTCCGTGATTTTATAACATTACTTCGGAAATTATTTCAAAATATACTAACTCACTTCGTAATTTACATAGTTAGTTCCGTGATTTTATAATATTACTTCGGAAATTATTTCAAAATATACTAACTCACTTCGTAATTTAAATAGTAAGTTCCGTGATTTTATAACATTACTTCGGAAATTATTTCAAAATATACTAACTCACTTCGTAATTTACATAGTAAGTTCCGTGATTTTATAACATTACTTCGGAAATTATTTCAAAATATACTAACTCACTTCGTAATTTACATAGTTAGTTCCGTGATTTTATAACATTACTTCGGAAATTATTTCAAAATATACTAACTCACTTCGTAATTTACATAGTTCCGTGATTTTATAACATTACTTCGGAAATTATTTCAAAATATACTAACTCACTTCGTAATTTACATAGTTAGTTCCGTGATTTTATAACATTACTTCGGAAATTATTTCAAAATATACTAACTCACTTCGTAATTTACATAGTTCCGTGATTTTATAACATTACTTCGGACATTATTTCAAAATATACTAACTCACTTCGTAATTTACATAGTTCCGTGATTTTATAACATTACTTCGGAAATTATTTCAAAATATACTAACTCACTTCGTAATTTACATAGTTAGTTTCGTGATTTTATAACATTGCTTCGGAAATTATTTCAAAATATACTAACTCACTTCGTAATTTACATAGTTCCGTGATTTTATAACATTACTTCGGACATTATTTCAAAATATACTAACTCACTTCGTAATTTACATAGTTCCGTGATTTTATAACATTACTTCGGAAATTATTTCAAAATATACTAACTCACTTCGTAATTTACATAGTTAGTTCCATGATTTTATAACATTACTTCGGAAATTATTTCAAAATATACTAACTCACTTCGTAATTTACATAGTTCCGTGATTTTATAACATTACTTCGGAAATTATTTCAAAATATACTAACTCACTTCGTAATTTACATAGTTAGTTCCGTGATTTTATAACATTACTTCGGAAATTATTTCAAAATATACTAACTCACTTCGTAATTTACATAGTTAGTTCCGTGATTTTATAACATTACTTCGGACATTATTCCAAAATATACTAACTCACTTCGTAATTTACATAGTTAGTTCCGTGATTTTATAACATTACTTCGGAAATTATTTCAAAATATACTAACTCACTTCGTAATTTACATAGTTAGTTCCGTGATTTTATAACATTACTTCGGAAATTATTTCAAAATATACTAACTCACTTCGTAATTTACATAGTTAGTTCCGTGATTTTATAATATTACTTCGGAAATTATTTCAAAATATACTAACTCACTTCGTAATTTACATAGTTAGTTCCGTGATTTTATAACATTACTTCGGAAATTATTTCAAAATATACTAACTCACTTCGTAATTTACATAGTTAGTTCCGTGATTTTATAACATTACTTCGGACATTATTCCAAAATATACTAACTCACTTCGTAATTTACATAGTTAGTTCCGTGATTTTATAACATTACTTCGGAAATTATTTCAAAATATACTAACTCACTTCGTAATTTACATAGTTAGTTCCGTGATTTTATAACATTACTTAGGACATTATTCCAAAATATACTAACTCACTTCGTAATTTACATAGTTAGTTCCGTGATTTTATAACATTACTTCGGAAATTATTTCAAAATATACTAACTCACTTCGTAATTTACATAGTTAGTTCCGTGATTTTATAACATTACTTCGGAAATTATTTCAAAATATACTAACTCACTTCGTAATTTACATAGTTAGTTCCGTGATTTTATAACATTACTTCGGAAATTATTTCAAAATATACTAACTCACTTCGTAATTTACATAGTTCCGTGATTTTATAACATTACTTCGGACATTATTTCAAAATATACTAACTCACTTCGTAATTTACATAGTTCCGTGATTTTATAACATTACTTCGGAAATTATTTCAAAATATACTAACTCACTTCGTAATTTACATAGTTAGTTCCGTGATTTTATAACATTACTTCGGAAATTATTTCAAAATATACTAACTCACTTCGTAATTTACATAGTTCTGTGATTTTATAACATTACTTCGGACATTATTTCAAAATATACTAACTCACTTCGTAATTTACATAGTTCCGTGATTTTATAACATTACTTCGGAAATTATTTCAAAATATACTAACTCACTTCGTAATTTACATAGTTAGTTCCATGATTTTATAACATTACTTCGGAAATTATTTCAAAATATACTAACTCACTTCGTAATTTACATAGTTCCGTGATTTTATAACATTACTTCGGAAATTATTTCAAAATATACTAACTCACTTCGTAATTTACATAGTTAGTTCCGTGATTTTATAATATTACTTCGGAAATTATTTCAAAATATACTAACTCACTTCGTAATTTACATAGTTAGTTCCGTGATTTTATAACATTACTTCGGACATTATTCCAAAATATACTAACTCACTTCGTAATTTACATAGTTAGTTCCGTGATTTTATAACATTACTTCGGAAATTATTTCAAAATATACTAACTCACTTCGTAATTTACATAGTTAGTTCCGTGATTTTATAACATTACTTCGGAAATTATTTCAAAATATACTAACTCACTTCGTAATTTACATAGTTAGTTCCGTGATTTTATAACATTACTTCGGAAATTATTTCAAAATATACTAACTCACTTCGTAATTTACATAGTTAGTTCCGTGATTTTATAACATTACTTCGGAAATTATTTCAAAATATACTAACTCACTTCGTAATTTACATAGTTAGTTCCGTGATTTTATAACATTACTTCGGACATTATTCCAAAATATACTAACTCACGTCGTAATTTACATAGTTAGTTCCGTGATTTTATAACATTACTTCGGAAATTATTTCAAAATATACTAACTCACTTCGTAATTTACATAGTTAGTTCCGTGATTTTATAACATTACTTCGGACATTATTCCAAAATATACTAACTTACTTCGTAATTTACATAGTTAGTTCCGTGATTTTATAACATTACTTCGGAAATTATTTCAAAATATACTAACTCACTTCGTAATTTACATAGTTAGTTCCGTGATTTTATAACATTACTTCGGAAATTATTTCAAAATATACTAACTCACTTCGTAATTTACATAGTTAGTTCCGTGATTTTATAATATTACTTCGGAAATTATTTAAAAATATACTAACTCACTTCGTAATTTACATAGTTAGTTCCGTGATTTTATAACATTACTTCGGAAATTATTTCAAAATATACTAACTCACTTCGTAATTTACATAGTTAGTTCCGTGATTTTATAACATTACTTCGGAAATTATTTCAACATATACTAACGAGCTGGTCATCAATTTCTCGACACAAAACAAAAACAAAAAAAGCCAAAAACAAAAAACAAACAGATATAATCTAACGAAAACGTTTCAGGTAGAACGCCCAATGTAGGATGACGTCTTGATTTCTATTTTAATCCTTTAAAGTATTTTTAAGTGACGTTGCTGTAATAGCAATGATTTCTCGCAGAAATTTCTGTCTTCTTTTTTATTCCATTTTTTGTAACAAAAGAACCAGCCATTCCTAGGTATAAGTCTTGGTCAAGTAATACCGAATTCCTCGAAGAAGAAATTACAGGCAATATTAAATTCAAATGCGATCCCTAATAGCATGTATATCCAGATAATAAAAAGACTACTTACAGGACCTAACCTTCTAAACGGTCATTAATCTAGTACTTTCAAGGTTCTACGTCGCTTAACCTCGGTAGTCCGCCGAGAACCGGAGTATCAATACAATTATACCGTAATTTTCTGTAATAGGATTACGATGAAAAATGGTCAGCACTTCTTTCGGAAATGCGACACGTTCTCACTATGATAAGAGTAGCAACATATAAGAGCATCAATATCAGAATTTTTGTAGGAATTTTTGAAACCCCTAACACGAAACTGCGAATAAAATATAAAAAACTCGTAATTGCTCTTTTAAAAGTGGGTTTTTATTTTCTTTATGGATTATACTTCCAAAATAAATCATTAAAGTTGTTTTAAAAGTAATAGAAATATACTTTTTTATTTAAAAAAAAAACAGTAATGAAATTAATTGAATTTTACGAGCTCAGTATTTTTCAATTTTTAAACTTTAAAAATCTATCAAAATTACTCTATTGATTCTATTTTTACAATATTTTCAGGGTCAATGTAAAATTTTATGCTCTTTCCAATAAACTGAATATAAAATTTAACACAACGTTTTTAACTTACGTCTTTGATTATAATCAGTTAGTTTACACTCCTGAAAGTTTTACGTTATATTTCAGCTTTCTTTATTGCCGTGCCTAGTATGGTATTAAGCGATCCCCAAATACTTCACAACTCTTACTTGTATTCTTACAATTATTATTGATAGTATTATTGCAATAATAATAATTAGTATTAAATTGACTTTCAATACTAAATTACATCACTTAACGATTTTTTGTAATAAATTCGTGCTCTACAACTCTATACTTATTAACATGCGCAAAGGTCGGATGTTGAATGAAATTAATTAAATGCTTCAAACTTATAAAAGCATACTGGCTTGAGATAACATGAATGGCGTAGTAGACTAAAGTAATACAATAACCGGTTTCGACATTTCCTAGAGCTAGACGCACGATTACACTGTGGCTATACTACCTGCATCAGATGTGTACACATTGTGAGAAAACCTTTCGTGCGGTATATATATATATATATATATATATATATACTTCATTTAATCAGATAAATTAATATACGAAGATTTAATTTTATGCGTAAATTTTCAGTATTTACTTCAACAGTGCTCAATATAATGGTAGAGCTAGGTAATAAGTTATGAAAATATATATGGTAATTAAGTTACACAGAATATTCCGCGTTTCATTCTCGTGAGAATTCGTCAGATAAGCCTGGCGAATTTTCACGAGAATGAAACGTGGAATATTCTGTTTAGCTAAATTGCCATATATGTTTTCATAACTTTGCATATATATATATATATATATATATATATATATATATATACACACCCACATAATTGTACATATCCACAGAAAATGTCATAAAGAGATATAATATTTTCTGCATTAAATTTTTATATTCATTTCAACAATACTAAATACGTGAAACTTTATTGCTGTTGATAAAAAATGAATACTCGCTTTTTAACTGGATATATCTTATTCGTGGAATGTGAAACTTTCGTAATATTGTTTATTTTTTTCTAACGCGCTGATGAAACCCAAGTTTGTGCAAATTATAATTTAATGAACAGTTATATTTTTTATGCCACCACTGGAAGTGAAAAATTGTACGCAATGTTGTGACCAATAAAATAAAAAAGTCTGAAAGTCAGTAAATTCTTGTGTATCTATCCTTATTAACGTGATATCTTTAAAGAAAGATACTTATAGCTCTAGTATCGCATTGTTGACTCATCTAAATAAGAACTTTATGATAGGTATTTATATGTAACCACATATTACATATAAGCATATCAGCTATATGTTAAAGTAATAATTAGGCTGTTTTAGGAAATGATGGCCATGGATAAAACTAAGTTAGATTACGTAATAAAACATTGTAATAACCAACCCTTTTCTCTTCTTTTTGATTCTGTTCTGCATGTTCATAATATTTTTTATCAAGATATTAATATTGAACGTTAAGTCCTTATTTGTTTCTGCGCAGTTTTTATTACGAAATGTTCTTTAACGATTATTGTTATGTTTGTTGTTACTATTAACGATATTCGTTATTGTTTGTAGATCTGTTTGTTTTAAAGACGAATGTTTTGGAACTAGTACGTTTTTGCAGCACGCATTTTGTTTTAAGATTTTTCCACATTTAGATTACAGACACAACTTTAATGTGTATGTTTTATATGACCTATTAACCCATTGTTTTGGATGTTGCTTCATAGAAAGATGGCGTGGTCTGTTTATAATTCAACACTGTGAACGGGAAACTAGTAAGCATCACAGAACGCATTAATAGGAGAATATAAAATATTAAATAAAATGGCCGCCTTCTTATCCAATTGAGATTTTTCGAATTATTGTTGTGTTTATTTATTAAATGTGGTTGTCGGTTTTATTGTAAGTATATGCATATTACATTATTTGTTTTTAACGGCTACAATGAAGATTTTACACGTGCTACAATAGATTACGGTTCTGAGTATCAATCACGACGAGAAATTAAAGACACTTCTAGGAATATTCAGTTTCTACTAAAATTATTATAATTAAGAGAAAAACGAAAAATGATATACTTAACACTCCGGTGACAATTCCTGTGTTTGATTCGATTATTTTTAAATATCTTTATATTTAGTTATAGAATTGTTGTATTTTAGATTTTTGGATTAATTTTAAAATCCATGTAATATTTTTTGTCTATTTTATTGTAGTTTTATGCATATTGTATTATTTGTTTTTAACGGCTATAGTGAGGATTTGACACGTGGCGCAATGGATAACGGTGCTGAGTTTCAATAACATTGGATTACAGTCTACACGGGTTTAAAGAAACTTCTATGAAGATTCAGTTTCTACTAAAACTATTATAATTAAAAGAAAAAAAAATAATATACGTAACACTCCGGTGAGAAAAGCCGAAAAAATATAACCCGTAGATTCATAAAAGAGTTCAGTTCGAAATTTTGTATAATTTGCACAGTTGGATATAACTATTCCAAAATTTAAAAAAGATGCATCGAAAAAAAGGGCTGGTAGTTACATCGGTGAAAACAATATGGAACAGGACGTCTAGCTAGTATACGCAAAAATAACCAAGATTAAATTAGTAATCAGAATAATCCAAAATATAAATGTGTTACATTCTTTGTCAGTTCAAACTAGTGGACGACGATGCAACTATTTTTCTTGATTCTGATATAATTACCAATTCCGTTCTAAATTTTCGATTACAGTACAATTTGCTTGTTTGACTCGATTATTTTTGAATATCTTTATATTTAGTTATAGAGTTGTTGTATTTAAAATGTTTAGATTAATTTTAAACCCCATGTAATATGTGAATATATTTCAGCAAACGTAAAAGTACACTGGTGCATAACCACGATTCCCGTCCAAAGAAAAGTTGGTCACAAGTTTGGATGCAAAGTCCGTGAGAGGATGGCAAACAAATGTATGTAAGATCAGGGAAATGACGTCAAAGGAGGGTACAAATTTTAGGACATAAAATTCCTGGTCAGCGAGTGACCACATTTTTGGAAACAATGCAGATTGGAATGTCGTCGTCATCTGGGCCAAATAAAAAGAGATACAGGGAAAGAGTAACGGAGTAGAAAAAGCGACACGAGAGGGTGCTAGCAACACATTCCTCTTCATACCACGCACCAAACCCGTCACGCATGGCATTGGACTTGTCATTGTGTCATTTGAAAATAAACGAAATATTTTTATAACCAGCTGCGAGTGTTTCTATTATCACCAACGAGTGTATAAATCAAGAAACAACAATTATGGTTTTATTAGAAATCAAACTGATTAAAAAAAAGCATTTGAGGATTCGGCTACCTGAGAAATATAGAAGCCTGGCGTTGCCTGTTCGCTTAAACATGATATTTTAATTTATGCGGATTGTGTATGTATTATTATAGAATCAATCCTCTATTGAATATTATATATTACGAGGAATAATTTACCCGATGAAGTAATTCGCAAAAAATATCAATAATAATAATAATAATAATAATGATTCTGATTTCGTTTATGGACGTCTCTCTGGAAAGGGATGGGATTCATTTCCAGAGGATTTCCATTAAACCCGCCTTCAAACCAGGAACTTCAAAGATCAAGGGTTTTCCTAAGGATGTTGGTGGTACCTATAATTGCAGTGGTTTGAAGGCCGCCTAAAACATCGGGGATTTGTAGTTTTTTCAATTGTCCTTCTAGACGACTTGATACTACTCCTAGTGTACCAACTACGACCGGGATTATTTGTGTTTTAATCCCATGTATACGCCCTATCTCCAAGGCCAATGGAGCATAATTGCTCCACTTCTCATTCTCCTCTCTCACATTCCTGTCCCAGGGTACTGAGAAGTCTAAAATCTGCCAGTTTTTTGAGACTTTGTCAATGACGACCAAATTCGGACGATTATGTTCCAATTGCTTAATCGTTATAACACTTTTGTCCCAGCATTCCTCTACCTTGTCATACTCACTTGTTCTCACTTCATCAGACACCTCCTCAAACCATTTTCACTTCACCCTAACCTTCTTCTTACAGACCTCCCAATATATCCGGAGTCACATACGATCGTGTCTTTTGCGGTACTCTCTCTGGGCCAGTCCACTACACCCTGCTGCAAGGTGCGCAATTGACTCTGAGGTTTTACCACAAATTCGGCATTCTGCAGCAACTTCTTCTCCTAGAACCACTTTTTTGAACAATCGTGTTCCTAATGCCTGCTCTTGTACTGCACAAACAAAAGCTTCAGTACTCTTAGCCAGATATCCAGCTTTAAGCCATTGCCATGATCTTTCATCAGCCTCTTCTGCTATATCCTGGAAGAACCTTCCATGTATTTTCTTCCTAGTCAGTTCCTCTGCCCTTTCTCTATCCATATGTTTCACATAATCAGCCTTGGTCTCACATACCTCCACTTCATTGGCCACAACCTTAAACATCCGCTTCTCACTTCTAACCACATGCTCCTTCAACGACATCTCGATTCTAACACAATCTTTTACACTTTTCAATCCTCCCCACCATCTTTCCTCTTTTGATACAGTCTTGTTACGCTACTTCGAATGTGAAATATACCAAACATTGCTAAAACTTTTCTTGTTTTGATATCCATGGCATGCAAATCCTTGTCAGACCATTCTAAAATTCCAGCACTGTATCTCAAAACACTGACTGCCCATGCATTTACTGCTTTCATTATGTTTTCTCCATACAGTTTCGACTTTGCAATTAGTTTCACTCTTCTAAGATACTCCTTCCTGACTTTTACCTTCATTTCTCTGTTCATGATGCCTACACCTTCCAACACTCCCAAATACTTATACCCTGTATACTATATTTCTTTCATGATTTCTCCATTTGGCAGCACTATTGTATTCGAATGAATCTTTACTCCTCTTTTCATCACCAGCACTGCACATTTACTAATCCCAAACTCCATCCCGTTGTCTTCTGAGTATGTCCTCACAGGTTCTATCAGTCTCTCCATTTCCTTTTCATTTCTACTGAATATTTTCAAATCATCCATAAACAGTAGATGGTTAAGGCGTCTGTCACCAGATCCAAAGTTATACTCCAACTTTCTCTCTTCAAAAGGATGCTCAGTGGCATCATTATCATTACAAAAAGAAGTGGCGATAACGAATCTCCTTAAAATATCTCACGTTTAATACTAACCTGCCCCATCTCCTCTCTGTTTACTGTCAGCACCGTTTTCCATTGAGCCATATTTGTCTCCAAAAACCCAACACATTCTCAGCAACCTTCATCATCAATAGTATTTCCCGTATCCATGAATGAGGAACCATGTCATAAGCCTTTCTGTAAGCGATCCATGCTATGCTCAGATTCCTGTCCTTCTTCTTCTTCTTCTTCTTCTTCTTCTTCTTCTTCTTTTTCTTCTTCGCATCCTGCATTAATGCTTTATCAATTAGTAGTTGCTCTTTAGTACCTCTCGAGCTTTTCCGGCACCCCTTTTGTTCGTCAAGAAAAACACCATTACTCTCTAGATGTACATAATTTTTCTCTGCAAATATTGCAGTCAACAGTTTTCACATCAATGGCAGACATGCAATTGGTCTATAATTATTGGCATCTGTTCCTTTTGCAGGATCTTTCTTAATCAGTGTAGTTCCTCCTTTCACAAGCCAATCAGGGACATCTCCCGACTCTACAACCCTTTGCAGAGCAGCAACTATAGGTGGATAAAGCAAGGAAACTGTTTAAACCAGAAGCCCATCACTCCATCTGGACCAGCTGCCTTCCAGTTTGTCATCCTTTGTATGCCAGCCTTTACGTCATCGATGGTTATCTCAACGTTCTTCATATTCTGCATTTCTGATAGTCTTTCTCTGACCTCTCCCAACCAGCTAGCCTTCTCATTATATCAACCTTCTGCAGACCAAATCCCACTCCATAACTTCCTTGCATCTTTTGCATATGGAGTGTTGTAATTTCCCGCTTGTTTACTACAATAATAATAATAATAATGATAATAATAATAATAATAATAATGCCGTTCATCAAATTCCGTCTGGGGTTGTTTATAATATCACGTCAGCTGATATTTGGGCTGGACGATGAATGCCATGGAAAGTCACTTCTGATTAAGATTTAAATTCTAAATATGCAAATAAAGAAATTATTTTCGGCAATTTATAATGCCACCTCTTCTTTTATTATAAATTGAACTTTTTAATAAGAAAAATAAAAATAAAATTCTGAGTTATACTAAGGCTTGAATAGAGTGGATCATTCAACCTGTAGTCGAATGCTATACCACTGAGTTATATTTCCACATGTCAATAATTCTCTTTTTAAGAAGAAATTATTTCTTTAGATATTATTATCTTTCTTGCCAGTGTGACGTAAAATATTCCCTGTAAAAATAGTATTTTATCTATAAGAAATAAAGACTATTTTTAGAATCAGATTTTTTCGATTGTCGAGAATTTCTTTATAAAACATATATAAGAACACTGCTAGATATATAAATTACATTTGTGTGAAATTTGCAAAATAAGGCCCAGCCGTTTCGGAGCCTATGAGGAAGGAACTGATACACAAATACAAAGATATATATATATATATATACTTCATTTCCTCACATAAAATTAATATACGAAAGTATAAATTTATGCGTAAACTTTAAGTATTTACTTCAAAAGTGCTCAATAGGTAGGTAGAGCTAGTTAGTAATTTATAAAATATATATGGCGATTAAGCTACACTGAATATTCCGCGTTTCATCCTCTCTCTCTCTCTCTCTCTCTCTCTCTCTTTATATATATATATATATATATATATATATATATATATTGTTAGATACGGTGAACATTTTTCAGTGTACACTTTCGTTATTTCTGTAAAGTTTTAATAACTATTAAACCAGAGATTAGCACACATCCGTGCAACCGAAAAATGGATGATTCCATTCTGTGAAGATTTGCCACGTTTTTTTTTTCTTAAATCAGGGCGTGCGTTCCCAAACGCCATTTTCCTACGAAGACGTACGGAATTCTCGTTTATTCTTTAAGCCGAGACCTGTCAACTTGTCACAAATAGAATCTTTGTTTGCTTCAATTCCTGAATTTACCGATTCGTTGAGTGATTAATCAATACCTTTGTTTTTAGCTGCACAATGAAAATCGACTTCATTTTATCGATAAATTTCTCAGTATGAATTCTAGTAGCCAACTGCATCACGCCTTTGTATAGTCACCAGAGTTGGTAGTTTTTATTTCTATTGTCGTGCTAGTTAATTTTACTCCGGCCATGCCACTTTCAATATACTTTATTATAGTTTGCAGTAGTGCCTGAATGATTTATCGGAATCGAAAATCTAAAACGTTGGAACTTATGAGGGTATCCGTATTTGTATAGGAATCGAAAAAATCTCTGTATTTTGCGCTGCCATTAACCATTTATTTATTGTTTTTTAAACAGAAATTTCCATCCATAGTATTAATAATTAAACGGTATATACTCATTGCTTCTTGTCTACTAGTATGACTTAAATCTATTGCTCACCCCCCACCCGGGTATTTTACATTTACATATACGTATTTATATATACCAACACACACACACATACACACACCGCCGTTTACTGTGTATTTTATTTTTCACTTTTAATTCTCATTTTCGCTCCTTCGCACTTTTACTTCAACACCTGATGATGTTTCGTGGACGAATCGAAAGCGCTTGCGACAACAACAATTATAGAACTTTTGCTAATATTTTTGCTTTTGATACAAAAATGATTACACTGAAAATCGAAAAATTAAAAAAAAACATAAAGGAAAATGTCTTCGTTGTATTTAATAATATTTGCTTGAATATATATATATATATATATATATATATATATATATATATATATATATATATATATATTGGTCTCAGAAAATCGCCTTATTTTTTATTAGCAATTATTCGCCGATGAAACTATTTAAACATTTTTTCACAAAATAGAAGTTGTATGATGGGAGATTGTATTCTTCAAATCTGATTGAAGTAAAAACCTCGTCAGTCATATGCCTCCAATAGCTTATAATATATCCTCTCCATGAACCTCCTTGGCGGATAACCTAACCTAACCACACTATACAGTCACTTTATGCCGGCTAAGAGGGCAATATGCATGTTCATGGGACGCATATCTTACTTGTTGATGTGCCCACTTAATTGACACTGCTTCTCGTCACCAAAAAAGTTATCAAATCCTCCGAACCACGGTCATTTTCAATCATTTAGCTTTGTTTACTTGGGGATCACCACCTATCAAGGCCCGAAGGCCACTGGAGGACAAGGGTTAATGAATGTAAGGTTGTAGTTTAGTAATCGTTAATCGTGTAATTTGGGTAGAATTAATTAATTTATGGGGGCCGCTCATCAAAACTTTGTTTACATTGGATTTGAAGGCTACCATATTGTATTAGACCGGGAAGCAGGAGAGATGTGTTCATGGAATTTACGTTTGGATTTAGGCACAAATAGAGAGTGGGGAAAATCGTTTATAGTGGTTGTAAATAGTCGTCGCATAATCTGTCTCGTATTGCTTTATTATGATCGGCTTTTCTTTGCAAAATCTTAATTTTGTAAGGAACCAGACTAAGGTCATCATGTGAGTACTGATGTTCTCGAAATACTAGTTTCTCGTGAAAAAGGGCGTTTTAATTTTCCCTTGGATTTTTGAATTTGTTCATGCAAAATTTGAATATTACCAGGAATAAGGGCTAAAAAATGTCAAACACTGTGGCTTTTGTGGACATCAGACACACCTCTCGTCATCTTTGGTCATCATACGTTGATTTGCTCTTCAATCAGGTACATTGTTCCTACCAAAATGTTTCCTGCATTAATGCTGTTTAAGAAGAACTGATTACAAAGGAAAGTATGAGTTGGTGATACTCATCAGCTGCTGCATAGTATCACGACCAGTTGGATCCATATTGGTCCCGCAAACAATCTCCCAGGTCTGCTGTCTAAACCAGCTCAAAAGTATGAAAAACATACACTGTATTTTAATATAAAAATAGGGCTGATTTATGAACTACCATATATATATATATTTTTTTTTTTTAATTATTTTTTTATTACCGTTTTATCTGTTTGGCTACAGATGTTGGACCATGTTTACGCTCCAACAGCCTCGTCAGGCCTCGCAGAAGTGGTTGTTAGTTATTGGAAAAAAGTGTTTTTAAGAAAAGAAAGAAAAAAAGAAAGAAAGAAAAAGGGAGAGGCGGGTGTTGACAATATTTCAGTTTTTAAGGTTAAAGATACATTCGATTGTATTGTGTGTTTGAGGGGTAGCAGATTCAGGTAGGCGTGGATGGAGATATATGGATATAGGGAGGGGAGGGGGTGAGAGGATGATAAAGAGAAAAGTGAGGGGGTAAGGGGAGGAGGGGCTAAGTTTCAATATTTTGGTTTTAAATTTAAACTGGTCTTTGGTTTTTCAGCAATGTATATTAAATAGATGGGAGAGGGAGAGAGAGGAATAGAGAGTGTGTGTGTGTGTGCGTGTGTGTGTGTGAGAGAGAGAGCGAGAGAGAGAGAGAGAGAGAGAGAGAGAGAGAGAGAGAGAGAGAGAGAGGGAAATGGTTAGTGTAGATGACATTTTTGTTGACAAGTACGGGGTTCGTTTAAATGTTCGTAGTCGTTACACATCGGCTTGTTCCTTGCCGTTTATAATATTTTTTTAATTACATAGGTTAACGCACGCGCACATTCGCATATATACATATACATACATATGTACAGTTCTAGGCATCCTCATACAGACACATACGTACACGCACATATATTAACAAAGTAAATGCAAGCATACATGGGTTCATAAGTAGATATACACACATATATACACAACTCTTATATATATATGTACACTCACAAAAATATATAGACACATATACACATATATATGCATAAATATACACACACGCCCACTTATATACATATATGTGGAGATAAGGTCTCCAGTAAGAAGTAGATGCACATACATACATACATACATACATATATACATGCATACATACACATACATATGTATCTACTCTTACACACGTATATGCAATTACATAAATATAGATATTAATAAATGTTAAAAATATAAGCACATAGACTTGTCAAAAAAAAAAACATCTACTCTATTTCCCCCTCTCTCTCTCCCTGTCCCTCTCGTTCCCCCTCTCTTTCCCTCTCGCTCTCCCTCTCTCTCCCATCTTTTTAATATACCTTGCTGAAAAACCAAAGAACAGTTAAAATTTAAAACCAAAAGATTGAAACTCCTCCTCTCCTTACCCCCTCACTTTTCTCTTTATCCTGCTCTCTCCCTCTCCCCCTCCCTATATCCATATATCTCCACTCACGACTACCTGAATCTGCTACCCCCCACAATACAATCGAATGTATCTTTAACTTTAAAAACTGAAATATTGCCAACACACGCCTCTCCCCTTTTCTTTCTTTCTTTCTTTCTTTTCTTAAAACCACTTTTTTCCAATAACTAACAACCACTTCTGCGAGGCCTGACGAGGCTGTGTGATCGTAAACATGGTCCACCATCTGAAACATATGTAACCAAACAGATAAAACGGTAATAAAAAAACACATATTTGTTCTGCAATAGTATTGAGCACTCTCTTCAAGTTTTCACTAATTACCAGTTTTACCAAATATATATATATATATATATATATATATGTGTGTGTGTGTGTGTGTGTGCGTGTGTGTGTGTAAAATATATACATTAGTTATGTTTATTCATTTACTTTTCGCTTTTTAATTTCATGAAATGCTATTTATTTTTTACTCGCTGAAGAACCCGGCATTGCCAGGTTTTATGTGACATATTTGAATATTTTGTCCCAATACATTATAATAAATATAGATTAAACAAAACATAAATTCATAATGACTTCTTTTTCCACACATTCCATGTGGTGGGAGCAGTTGTGCGTTTTATTTTATAGAAGTCTCACCAGTGGATCTAATCGTTTTTTATACTTTAATCTTTTATCTTCTAGTCCTTCTTTAAAAATATGATGTAAGAATTGCAATTATTTTATATCTCAGTGCATATCTGAAAACTGTTAAATCTCTTTAGTTTACCTATTTAATGTACGATACATATAAAGATGGCATTAGTTATCTATTCTATAATAAAATAATTAGAATTCAGTTTCCACGAGTGCATATCTGAAAACTGGTAAATGAACAGCTAGCATTAATTTTGAAGAGCCTCTACATAAACAACCTTTTTTGTGTGACCTTTAACAGATGTGTAAATGTACAGGTTTTCAGGACTTTCAATGCGTGAAAAACCAACATACAACTAGCCATGAGAAAAATAAGGTGTCTGAAGATTAAGTCCAACAACTTTTAGGCTTTGTTCTTGTTTATAACCATGGCAAAACTAATTTTTATTGGGAATTGTAAACGCTTGAACTGAAATAGCATGTCAGAAGGAATCCGAGGAATTAACAGTTTGACCCTTAAAATATCCAGTTAATATAATGGCTTCCAGAACATTAGTTTTCAAAGATTTTATTGCTAACCGTGTGCCGTTGCACAATTTAGGTGGATCAATATTTCTTAATATTATAACTGAGACTCCTTCCTTCAATATCAGGTTATGATGTGTCATTCCAGGCGGCTGTAGTGAATTTAGAATTCTACAGGAAATTATACTGCCTGATCTTCATCAATAACGCAATTAAAGGATTGATAAGAATGCTTTAACCCAGGCAATGCTGCAAAAGATTACAATTAATCAGTTATGTTACCATGAAAACAATGTAAGCATTTGTTTTAAATTTTAAACAATGAATACTTTTTAATGATAAACAATATTGTCAGAATATATTAAAAAATTTAGACAATATAAATAGAACTTTTCATAGTTATAAACTATGAAAACTTTTTATTTTTTAATTTTTTTCTAATATAAAAATATAAGTTTTTATCATTTGAAACTATGAACATTTTTAAGTTTAAGTTTAAACAATATAAATAGAACTTTTATAATTTTAATGTCAATGTAAAAAGCTTTATTTTAATTCAAAATTGAATCCCATGATTATTATTGAATCACGTGAGTTGTTATAAACGATACAAATTAATATTAAGCACGCGTATTCTATTGCGACTTTTAATAATTTTATCGTCTAATCTCTTTCAATTATTTTGAAAGTTATTCTCTTCACAACTATGGCCACCATTTTAACATAAAATTATACTTTTTAATATTCGAAAAACTACTTATTTGCAGGAAATCAAAATATTTAATATATAAAATATTCGTTTTCAGCATACCAGGAAACCAGTGAAAGGCGTCATTTTAAAAGAAAATGTTAAAGTGGAAATCAAGTAAAAATTTATCGTTAAAAATTATAAAAAGTTCGTAGTTATGTATTTTATGTATCGAGCTAAAATAACGTTATCGTTTCGAAAGCCATTCTTAAGATGGGGAGTGGGGAGTGTTTTGTAAGTATTCTCTGCTTCCACCTAACAATTTAATAAAAACAAAGATATTGTGAAACTTAAATTTAACCTGAAAAAAATATTTTAAAATAGCTCAGTACCAAAAATACATAAGCACCAAATTTCTAGTTAAATTAGTTAAAATCAAAAATGTTATATAGTTTAAAATAAAAAAGATTTATATTAAATAAAATAAAAAAAATGTTTATTCTTCTTTTTTATAAAAAAGTTGTTTTCATATTGATTTTTTTTAAAGAAGTTCTTCTTATTTAACATAACGGTGATTAGGGAATTTGATTCCTTTTATTTTATAGAGGGCTCGAGATTATTTTGTCATCTAAACGCCCGTCTTGACAAAATTTTTGGTACTTGTGCAGTGTAAGAACCATGCTGAAATAATAACATTATTTAGAAAGCCATTCTTAACATGTATTTTTATGATAAATGGAAACTATCTCATGTTATTTTTTATTTTTTGTTTTTTTTACATGGGAGTCACCACTTTTCAAGGCCCGAAGGCCACTCAGGGATAAGGGTTATTGCGTGTAAAGTAATCAATGAGATAGTATTGTAGTAATCATTAGTATTGGGGGTTTTGATAGAGTGTCTTACTTAAGGGGGCAGTTTGTCAGGAGTTTGTTTATGTTGGACTTGAAGACGTCCAAGTTGTAGTCAGGTGGGAAACAGGCAAGCGGCTCCACTGGCGTGCAGTTCTAAGAAAAAAGCTTTGCTCATCGAATCTACGTTTGGATTTAAGCACAGATAAAGAGTGGGGAAAATTATTGATAGTAGGGGTCACTGAGATATTTGTTAAAGGTTTTTCTATGGCTCAATTTTTCAGGAAGATGAGAATAATAGTCCGAATAAAATATATGAGACATTTTATCTGATTAGATATTATTTTTTTTTTAACAAATAAACCTGTATTTATTGTTGGCATAATGTCTGTGTACGAAAACTCTATCAGAAAAAAAAAATAGTAAAATCGCATGCATTCGGAAAAAATTGGCAGTTTCTGTTTAGTATCAATAGTTGTTCATCTATTCGATAAATGAATAAAAGATATATAGGTATGTTTCGTAAATGCCATGGAACGTCGGGAAAAAAGAAAGAAAAAGGTATGCATTCGAAACGTAAGAATTTTCGGTACTCCTGCATAATTTCGCCCGGATTCTCGTGAATTCCCATCAAGCATGGATCGGGCGAGACCGGCAATCATCGGTTTCAGCCGATCGTTTTTTAAATGTTGAAACGCTAAATAGACTTTTTATTTTTTATTTTTATGCAATGTTTTTAGCATTTTTTCGGTGATAATAAGGGTGGGGTCTGATTATTTATTTGTAATTCATTGGTTGGGTGTTTAATAAAAAACAAAGATAGCATAAAAATTTAATTTAATTTTGAAATCCTATCTGAAATGACCTCCAATCTTTAGTGGAATTGGGACATAAATGGATGGTCACATTCAATGTTGCCAAGACAAAACTGGTTTCCTTCAATAATTACAAGAAATCTTCTCTGCCACCAATAGCAATGGCCAGTGACTCCCTGTCTGAGAGTACATCTTTCAAACTGCTTGGCCTAACGTTCACAGGAAACATGAGTTGGAACAATTATATTGAAAACATTGCCAGGGCCGCTGCGAAGAAGGTAGGCTCTCTCTACCGTGCTAGAAAACTACTGACACCTGAAAGCATCCTGTACCTCTATAAGGCCACCATTCTCCCATGTATGGAGTATTGTTGTCATATTTGGGCTGGTGCATCTGCTACTAGTGTCTCGCTCGTAGACAAGGTTTAAAAAATAGTCGCCAATCTGATAGGCCCTGAACTGGCATCTAAGCTTCAGCCTTTGTGCCATCGACGAAACGTTGCATCCCTCTGCCTGTTCTACAAGTATTTTAATGGTGAATGCTCTGACGAACTGCAGACACTTGTGCCACCACGACGTAGACTCTCTCGACAAACCCGACAGGCAGCTAAATCCCACCCCCGCACAGTAGAGATCCCTAGATGTAAAAGATCTTTCTACTCCAGTAGTTTCTTCCCCAGAACCGCTAGACTCTGGCAATACGCCTTGTTTTTACTTCGATAAGTGAATAATAAAAAGATATATAGGTTTTTCTTTGTATTAAAAAAATCCAAACTGCGATTGAAATTTACATATTATTTCATTTTTTATTAATACAAAGACAATCCAAACATGCAGCGTTCTAGTCTGATGCTGTTTTAAAGGTGCACATGCTCAAAAATGTCGGCTAGTGGTTAATGTATATTACAGGTAAAATTGCCGATGTCTGCACGTGTTATTCATATATGCAAACAAAGATATTACTCGCTATAAACCATCCTTGGTGCATGAATATTATTTCCTGAGAATCTCAGTGTTATGTGACCAGTAGTTTAATAGTTTACCTGTTAGATATTTACAGACACACATACGTCTACAGTTTTATTTATGTAGATTTCGTTCTCTGTAAAAAAATAATCCTGATGTCTGTTGTTCTTCGTTTTAAAATCAATAACACCTGAATTATCTTCTCTTGTCTTTTTAATTCATCTTACTGAAAAAGAACTGTCAAATTCAGTATTTAAGTATCGGTTTTGGAATGTCAAATGTAAGAATTTATTTTCGACGTGTCTGTGAATTAGTCGAATTAAACTTTGTATTCAGTTTAACTTGTTTATCCAATTAACTATTTTTGATGTGTCAGTTTTCTGTTTGAAATATTTGTTTGTGGTTTTCATTGACGTAAGAGCTTTTTCTGATGATTTTTTTTCATAGTATAAGGAGTTTTTATGTCAACAGTTTTCTGATTGTGAGAGTTTTTGCTTACTATCTTAATCTGTTTTAGTATGTTCTTAATTCCCTAGGAAGGTGTGTTAGCATTTCTTTTCTTCAAAAACTGACATTCAATTACATAATTGTATAATTCTGATATGTCATTTATTTATTTAATTATGCACGTCTTCATAGTTGCTGTTTCACGACGTTTCGGTCAACTATTCTTCTGGCCTTCGTCAGGTGGTTAACCGCGATGGGATAGGAATGTTGAGTATTTTAACTATATCCTCAGAAATTACTGCCTTCCATAGTTTTTGTTGTCTCACTCCGTTTTGGCCAACTAATCATCTAGCCGACTTGGGTAGGATTGAAACATCTATCTTCATATAATGCTCACTTTGAAACGTAAAGATTCAACGTCAAAAGAGTAGAGATTCAACGAGAGACGAAAATAACTATGGAATACAGTTAAAAGACTTATCAGGTCGCAGTTAACCATCTCAGGAATGCCAGAGGGTTAGTTGGCCTTAACGTCGTGAAACAGCAATGAAGATGAGCATAACAGTCCGCAAATAAATGAATGAATAAAGATACAAATTAATCATCTCAAAAGATTCCAATAATAAAATAAAATTCGATGTATCAATATATTCATTTATATCTTTGTTGCTAATTTTGTAAATAACTATTAAAAGATATATTGATTTAATTGAACCCTAAAATGTGAGTCTCATAAGTATCAAACTTAACTTCATAGGATATTCTCTCTCTCTTTCTTCTTTCTTTCTTTCTGTCTGTCTGTCTGTCTGTCTGTCTCTCTCTCTCTATATATATATATATATACATATATATATATATATATAGTGTCTACGAGATCTGACTACCTTATGTAGCAAGACTTTGTGGACACCCTTTAGATTATGTAACCAGAATTTGTGGGCACGCTGTAGTTTATGTAGTCAGACATTGTGTGCATCCTTTATAAGTTATACTTACAAATATATACAATGTAAACTTCCGTATCTCCATAAGTATATATATATATATATATATATATATATATATATATATATATATATATATATATTATGTTTTTTCACCCCAAACAAGACACAGGGGCACATAGTTGCGGTGATTACTATTTGAAACTAGATTTGCAGTGATACTATTTAGGATGTTGGACAGTTTGAGGAAAGAAGGTATTTGAGTAGAACGCTTTACGATATATGC
Source organism: Euprymna scolopes (assembly GCF_053919585.1). Lineage (NCBI taxonomy): Eukaryota > Metazoa > Mollusca > Cephalopoda > Sepiida > Sepiolidae > Euprymna > Euprymna scolopes. The sequence continues at coordinate 127,482,002 of NC_136491.1, forward strand.
GGATCTCCACAGTGTAAGGGTGGAATTTTGCTGCTTTGCGGGTTCGCCGAGGGTATTGTCGTTGAGTCGTGGGGGTACTAGTGCTTAGAGTTCGTCAAAGCAATTGCCATTGAAATACTTGTGTGAAATAATGCCACGTTTTGGCGATGGGACAGTAGTGTGAGTTTAGTTGATAGTGCAGAACCTATAAGGTTGGTGACTGTATCTAATCTTGTCTAGGAGTGAAAGACAAGTAGCAGATGCATCATCCCAGATGTGACAACACTAATCCATGCATGGGCGAACAGGGACTTCTTAGTGATACATGATACTCCCAGGTATGAGTAGCCTTTTAACACGGTAGAAAGAGCCTATTTTTCTCGCAGCAGACTTCATTAGCTATACAGATGTTGATAAGGTTTCTTATAATTATTTAAAAAGAAGTAGTCAGTCTTGACAGTATTGAAGGTTACCAACCAGTTACATCCCCATTCCTGTACAAACTGAAGGTCTTTCTTAGGGTGTTATTCATTTCCTTAGATATGTGTTCATTAGTTTATCCGTGTCTGTTATAGAGCAAATATCAAATTATAAGAAACCTTATCTCAGAGAAAATATTATCAGAGAGGTCGTTTATGAATATCAGGAAAAATAAAGGCCCAATGAATTTACCACTGTAGTACAACTGCATGTATACCATATTGTTCAAATGTACGCTCGTCAAGGAAAACCTGTATTTTTTCTCTAATCTAAGAAAGATATGATTATATTAAGTATATGTTCAACAATTCGGTGTTATTTAATTTTCATGAGAAGTAAATCGAGCAAAACTCTGTAAAATGCCATAGATATGTCTAGGGATACTGACCTAGCTTCTGCCTTATCCAGTACTTGGTACGTACGGAGATTACAGTTAGCATATCTTCAGTAAAACGGGCTAGCCTAAATCCATACTGTTGGTGGGATAAAAGTTTATAATCTATGAGGTGGCGGACTAGTGTTTGATTGATTAAAGACTCAAAGATTTTGGCAAAGAGAGGGGGGAAGCTAATGGGGCGATAATTGACTGGGTCAGATCTTTCACCAGAATTCTTGTAAACTTCTACAACAGAATAAATTTTCCAGCAACCAGGAAAGCAAGATACGTTAAGACATTTGTGTAAGAGCTTACAGAGAACCGGGGAATTTTATTAGTAGTATAACAGGGATAACATCTACATCACGAACAATGGAAAAGGCGATTTACTGTTCAGAAATGGGAAATTTGGTAGGGGATAGTCTGCTGGATTTTAAGTGGAGTAGGAGGCAAAACGTTGGTCAAGCAGATTTGCCTTTTCGTTCGATGTGCAGACGATCTCAAGGTTTTTGGATAGTGGATTGTTGATTAACAATGGTCAATCATTTACTACCCTTTTATACATATTTTAGAAATTGCGAGTTCCTAATTTCTGGGACAATGCTTTTTGTGGTGACAGCGAAATAATTCCTCTTGGCAGCAGTTATTTCTCGCTTATACTTATTTCTAGCTTCTACAAACTTTTACCTATTTTTATTGAACTTATGTCTGACAAGTCTGCGGAATGCATGCTGCATTTGAGCCATAGCAGCTGCACAATCAAAGGTGAACCATTGTGGAAAGTACTTCCGTGTGGGAACGTGTTCTTAAGTTGCTGCTTTTAGCCATTCAACAGTCTCATATGCACACTAGTGCGCAAAAGAGAAAGATACTACTTTATGGAGCGTCTCTGATGCGATCCCTGATGGCTTTCAAATAAGCTTTCTTATAGTACCTTATCGTTTTTAGAAATGTCTTTTCAGCTTCGGCTCGAGAGTTTAGGGAGATTTCTACCATTATCACAACGAGATCAGCATTCCCGAGGGGGCGTGGACATTTATTATACAATTACGGGAACTGTAGTCAGAGATACATCTAGAAGTGATGCTTGTTAGTCCCATCAATCTGGGAGACGAGTCCGGAACGTGACTGTCTGTGATAAAGAATAGGATGTAGAGAAACTATGTGTGATTCTACCAGATGTATCTGTGTAAGTAGAGAAACCAAGCCAATTATTGTGGTGGACATTAAAGACATTAAATACAGATACTTGATCGCTAGTATCTATGGAGAGTGCTCCATATATGCTATCATATCCTTGCTGATTACGGTACAGTTCTGAAGTGAGGAACATTTATGGATGTAGGAAAATCTATTTTGTATATATGTGTAAGATACAGTTAAATATATATATATATATATATATATATATATATATATATATATATATATATATATATAAATATACAAGTTGTTTGATATGTGTATTCGCGTAGTAGGTCCCAGTTGTGAGTATAACATGTGAATTAATGTAGATAAGACGAAGCGAAGTACGCACTCTGGTCGTACGGTCAGTAAGAGAAATCCGGAGTAATATAAAAGACACCAATATAAAGTCGAAACGATTAACAAGTAATAAAGAAACCAAGCCATCACTCTTTACCGAAGATGGGGAAAGTAATTAAAAGATCGGTCGATATTAGGAAAATATTGATTTAAAACACATTTTTTTTTATTTCAAACTGACTCACCTAAATATCCCTCTTTTTCCTCTTTACCCATCGCACACCTAGTGTTTTACCCAGCTTTGGTCTCTTTTTGCTATTATAATTTATAAAAAAAAACTTTGTATAAAAAGAATGACAATTCTTGAGTTTTGGCTAAAGGAATGAGTTAGCCTGATGATGAGGTTTATCTGAAACGAGTCACTACAGAACCAAGTATACACATATGTAACCAATCATGTTTGTAAAAATAATTATACTACAATCACGCTTTTTTTTTTGTTTATCGAGCACTTTGTGATAAACACAGGAGTTTTTCTGGATTCCTATTTAGGAAATTATAATTATACAACCACCGTATATATTCTTCTCATAGATCTTCAGAATATAAAGATCCACGAGAAGAATCAATTAGAAATGACTGGAAAACTATTGTATTTTGTATTGAATCGGATGTTATTGCAAACTCAACCCCCACATTCTTGAATAATCTTGGCCTTTCTCTATAAGACAAGGAAGAATAAACAAAGAAAATACAAAACAAGGTTCTATCTGCGTCAGAGTGGATATTGCAACGCCACAGCTTTATAACAATTCAACAAAGTCTGGTCGTATCGGTAAATGCTATTGGGACACTCTGGGCTGGTGGTAATGATGCTTCAGCCCCGAAAACATGTCTGAACCTTGAGTCATCATCTGATGAAGGCTTTGTTGGAAGCAATGCTGCTGTTAAGGCAACAGTTATTGTATAAATTTTACACACACACACACATACACACACACACATATATATATATATATGCGTTGCCTGGGTTGACATGAAGTTTTACTCATGGGTAACGTGAATACCCCCACAACAATTACAAAAATAAAAGAACGGATAAAAACATGTAAATGTAATCGCTCCCCCTCAAAGAAGTATCCGATGCTCTCTCCACCATATATTTCGGCTGAAGGGATCACTGTCCTAAGAAACCTCACGATTTTTTAACCTAAAAATAACGTTTATAAACATTAATGCGTGCGTTTATTATTTATTTTGGTAAATGTGTAGTTTAGCGGCGTAAATTATTGGCCAGACAAAAAATATAAAAACTATTTATTTTTATATAAAACACATTGCAAGACTCAAAGGCTGAAATAAAACGAGAAAAAATTTCATTTTTATTATTTTTTTATATTTAGTATTCAAGGCAGCTATATTGCTTTTAAAAGTTGGCCTTTCTAAGGTTTAGCAGATTGGCCTTTTAAAGCTCTTTCATGTACTGTGTGTTTGGCTGTTATATATTTTTGTACTGAAAGAGCATACAAAAGGCCAAATTTGGCATTAAAAAAGCCAATCTGTCAAACCTAAAAAGGCCAAATTTTAAACAAAATTTCTTCTCTCATAATATTTATAAAGGCTGTTAAATGTATTCGGCTGAAAAAAGTATGTCGTTTTTTAAGGGTTAAACGCCGCTGGGTGACGTCGTATATTGTTACCTTTTTAATTAGAACATTCAGTTTGTAACAATGAAATTAACGCGAAAAAAGAAAAAAAGTGTAAATTGTGGAATTTAGGAGGGGTAGATCTTCGTTTTCTTAGGTATTAAACGACGCTCGGTTTAAGGAATAAAATAAAACAAACAAATGAAATCTTTTCAGTTTTTTTCGTAAGTGTTTTTTTTTAATGTTAAAAAAAACAATAAACACCATACATTTTTCTATCTACACGGAATTATTTTTCCAGCTAGGAACTTAATGAAATTACCAAATTATATTTGGTGAACGTTTGCTTTTCTATGGGTAGCATCTAGGGGAAAATAACTCTAAAAAAAGTTTAAAAAAAAGGTCGCTGTTGGAAATATTAATTCCAAAATAAATTAAATTAAATATATTATCGATATAATTGTTGTTTAAAATTTATTAAATAACAATTTTAAATAGAATACTTAAAATAATTCTCTCGCTAAAAACATTAATTAATATACCGCTGTTTAGTAAAATCGATTTTTCTTAATGTCATATGCAAATAAGGTGATCTCTTAATTGTATATATTTGCAAGTATAATACTATATCTAGAAATAAATGAAAGATTAAAGTAAAACACGTTTTGTGTATATTAATCAAATTGTGAACAAACAAACAAACAGACAGGCAGGAATACGTATATATATATATAAAAAAATATATATATATATATATATATATATATATATATATATATTAGCTATACCCTGCTACGCATTGCTGTAGCTCAATTTGGTGAAATGGAAATCCCCCAAAAGAGAAAATGCATATTATATGCTTATTCCCAATACTTGTGGATACACAATATTTTTATTGTTCCATTTCCTGAGTAGATATAAAGATTTTCTGGTTGGCCGACTCTAGAGCATGCAGCATGCAATTGTCCATATAAAACAACTGTTAGCGTGTAGAGGTAAGCGACACAATTGTAAAGATTGTCCCTGAGTTTTCTTGATGGTAATTGCAAACGGCAATCTAATTGAGAGTTATAATCTCCTAAATTGAAATGGCATATTTGATGGAATCATAGGAATGCGTGGAAGAACACCTTCAACTTGTAAAGGCCCTGCCAAGATTGCTGGTTCTATGATGTTGTGTATTAATGTTTTACTGCAAGTCGCGTGCCATTTGAAAGCTTTGGTTGATTGATATTTCGCAACATGATAATTGGTACGCCAATTTTCCGTTGCATCCCTGTCAAATCTAACAAATTAAGAAATTCTGTTGGTAATAAACTGCTTTCTCTGCTTGCACAATAGTGTCAGCGAACTTGTATGTGACTACCTCACTTGAAATTTTAAGCTGAATAATATCGTAAGTTCATCGACGTTTTCTTTTTTGAGTTGCCAGAATAGCTCATTCAGTCAGTCAACTAGAATTTTTATAATTAATTTGATTATCTGCAAAACGTTTGCTACCAACTCTTCTGTTATTTTAACTAAATTACAACACTTATGAGGCAACGAAATTCGTCCTGAATTCTGATCAACCGGAACTTTTTAAGTCCCAATTTCCAACGATAGATACGAAAATATCTCTGCGGATCGATCGTTTTCCAGTTGGATACGCATATTTTGAGTTAAGTTTAATGTCCTTACATGACACTAAAATGTAAAATATATGATGGAAGCATTAATTTTATCTGCTGGTGTTGATCGAAGAATTATTGGTAAAGTTTGTCTGAAATCTGCAAGCAATATTACTGCATTCCCGACTGGTCTGACATTGCAACACAAATCTCGCAAGGATCGATCAAGAGGCTCTAGTAATTTTTGTGTGCCATTGTGCATTCATCCCTAACATGATGTTTGCATTTCTGCAATATTTTCCCATGCTAGATGTTTTTGAAGATATTGCACATGGACGTTTTGATAAATTGAATGTTTAATAATAATTTCAAAGCAGAACGAGCAGTTTTTCCATCTGGTAATAGGCTGGTGCAAGAAGAATATGTTTTTTGACATGAAGTTGAACATAAAAAAAACGAAATTTTTGCACCAACTTCATAGTAACGTCACAGCTATTTCGAGTGAAGCAAGAGCTAAGGCTATATCATTTTCTAATTAAATGGAAGTCCAAATCAATTTAATTAAAAAAAAATACCAATTTCTCTCAGTGCTGTTCTAATTAGCAGGAATTAAAATAATTCTATTCTCACTGTAAGTAATTTAAGTGTCTAAAATAGGATTTATGCATATTGCTAATGCGTTATTCATAATTCTTAATTTAGGTTATATAGGATTTGTGCATATTTGACAATGCTTTATTTACTATTTGTAACTTGGCTAAATAAAATATACGGCATAATCACGTTGACACACCGGTTACCCGAAGTTAAGCAACATTGAACCTGATCAATACTAAATGGCTGACAATTTGGAACTTTCAGGTGCTGTATGTGCTATCCGCTTATCTAGGCATTGTTTCCAATCGTCCTGGTCTTTTCCTTGCAGAAGAAGTGTGGTTGGCGATTGCGCAATCCTTGCTTCACAATTACACGCGCTAATGTCCCTAAGGGGTATCCTTTGTCTTTCAAGACTGAACGGAAGCATAGTGGGGGGGGAGGAATAGGATTTATGCATGTTTTAAAAATGTCTTATTCACTGTAAGTAACTTGGGTGCCTAAAACAATATTATCCTTGTTTTAACAATGATTTGTCTACTGTAAGTAATTTGGGTGACGAAAAAAAGATTTATGCATGTTTTGGCAATGCCTTGTTGAACGTTTGTAATTTAGATATAAAAAAAGAATCATTTTTTTTCAATGCCTTATTTACTGAAAGTAATTTAATGACTAAAATATGATTTCTGCATGTTTCATAATGCCGTATTCACTGTTAGTAATTTGAGTGACTTAAATAGGATTTATTCTTATTGTATATAATTTGGGCGATTAAAAAAGATTTATGTCTGCTTTTAGAATGCGTTATTCACTGTAATATGGGTGACTAAAATAGGATTTTTGCATGTTTCGACAATGCCTTATACACTGTTTGTAATTTGAGTGAATAAAAATGATTTATCTTTGTTTTTCCAATGCCATGATTACTGTAAGTGATTTTAATGACTAAAATATGATTTATACATGTCTTAATAATATTGAGTAACATAAGATTTTTCCATGTTTTTACGATATATTATTCATTGTAATTTGAGTGACTAAAATAGGATTTATCAATGTTTTGACAATGACTTATATATTGTAAGTAATTAAATAGGATAAATAGGATTTATGCATGTTTTACGATGCCTTGTCTATGTAAGTAATTGTTCTGGTGTAGGTAACACCCCTATATCTATGATAGTATGGGTTAGTGCGGGATTAAGTAGGCCAGACATTTTAGCCGTTGTGCGAAAAGCACACACGCAGTTTAACCTCTCATCAGGACTTTTTCACCTTAATATTATGACCCTAACCAGGACCACAGCATTGACGACGTATTGATTCGAAGAAAAGAGCCCACAAGGATTTCCTTAGGATAAACAACTAACTTCTGTTCAACAAATTCGTATTTTTCTACCGTCTATGAAAAGTAAATATTGACTAAACAAAGGTTTTTCAATTACAAAAACAACCTCACATCGGAAAAAGTTTATTCTTAAAAATGTCGTGAGTAGAAAAAAAATACATTGCTGTCTATTGCTAAAAAAGATTTGAACATTTTTTTCTGTTAAAACTACATTTACGTGATTTTCTTTTCTTCGTGAATATTAATTTGGCATATCTCCTCCGTAAAGTCGTTTATCATTTCTTAGACACTGATTTGTCTTGTGAGTCTATTTATTTTTCAAAATGGAAGAACTTTAAAGGCAACTAGTTAAAATGATACGTTTACAGCAGACTCAGACGTAGGAATTGCAGAAAGAAGGAAAAGAAAAAAGAAAAGAAGAAAGTGTGAGAAGAGAAAGAAGAGAAAGAGAAAGAAAAGAAGAAAGAAGAGAAGGAGAATAAAGAGAAAGAGAAGAGAATAGAAGAGTAAGAGAAGAGGAAATAAGGGAATTAATCGAAAAAATACTAGAAATGCAGTCACAGGCAAAGAAGAAATTGGAACTATTCACTAAATAGCGAAGAAAGCGACGAGTCAGACTAAAAGGTTCTTCCCCAAACTGCAATCTGGTCGCCATTAGAAACATTTCACTATCGTCTTAAAGAGGAGTGGACATTTAAAACTTATTTTCACAAATTTGAGGACGTATTCAGGATTGATTGCAAGTTATGGAGTGAGCAGATGAAGGTTCGTCTTTTATTACAACAGTTGAGAGCTGCTTGACATAATACGTTCGTTGACTACATCATCGCTAAATAGACGAGCGAATTATCCTTCGACGAGAAAGTGAAATCTTTGATGGAATTATATTGTCTAAAAATTACTTTATTCCATAAAAGATGGAGATGTATCAACGTGATCCGCAAAGAAGACCAAGATTATACCACATTTGCTTCAGTCGTAAATAGACACTGTGACGACGTCGGAATACACTCAATGACGCCCGACAACTTTAAGGTCCTGATTTTTATTCAAAGCTTAGTGTCGATCAAGGACGCTGAACTCAGACGCCGGGCACTAAACAGATTGGAAAAGGAACCAAATATAACAGTTCAATAATTTGCCAAAGAATCATCTCGGAGAAGCAAGATTAAAAAAATATAGAGGAGGCAGGTGTAACTACAAGAATCCTTCTCTACCACCAATAGCAATGGGCAAAAACACATTACCTGAAATACTTCCTTTAAACTCCTCGGCCTTATATTTACAGGGAACATGAACTGGAATAGATACACTGAGAGCATTGCCAATGCTGCTGCAAAGAAGGCAGGCGCTCTCTACCGTGCTTGAATATTACTTACGCCTGAAAGTATCCTGTACCTCTATAAGGCCACCATTGGCCCATGTATAGAGTACTGTTGTCACATTTAAGCTGATGCATCTGCTGCTTGTCTCTCACTCCTGGACAGGGTTCAAAAGGGAATCGTTAACCTGATAGGTCCTAAACTCTCATCTAGGCTTCAGTCTGTCCCATCGACGAAATGTTGCATTCCTCTGCCTTTTCTACAAACACTTCAGTATGAATGCTCTGACGAACTACAAGCACGTATACCTCCTCGACGTGACTACACCCGACAAACCCGACAAGCAACTAAGTCCCACCCCTTTACAGTAATGATCCCTAGGTGTAAGAAAGCCTTTTACTCCAATAGTTTTTTTCCAGAACTGCAAGTCTTTGGAACTCCCTTCCGGGATTCTGCTTTCCCAACTGTGCTGATATGCAGAAGTTAAAGTGTAATGTGAACAAACATCTTGCTACTCATCTCCCTTTATAATGCCCCTGCAACTTATGTCCCTGATAGTAGTCCCCTACTTCAAAGTGGCACTGCGCCTTGTTTGGAGTGAAAATTGAATACATTTTTTTTTAAAAAAGGTGTAGCACACATGAGAAAGGTACGAAGTAACAACAATCTTATGCTCCAAACAGTCAAACATAAACCTCCTGAAAAATCATCGAACAAACCTGAATTACTCCGTTACCCATGCCAAGAATGTGGAGCACTCCAATGGTAGAAGGATTGTCGATACCGGTCCTGGAAATGTGGTCGATGCTAACGCAACGAACACAAAGCCTCACGTTACAGAGCAAAAGGACACCGCGGGAGCTACGTAAAAACAACGAGGACTGAAGCGGAGGACGCAAATGTACGGAAGTATGTGACAGTAAAAATAGGGAGACAAGAATGTAAGACTTCAACTTGACAGTGGTTCAGATTTGTCCATCATAAACTACCATAATTGGTGCAAAATCAGATAATGATGAGAACCAGTAAAGAGGCCCGTTCATTAATTGGAGAAGAATAAGATTTGAAGTTGGGGTCACAACTAACGTAACGTTGAAGGGAAAAACACTGAATCTCAAAGTGTTTATATTAAAACATACTTATAAGACGTTTTGGGCAGACTGGACCCCAAAATTTAAACTCTGGGACTTGCCCATTAAAGTTTGTATTTTGTCAAAACGTGGACAACCTTACAGATGAAGCTGAAAAACAAAAGAAAACCATGAAAGGGTCGTTTCCTAATGTTTATTTACCGTTCATAATTTGGGTGACTAAAATAGAGTTTTTGCATATTTTGACAATGCTCTATTCATCGTAAGAAATTTTGGCGACTAAAATAGGATTTATGTATGTTTTGACAATGTACGTGATTTCGGTGATTAAAATAGGATTTGTTAATATTTTGATAATATCTTCTTCTTGTGAGTAAATTAAGTGACTATTAAGTAATTTGGAAAGACGAAAATAGGATTTATGCATATTTTGACCATGCCTTGTCTACTTTTCATAATTTGGACACCTGAAATAAGATATATACTTCTTTTGACAATGTCTTATTTACTGCAAGTAATTTGAATAACTAAAATAGAATTAATCTACGTTTGACAAAGTCTTTTGACTAAGTAATTTAAATAATAAAACTACAATGCCGTATTCGCTGTTAATGATTTGCGTGATAAGATAAGGTTCATCCTTCTTTATTTACTGTTTATAATTTGGGTAATAGGAGTTGTTTATGTTTTTAAAATACGTTATTTACTGTAAGGAATTTGGGTGACTAAAATAGGATTTCGCATGTTTTGACAATGCCTTATATATTGTTTGTAATTGTTGTGTTTGTATCAATATCAACATGAACGCAGAAAGTAAATGTAGTTGTACTGTAGTTGGAAGATTTTCCGGCAGAGGGCGTGTTAAAGTCTTTCAGAGAGCAACCGGCACATGCGTCTTGTCTACCCGGCGTTCTAACACAGCTCCCCGGTCTTGCTGACTTGATACCTTTATCTATATCTTTTCACCCACGTATGCTAATGAGTGGGCGTCGCCACAACAATAATTTAAGTGACTAAAATGATTTATCTTTACTTTGTCAATGCCATAACAACTATAAGTAATTGAAGTGACTAAAATAAGATTTATACACATTGAGACAATGCCAGAATTACTATAAGTAATATAAGTGACTAACATAAGAGTTATACACATTGAGACTATGCCATAATAACTGTAAGGAATTTAAGTGACTAAAAAAAAGATTTGCCATAATCACTGTAAGTAATTTAAGTGACTAAAATAAGATGTATACACATTGAGACAATGCAAAAATCACTGTTAGTAATTTAAGTGACTAAAATAAGATTTATACACATTGACACAATGCCATAATCACTGTACGTAATTTAAGTGACTAAAAAAAGATGTATACAGATTGAGACAATGCCATAATCACTGTAAGTAATTTAAGTGACTAAAATAAGATTTATACACATTGAGACAATGCCATAATTACTATAAGTAATTTAAGTGATTAAAAACAGATGTATACACATTGAGACAATGCCATAATCACTGTAAGTAATTTAAGTGTCTAAAATAAGATTTATACACATTGAGACAAGGCCATAATCACTGTAAGTAATTTAAGTGTCTAAAATAAGATTTATACACATTGAGACAATGCCATAATTACTGTAAGTAATTTAAGTGACTAAAATAAGATTAATACACATTGAGACAATGCCATACTCACTGTAAGTAATTAAAGTGACTAAAATAAGATGTATACACATGGAGACAATGCCATAATCACTGTACGTAATTTAAGTGACTAAAATAAGATGTATACACATTGAGACAATGCCATAATCACTGTAAGTAATTTAAGTGACTAAAATAAGATGTATACACATTGAGACAATGCCATAATCACTGTAAGTAATTTAAGTGACTAAAATAAGATGTATACACATTGAGACAATGCCATAATTACTATAAGTAATTTAAGTGACTAAAATAAGATTTATACACATTGAGACAATGCCATAAGCACTGTAAGTAATTTAAGTGACTAAAATAAGATTTATACACATTGAGACAATTCCATAATCACAGTAAGTAATGTAAGTGACTAAAATAAGATTTATACACATTGAGACAATGCCATAATTACTATAAGTAATTTAAGTGACTAAAATAAGATGTATACACATTGAGAAAATGCCATAATCACTGTAAGTAATTTAAGTGACTAAAATAAGATGTGTACACATTGAGACAATGCCATAATCACTGTACGTAATTTAAGTGACTAAAATAAGATGTATACACATTGAAACAATGCCATAATCCCTGTACGTAATTTAAGTGACTAAAATAAGATGTATACACATTGAGACAATGCAATAATCACTGTACGTAATTTAAGTGACTAAAATAAGATGTATACACATTGAGACAATGCCATAATCACTGTAAGTAATTTAAGTGACTAAAATAAGATGTATACACATTGAGACAATGCCATAATCACTGTAAGTAATTTAAGTGACTAAAATAAGATGTATAAACATTGAGACAATGCCATAATCACTGTACGTAATTTAAGTGACAAAAATAAGATGTATACAAATTGAGACAATTCCATAATCACTGTACGTAATTTAAGTAATTAAACTAAGATGTATACACATTGAGACAATTCCATAATCACTGTAAGTAATTTAAGTGACAAAAATCAGATGTATACACATGGAGACAATGCCATAATCACTGTACGGAATTTAAGTGACTAAAATAAGATGTATACACATTGAAACAATGCCATAATCACTGTAAGTAATTTAAGTGACTAAAATAAGATGTATACACATTGAGACAATGCCATAATAACTGTACGTAATTTAAGTGACTAAAATAAGATGTATACACATTGAGACAATGCCATAATCACTGTACGTAATTTAAGTGACTAAAATAAGATGTATACACATTGAGACAATTCCATAATCACTGTACGTAATTTAAGTGACTAAAATAAGATGTATACACATTGAGACAATTCCATAATCACTGTACGTAATTTAAGTGACTAAAATAAGATGTATACACATTGAGACAATTCCATAATCACTGTTCGTAATTTAAGTGACTAAAATAAGATGTATACACATTTAGACAATGCCATAATCACTGTAAGTAATTTAAGTGTCTAAAATAAGATTTATACACATTGAGACAATGCCATAATTACTGTAAGTAATTGAAGTGACTAAAATAAGATTTATACCAATTGAGACAATGCCATAATCACTGTAAGTAATTTAAGTGACTAAAATAAGATGTATACGCATTGAGACAATGCCATAATCACTGTGAGTAATATAAGTGACTAAAATAAGATGTATACACATTGAGACAATGGCATAATTACTATAAGTAATTAAAGTGACTAAAATAAGATTTATACACATTGTGACAATGCCATAATCACTGTAAGTAATTGAAGTTACTAAAATCAGATGTATACACATTGAGACAATGCCACATTAACTGTAAGTAATTTAAGTGACTAAAATAAGATGTATACACATTGAGACAATGCCATATTCACTGTACGTAATTTAAGTGATTAAAATAAGATGTATACACATTTAGACAATGCCATAATCACTGTAAGTAATTAAAGTGACTAAAATAAGATGTACACACATTGAGACAATTCCATAATCAATGTACGTAATTTAAGAGACTAAAATAAGATGTATACACATTGAGACAATTCGATAATCACTGTACGTAATTTAAGTGAAAAAAATAAGATGTATACAAATTGAGACAATTCCATAATAACTGTACGTAGATTAAGTAATTAAACTAAGACGTATACACATTGAGACAATTCCATAATCACTGTAAGTAATTTAAGTGACAAAAATCAGATGTATACACATGGAGACAATTCCATAATCACTGTACGCAATTTAAGGGACTAAAATAAGATGTATACACATTGAGACAATTCCATAATCACTGTAAGTAATTTACGTTACTAAAATAAGATGTATACACATTGAGACAATGCCATTATCACTGTAAGTAATTTAAGTGACTAAAATAAGATGTATACACATTGAGACAATGCCATAATCACTGTACGTAATTTAAGTGACTAAAATAAGATGTATACACATTGAGACAATGCCATAATCACTGTAAGTAATTTAAGTGACTAAAATAAGATGTATACACATTGAGACAATGCCATAATTACTGTAAGTAATTTAAGTGACTAAAACAAGATGTATACACATTGAGACAATGCCATAATCACTGTACGTAATTTAAGTGACTAAAACAAGATGTATACACATTGAGACAATGCCATAATCCCTGTACGTAATTTAAGTGACTAAAATAAGATTTATCCACATTGAGACAATGCCATAATCACTGTACGTAATTTAAGTGACTAAAATAAGAAGTATACACATTGAGACAATGCCATAATCACTGTACGTAATTTAAGTGACTAAAATAAGATGTATACACATTGAGACAATGCCATAATCACTGTAAGTAATTTAAGTGACTAGAATAAGATGTATACACATTGAGACAATTCCATAATCACTGTAAGTAATTTAAGTGACTAAAATAAGATGTATACACATGGAGACAATGCCATAATCACTGTAAGTAATTTAAGTGACTAATATAAGATGTATACACATTGAGACAATGCCATAATCACTGTAAGTAATTAAAGTGACTAAAATAAGATGTATACACATTGAGACAATGCCATAATCACTGTAAGTAATTGAAGTGACTTAAATAAGATGTATACACATGGAGACAATGCCATAATCACTGTAAGTAAGTGAAGTGACTAAAATAAGATGTATACACATTGAGACAATGCCATAATCACTGTAAGTAACTAAAGTGACTAAAATAAGATTTATACACATTGAGACAATGCCATAATAACTGTAAGTAATTTAAGTGACTAAAATAAGATGTATACACATTGAGACAATGCCATTATCACTGTAAGTAATCTAAGTGACTAAAATAAGATGTATACACATTGAGACAATGCCATAATCACTGTAAGTAATTGAAGTGACTAAAATAAGATGTATACACATTGAGACAATGCCATAATCACTGTAAGCAATTTAAGTGACTAAAATAAGATGTATACACATTTAGACAATGCCATAATACCTGTAAGTAATTTAAGTGACTAAAATAAGATGTATACACATTGAGACAATGCCATAATCACTGTAAGTAATTTAAGTGACTAAAATAAGATTTATACACATTGAGACAATGCCATAAACACTGTAAGTAATTTAAGTGACTAAAACAAGATGTATACACATTGAGACAATACCATAATCACTGTAAGTAATTTAAGTGTCCAAAATAAGATTTATACACATTGAGACAATGCCATAATCACTGTAAGTAATTTAAGTGACTAAAATAAGATGTATACACATCGAGACAATTCTATAATCACTGTACGTAATTTAAGTGACTAAAATAAGATGTATACACATTGAGACAATGCCATAATTACTGTAAGTAATTTAAGTGACTAAAATAAGATGTATACACATTGAGACAATGCCATAAGCACTGTACGTAATTTAAGTGACAAAAATAAGATGTATACACATTGAGACAATTCCATAATCACTGTACGTAATTGATGTGACTAAAATAAGATGTATACACATTGAGACAATGCCATAATCACTGTACGTAATTTAAGTGACTAAAACAAGATTTATACACATTGAGACAATGCCATAATCACTGTAAGTAATTTAAGTGACTAAAATAAGATGTATACACATTGAGACAATGCCATAATCACTGTACGTAATTTAAGTGACTAAAACAAGATGTATACACATTGAGACAATGCCATAATAACTGTAAGTAATTTAAGTGACTAAAATAAGATGTATACACATTGAGACAATTCCATAATCACTGTACGTAATTCAAGTTACTAAAATAAGATGTATACACATTGAGACAATTCCATAATCACTGTAAGTAACTTAAGTGACTAAAAACAGATTTATACACATTGAGACAATGCCACAATCACTGTAAGTATTTAAGTGACTAAAATAAGATGTACACATTGAGACAATGCCATTATCACGGTAAGTAATTAAAGTGACTAAAATAAGATGTACACACATTGAGACAATGCCATAATCACTGTAAGTCATTGAAGTGACTAAACTAAAATGTATATACATTGAGACAATGCCATAATCACTGTAAGTTATTTAAGTGACTAAAATAAGATGTATACACATTGAGACAATGCCATAATCACTGTACGTAATTTAAGTGACTAAAATAAGATGTATACACATTCAGACAATTCCATAATCACTGTACGTAATTTCAGTGACTAAAATAAGATGTATACACATTGAGACAATGCCATAATCACTGTACGTAATTCAAGTGACTAAAATAAGATGTATACACATTGAGACAATGCCATAATCACTGTAAGTAATTTAAGTGACTAAAATAAGATGTATACACATTGAGACAATGCCATAATCACTGTAAGTAATTTAAGTGACTAAAATAAGATGTATACACATTGAAACAATGCCATTATCACTGTAAGTAATTTAAGTGACTAAAATAAGATGTATACACATTGAGACAATGCCATAATCACTGTACGTAATTTAAGTGACTAAAATAAGATGTATACACATTGAGACAATGCCATAATCACTGTAAGTAATTTAAGTGACTAAAATAAGATGTATACACATTGAGACAATGCCATAATCACTGTAAGTAATTTAAGTGACTAATATAAGATGTATACACATTGAGACAATGCCATAATCACTGTAAGTAATTAAAGTGACTAAAATAAGATGTATACACATTGAGACAATGCCATAATCACTGTAAGTAATTTAAGTGACTAAAATAAGATGTATACACATGGAGACAATGCCATAATCACTGTAAGTAAGTGAAGTGACTAAAACAAGATGTATACACATTGAGACAATGCCTTAATAACTGTAAGTAACTTCAGTGACTAAAATAAGATTTATACACATTGAGACAATGCCATAATAACTGTAAGTAATTTAAGTGACTAAAATAAGATGTATACACATTGAGACAATGCCATTATCACTGTAAGTAATCTAAGTGACTAAAATAAGATGTATACACATTGAGACAATGCCATAATCACTGTAAGTAATTGAAGTGACTAAAATAAGATGTATACACATTGAGACAATGCCATAATCACTGTAAGCAATTTAAGTGACTAAAATAAGATGTATAAAAATTGAGACAATTCCATAATCACTGTAAGAAATTTAAGTGACTAAAACAAGATGTATACACATTGAGAAAATGCCATAATCACTGTAAGTAATTTAAGTGACTAAAATAAGATGTATACACATGGAGACAATTCCATAATCACTGTACGTAATTTAAGTTACTAAAATAAGATGTATACACATTGAGACAATTCCATAATCACTGTAAGTAACTTAAGTGACTAAAAACTGATTTATACACATTGAGACAATGCCACAATCACTGTAAGTAATTTAAGTGACTAAAATAAGATGTACACATTGAGACAATTCCATTATCACTGTAAGTAATTTAAGTGACTAAAATAAGATGTACACACATTGAGACAATGCCATAATCACTGTAAGTAATTGAAGTGACTAAAATAAGATGTATACACATTGAGACAATGCCATAATCACTGTAAGTAATTTAAGTGACTAAAATAAGATGTATACACATTGAGACAATGCCATAATCACTGTACGTAATTTAAGTGACTAAAATAAGATGTATACACATTGAGACAATTCCATAATCACTGTACATAATTTCAGTGACTAAAATAAGATGTATACACATCGAGACAATTCCATATTCACTGTAAGTAATTTAAGTGACTAAAATAAGATGTATACACATTTAGACAATGCCATAATCACTGTAAGTAATTAAAGTGACTAAAATAAGATGTACACACATTGAGACAATTCCATAATCACTGTACGTAATTTAAGTGACTAAAATAAGATGTATACACATTGAGACAATTCGATAATCACTGTACGTAATTTAAGTGACAAAAAAAAGATGTATACAAATTGAGACAATTCCATAATCACTGTACGTAATTTAAGTAATTAAACTAAGATGTATACACATGTAGACAATTCCACAATCACTGTAAGTAATTTAAGTAACTAAAATAAGATGTATACACATTGAGACAATGCCATAAACACTGTACGGAATTTAAGTGACTAAAATAAGATGTATACACATTGAGACAATACCATAATCACTGTAAGTAATTTAAGTGACTAAAATAAGATGTACACATTGAGACAATTCCATTATCACTGTAAGTAATTTAAGTGACTAAAATAAGATGTACACACATTGAGACAATGCCATAATCACTGTAAGTAATTGAAGTGACTAAAATAAGATGTATACACATTGAGACAATGCCATAATCACTGTAAGTAATTTAAGTGACTAAAATAAGATGTATACACATTGAGACAATGCCATAATCACTGTACGTAATTTAAGTGACTAAAATAAGATGTATACACATTGAGACAATTCCATAATCACTGTACATAATTTCAGTGACTAAAATAAGATGTATACACATCGAGACAATTCCATAATCACTGTAAGTAATTTAAGTGACTAAAATAAGATGTATACACATTGAGACAATGCCATAATCACTGTACGTAATTTAATTGACTAAAATAAGATGTATACACATTGAGACAATGCCATAATCACTGTAAGTAATTTAAGTGACTAAAATAAGATGTATACACATTGAGACAATTCCATAATCACTGTAAATAATTGAAGTGACTAAAATAAGATGTATACACATTGAGAGAATGCCATAATCACTGTACGTAATTTAAGTGACTAAAATAAGATGTATACACATTGAGACAATGCCATAATCACTGTAAGTAATTAAAGTGACTAAAATAAGATGTATACACATTGAGACAATTCCATAATCACTGTACGTAATTTAAGTGACTAAAATAAGATGTATACACATTGAGACAATTCCATAATCATTGTAAGTAATTTAAGTGACTAAAATAAGATGTATACACATTGAGACAATGCCATAATCACTGTAAGTAATTTAAGTGTCTAAAATAAGATGTATACACATTAAGACAATGCAATAATTACTGTAATTTAAGTGACTAACACAGGATTTATACCCATTGAGACAATGCCATAATCACTGTAAGTAATTTAAGTGACAAAAATAAGATGTATACGTATTGAGACAATGCCATAATCACTGTAAGTAATATAAGTGACTAAAATAAGATGTATACACATTGAGACAATGGCATAATTACTATAAGTAATTAAAGTGACTAAAAAAAGATTTATACACATTGTGACAATGCCATAATCACTGTAAGTAATTTAAGTTACTAAAATACGATGTATATACATTGAGACAATGCCACATTAACTGTAAGTAATTTAAGTGACTAAAATAAGATGTATACACATTGAGACAATGCCATATTCACTGTACGTAATTTAAGTGACTAAAATAAGATGTATACACATTTAGACAATGCCATAATCACTGTAAGTAATTAAAGTGACTAAAATAAGATGTACACACATTGAGACAATTCCATAATCACTGTACGTAATTTAAGTGACTAAAATAAGATGTATACACATTGAGACAATTCGATAATCACTGTACGTAATTTAAGTGACAAAAAAAAGATGTATACAAATTGAGACAATTCCATAATCACTGTACGTAATTTAAGTAATTAAACTAAGATGTATACACATGTAGACAATTCCACAATCACTGTAAGTAATTTAAGTAACTAAAATAAGATGTATACACATTGAGACAATGCCATAAACACTGTACGGAATTTAAGTGACTAAAAACTGATTTATACACATTGAGACAATGCCACAATCACTGTAAGTAATTTAAGTGACTAAAATAAGATGTACACATTGAGACAATTCCATTATCACTGTAAGTAATTTAAGTGACTAAAATAAAATGTACACACATTGAGACAATGCCATAATCACTGTAAGTAATTGAAGTGACTAAAATAAGATGTATACACATTGAGACAATGCCATAATCACTGTAAGTAATTTAAGTGACTAAAATAAGATGTATACACATTGAGACAATGCCATAATCACTGTACGTAATTTAAGTGACTAAAATAAGATGTATACACATTGAGACAATTCCATAATCACTGTACATAATTTCAGTGACTAAAATAAGATGTATACACATCGAGACAATTCCATAATCACTGTAAGTAATTTAAGTGACTAAAATAAGATGTATACACATTGAGACAATGCCATAATCACTGTACGTAATTTAATTGACTAAAATAAGATGTATACACATTGAGACAATGCCATAATCACTGTAAGTAATTTAAGTGACTAAAATAAGATGTATACGTATTGAGACAATGCCATAATCACTGTAAGTAATATAAGTGACTAAAATAAGATGTATACACATTGAGACAATGGCATAATTACTATAAGTAATTAAAGTGACTAAAAAAAGATTTATACACATTGTGACAATGCCATAATCACTGTAAGTAATTTAAGTTACTAAAATAAGATGTATATACATTGAGACAATGCCATAATCACTGTAAGTGATTTAAGTGACTAAAATAAGATGTATACACATTGAGACAATGCCATAATCACTGTGCGTAATTTAAGTGACTAAAATAAGATGTATAAACACTGTACGTAATTTAAGTGACTAAAACAAGATTTATATACATTGAGACAATTCCATAATCACTGTAAGTAATTTAAGTGACTAAAACAAGATGTATACACATTGAGACAATGCCATAATCACTGTACGTAATTTAAGTGACTAAAATAAGATGTATACACATTGAGACAATGCCATAATCACTGTAACTAATTTAAGTGATTAAAATAAGATGTATAAACACTGAGACAATGCCATAATCACTGTAAGTAATTTAAGTGACTAAAATAAGATGTATAGACATTGAGACAATGCCATAATCACGGTACGTAATTTAAGTGACTAAAATAAGATGTATACACATTGAGACAATGCCATAATCACTGTAAGTAATTTAAGTGACTAAAATAAGATGTATACACATTGAGACAATGCCATAATCACTGTACGTAATTTAAGTGACTAAAATAAGATTTATACACATTGAGACAATGCCATAATAACTGTAAGTAATTTCAGTGACTAAAAAAAGATGTATACACATTGAGACAATGCCATAATCACTGTAAGTAATTTAAGTGACTAAAATAAGATGTATACACATTGAGACAATTCCATAATCACTGTAAGTAATTTACGTGACTAAATTTAGATGTATACACATTGAGACAATGCCATTATCACTGTAAGTAATTTAAGTGACTAAAATAAGATGTATACACATTGAGACAATGCCATAATCACTGTACGTAATTTAAGAGACTAAAATAAGATGTATACACATTGAGACAATGCCATAATCACTGTAAGTAATTAAAGTGACTAAAATAAGATGTATACACATTGAGACAATGCCATAATAACTGTATGTAATTTAAGTGACTAAAATAAGATGTATAGACATTGAGACAATGCCATAATCACGGTACGTAATTTAAGTGACTAAAATAAGATGTATACACATTGAGACTATTCCATAATCACTGTAAGTAATTTAAGTGACTAAAATAAGATGTATACACATGGAGACAATTCCATAATCGCTGTACGTAATTTAAGTTACTAAAAAAAGATGTATACACATTGAGACAATTCCATAATCACTGTAAGTAACTTAAGTGACTAAAAACAGATTTATACATATTGAGACAATGCCATAATCACTGTAAGTAATTTAAGTGACTAAAAAAAGCTGTAAACACATTGAGACAATGCCATTATCACTGTAAGTAATTTAAGTGACTAAAATAAGATGTACACACATTGAGACAATGCCATAATCACTGTAAATAATTGAAGTGACTAAAATAAGATGTATACACATTGAGAGAATGCCATAATCACTGTACGTAATTTAAGTGACTAAAATAAGATGTATACACATTGAGACAATGCCATAATCACTGTAAGTAATTAAAGTGACTAAAATAAGATGTATACACATTGAGACAATTCCATAATCACTGTACGTAATTTAAGTGACTAAAATAAGATGTATACACATTGAGACAATTCCATAATCATTGTAAGTAATTTAAGTGACTAAAATAAGATGTATACACATTGAGACAATGCCATAATCACTGTAAGTAATTTAAGTGTCTTAAATAAGATGTATACACATTAAGACAATGCAATAATTACTGTAATTTAAGTGACTAACACAGGATTTATACCCATTGAGACAATGCCATAATCACTGTAAGTAATTTAAGTGACAAAAATAAGATGTATACGTATTGAGACAATGCCATAATCACTGTAAGTAATATAAGTGACTAAAATAAGATGTATACACATTGAGACAATGGCATAATTACTATAAGTAATTAAAGTGACTAAAAAAAGATTTATACACATTGTGACAATGCCATAATCACTGTAAGTAATTTAAGTTACTAAAATAAGATGTATATACATTGAGACAATGCCACATTAACTGTAAGTAATTTAAGTGACTAAAATAAGATGTATACACATTGAGACAATGCCATATTCACTGTACGTAATTTAAGTGACTAAAATAAGATGTATACACATTTAGACAATGCCATAATCACTGTAAGTAATTAAAGTGACTAAAATAAGATGTACACACATTGAGACAATTCCATAATCACTGTACGTAATTTAAGTGACTAAAATAAGATGTATACACATTGAGACAATTCGATAATCACTGTACGTAATTTAAGTGACAAAAAAAAGATGTATACAAATTGAGACAATTCCATAATCACTGTACGTAATTTAAGTAATTAAACTAAGATGTATACACATGTAGACAATTCCACAATCACTGTAAGTAATTTAAGTAACTAAAATAAGATGTATACACATTGAGACAATGCCATAAACACTGTACGGAATTTAAGTGACTAAAATAAGATGTATACACATTGAGACAATACCATAATCACTGTAAGTAATTTAAGTGTCTAAAATAAGATGTATACACATTGAGACAATGCCATAATCACTGTAAGTTATTGAAGTGACTAAAATAAGATGTATACACATTGAGACAATGCCATAATCACTGTAAGCAATTTAAGTGACTAAAATAAGATGTATACACATTGAGACAATGCCATAATACCTGTAAGTAATTTAAGTGACTAAAAAAAGATGTATACACATTGAGACAATGCCATAATCACTGTAAGTAATTTAAGTGACTAAAATAAGATTTATACACATTGAGACAATGCCATAATCACTGTAAGTAATTTAAGTGACTAAAATAAGATGTATACACATTGAGACAATACCATAATCACTGTAAGTAATTTAAGTGTCCAAAATAAGATTTATACACATTGAGACAATGCCATAATCACTGTAAGTAATTTAAGTGACTAAAATAAGATGTATACACATCGAGACAATTCTATAATCACTGTACGTAATTTAAGTGACTAAAATAAGATGTATACACATTGAGACAATGCCATAAGCACTGTACGTAATTTAAGTGACAAAAATAAGATGTATACACATTGAGACAATTCCATAATCACTGTACGTAATTTAAGTGACTAAAATAAGATGTATACACATTGAGACAATGCCATAATCACTGTACGTAATTTAAGTGACTAAAATAAGATTTATACACATTGAGACAATGCCATAATCACTGTAAGTAATTTAAGTGACTAAAATAAGATGTATACACATTGAGACAATGCCATAATCACTGTACGAAATTTAAGTGACTAAAATAAGATGTATACACATTGAGACAATGCAATAATCCCTGTACGTAATTTAAGTGACTAAAATAAGATTTATACACATTGAGACAATGCCATAATCACTGTACGTAATTTAAGTGACTAAAATAAGAAGTATACACATTGAGACAATGCCATAATCACTGTACGTAATTTAAGTGACTAAAACAAGATTTATACACATTGAGACAATGCCATAATAACTGTAAGTGATTTAAGTGACTAGAATAAGATGTATACACATTAAGACAATTCCATAATCACTGTAAGTAATTTAAGTGACTAAAATAAGATGTATACACATTGAGACAATTCCATAATCACTGTAAATAATTTAAGTGACGAAAATAAGATGTATACACATTGAGACAATGCCATAATCACTGTAAGTCATTAAAGTGACTAAAATAAGATGTATACACATTGAGACAATGCCATAATAACTGTATGTAATTTAAGTGACTAAAATAAGATGTATAGACATTGAGACAATGCCATAATCACGGTACGTAATTTAAGTGACTAAAATAAGATGTATACACATTGAGACTATTCCATAATCACTGTAAGTAATTTAAGTGACTAAAATAAGATGTATACACATGGAGACAATTCCATAATCGCTGTACGTAATTTAAGTTACTAAAATAAGATGTATACACATTGAGACAATTCCATAATCACTGTAAGTTACTTAAGTGACTAAAAACAGATTTATACATATTGAGACAATGCCATAATCACTGTAAGTAATTTAAGTGACTAAAAAAAGCTGTAAACACATTGAGACAATGCCATTATCACTGTAAGTAATTTAAGTGACTAAAATAAGATGTACACACATTGAGACAATGCCATAATCACTGTAAATAATTGAAGTGACTAAAATAAGATGTATACACATTGAGAGAATGCCATAATCACTGTACGTAATTTAAGTGACTAAAATAAGATGTATACACATTGAGACAATGCCATAATCACTGTAAGTAATTAAAGTGACTAAAATAAGATGTATACACATTGAGACAATTCCATAATCACTGTACGTAATTTAAGTGACTAAAATAAGATGTATACACATTGAGACAATTCCATAATCATTGTAAGTAATTTAAGTGACTAAAATAAGATGTATACACATTGAGACAATGCCATAATCACTGTAAGTAATTTAAGTGTCTAAAATAAGATTTATACACATTAAGACAATGCAATAATTACTGTAATTTAAGTGACTAACACAGGATTTATACCCATTGAGACAATGCCATAATCACTGTAAGTAATTTAAGTGACAAAAATAAGATGTATACGTATTGAGACAATGCCATAATCACTGTAAGTAATATAAGTGACTAAAATAAGATGTATACACATTGAGACAATGGCATAATTACTATAAGTAATTAAAGTGACTAAAAAAAGATTTATACACATTGTGACAATGCCATAATCACTGTAAGTAATTTAAGTTACTAAAATAAGATGTATATACATTGAGACAATGCCACATTAACTGTAAGTAATTTAAGTGACTAAAATAAGATGTATACACATTGAGACAATGCCATATTCACTGTACGTAATTTAAGTGACTAAAATAAGATGTATACACATTTAGACAATGCCATAATCACTGTAAGTAATTAAAGTGACTAAAATAAGATGTACACACATTGAGACAATTCCATAATCACTGTACGTAATTTAAGTGACTAAAATAAGATGTATACACATTGAGACAATTCGATAATCACTGTACGTAATTTAAGTGACAAAAAAAAGATGTATACAAATTGAGACAATTCCATAATCACTGTACGTAATTTAAGTAATTAAACTAAGATGTATACACATGTAGACAATTCCACAATCACTGTAAGTAATTTAAGTAACAAAAATAAGATGTATACACATTGAGACAATGCCATAAACACTGTACGGAATTTAAGTGACTAAAATAAGATGTATACACATTGAGACAATACCATAATCACTGTAAGTAATTTAAGTGTCTAAAATAAGATGTATACACATTGAGACAATGCCATAATCACTGTAAGTTATTGAAGTGACTAAAATAAGATGTATACACATTGAGACAATGCCATAATCACTGTAAGCAATTTAAGTGACTAAAATAAGATGTATACACATTGAGACAATGCCATAATACCTGTAAGTAATTTAAGTGACTAAAAAAAGATGTATACACATTGAGACAATGCCATAATCACTGTAAGTAATTTAAGTGACTAAAATAAGATGTATACACATTGAGACAATGCCATAATCACTGTAAGTAATTTAAGTGACTAAAACAAGATGTATACACATTGAGACAATACCATAATCACTGTAAGTAATTTAAGTGTCTAAAATAAGATGTATACACATTGAGACAATGCCATAATCACTGTAAGTGATTTAAGTGACTAAAATAAGATGTATACACATTGAGACAATTCCATAATCACTGTAAGTAATTTACGTGACTACAATAAGATGTATACACATTGAGACAATGCCATTATCACTGTAAGTAATTTAAGTGACTAAAATAAGATGTATACACATTGAGACAATGCCATAATCACTGTACGTAATTTAAGTGACTAAAATAAGATGTATACACATTGAGACAATGCCATAATCACTGTAAGTAATTTAAGTGACTAAAATAAGATGTATACACATTGAGACAATGCCATAATAACTGTAAGTAATTTAAGTGACTAAAATAAGATGTATACACATTGAGACAATGCCATAATCACTGTACGAAATTTAAGTGACTAAAATAAGATTTATACACATTGAGACAATGCAATAATCCCTGTACGTAATTTAAGTGACTAAAATAAGATTTATACACATTGAGACAATGCCATAATCACTGTACGTAATTTAAGTGACTAAAATAAGAAGTATACACATTAAGACAATGCCATAATCACTGTACGTAATTTAAGTGACTAAAACAAGATTTATACACATTGAGACAATGCCATAATAACTGTAAGTGATTTAAGTGACTAGAATAAGATGTATACACATTAAGACAATTCCATAATCACTGTAAGTAATTTAAGTGACTAAAATAAGATGTATACACATTGAGACAATTCCATAATCACTGTAAATAATTTAAGTGACGAAAATAAGATGTATACACATTGAGACAATGCCATAATCACTGTAAGTCATTAAAGTGACTAAAATAAGATGTATACACATTGAGACAATGCCATTATCACTGTAAGTAATCTAAGTGACTAAAATAAGATGTATACACATTGAGACAATGTCATAATCACTGTTCGTAATTTAAGTGACTAAAATAAGATGTATACACATTGAGACAATGCCATAATACCTGTAAGTAATTTAAGTGACTAAAATAAGATGTATACACATTGAGACAATTCCATAATCACTGTAAGTAATTTAAGTGACTAAAATAAGATGTATACACATTGAGACAATGCCATAATCACTGTAAGTAATTTAAGTGACTAAAATAAGATGTATACACATTGAGACAATACCATAATCACTGTAAGTAATTTAAGTGTCTAAAATAAGATTTATACACATTGAGACAATGCCATAATCACTGTAAGCAATTTAAGTGACTAAAATAAGATGTATACACATTGAGACAATGCCATAATACCTGTAAGTAATTTAAGTGACTAAAATAAGATGTATAGACATTGAGACAATGCCATAATCACTGTACGTAATTTAAGTGACTTAAATAAGATGTATACACATTGAGACAATGCCATAATCACTGTAAGTAATTTAAGTGACTAAAATAAGATGTATACACATTGAGACAATACCATTATCACTGTAAGTAATTTAAGTGTCTAAAATAAGATGTATACACATTGAGACAATGCCATAATCACTGTAAGTAATTTAAGTGACTAAAATAAGATGTATACACATTGAGACAATTCCATAATCACTGTAAGTAATTTACGTGACTAAATTAAGATGTATACACATTGAGACAATGCCATTATCACTGTAAGTAATTTAAGTGACTAAAATAAGATGTATACACATTGAGACAATGCCATAATCACTGTACGTAATTTAAGTGACTAAAATAAGATGTATACACATTGAGACAATGCCATAATCACTGTAAGTAATTTAAGTGACTAAAATAAGATGTATACACATTGAGACAATGCCATAATAACTGTAAGTAATTTAAGTGACTAAAATAAGATGTATACACATTGAGACAATGCCATAATCACTGTACGTAATTTAAGTGACTAAAATAAGATGTATACACATTGAGACAATACCATAATTCCTGTACGTAATTTAAGTGACTAAAATAAGATTTATACACATTGAGACAATGCCATAATCACTGTACGTAATTTAAGTGACTAAACTAAGATGTATACTCATTGAGACAATGCCATAATCACTGTACGTTATTTAAGTGACTAAAATAAGATTTATACACATTGAGACAATGCCATAATCACTGTAAGTAATTTAAGTGACTAGAATAAGATGTATACACATTGAGACAATTCCATAATCACTGTAAGTAATTTAAGTGACTAAAATAAGATGTATACACATTGAGACAATTCCTTAATCACTGTAAGTAATTTAAGTGACTAAAATAAGATGTATACACATTGAGACAATGCCATAATCACTGTAAGTAATTAAAGTGACTAAAATAAGATGTATACACATTGAGACAATGCCATTTTCACTGTAAGTAATCTAAGTGACTAAAAAAAGATGTATACACATTGAGACAATGCCATAATCACTGTAAGTAATTTAAGTGACTAGAATAAGATGTATACACATTGAGACAATTCCATAATCACTGTTCGTAATTTAAGTGACTAAAATAAGATGTATACACATTGAGACAATGCCATATTACCTGTAAGTAATTTAAGTGACTAAAATAAGATGTATACACATTTAGACAATTCCATAATCACTGTAAGTAATTTAAGTGACTAAAATAAGATGTATACATATTGAGACAATGCCATAATCACTGTAAGTAATTTAAGTGACTAAAAGAGGATGTATACACATGGAGACACTGCCATAATAACTGTAAGTAATTAAAGTGACTAAAATAAGATGTATACACATTGAGACAATGCCATAATTACTATAAGTAATTTAAGTGACTAAAATAAGAGGTATACACATTGAGACAATGCCATAATCACTGTAAGTAATTTAAGTGACTAAAATAAGATGTATACACATTGAGACAATTCTATAATCACTGTACGTTATTTAAGTGACTAAAATAAGATGTATACACATTGAGACAATGCCATAATTACTGTAAGTAATTTAAGTGACTAAAAAAAGATGTATACACATTGAGACAATGCCATAATCACTGTACGTAATTTAAGTAACAAAAATAAGATGTATACACATTGAGACACTTCCATAATCACTGTACGTAATTTAAGTGACTAAAATAAGATGTATACACATTGAGACAATGCCATAATCACTGTACGTAATTTAAGTGACTAAAACAAGATTTATACACATTGAGACAATGCCATAATCACTGTAAGTAATTTAAGTGACTAAAATAAGATGTATACACATTGAGACAATTCCATAATCACTGTAAGTAATTTAAGTGACTAAAATAAGATGTATACCCATTGAGACAATACCATAATCAACTGTAAGTAATTTAAGTGACTAAAATAAGATGTATACACATGGAGACAATTCCATAATCACTGTACGTAATTTAAGTTACTAAAATAAGATATATACACATTGAGACAATTCCATAATCACTGTAAGTAACTTAAGTGACTAAAAACAGATTTATAAACATTGAGACAATGCCACAATCACTGTAAGTAATTTAAGTGACTAAAATAAGATGTACACATTGAGACAATGCCATTATCACTGTAAGTAATTTAAGTTACTAAAATAAGATGTACACACATTGAGACAATGCCATAATCACAGTAAGTAATTGAAGTGACTAAACTAAGATGTATACACATTGAGACAATGCCATAATCACTGTACGTAATTTAAGTGACTAAAATAAGATGCATATACATTGAGACAATTCCATAATCACTGTACGTAATTCAAGTGACAAATATAAGATGAATACATATTGATACAATGCCATAATCACTGTAAGTAATTTAAGTGACTAAAATAAGATGTATACATATTGAGACAATGCCATAATCACTGTACGTAATTTAAGTGACTAAAATAAGATGTATACACATTGAGACAATGCCATAATCACTGTAAGTAATTTAAGTGACTAAAATAAGATGTATACACATTGAGACAATGCCATAATCACTGTAAGTAATTTAAGTGACTAAAATAAGATGTATACACATTGAGACAATGCCATAATCACTGTAAGTAATTTAAGTGACTAAAATAAGATGTATACACATTGAGACAATGCCATAATCACTGTACGTAATTTAAGTGACTAAAATAAGATTTATACACATTGAGACAATGCCATAATAACTGTAAGTAATTTAAGTGACTAAAAAAAGATGTATACACATTGAGACAATGCCATAATAACTGTAAGTAATTTAAGTGACTAAAAAAAGATGTATACATATTGAGACAATGCCATAATCACTGTAAGTAATTAAAGTGACTAAAATAAGATGTATACACATTGAGACAATGCCATAAACACTGTACGTAATTTAAGTGACTAAAACAAGATTTATATAGATTGAGACAATTCCATAATCACTGTAAGTAATTTAAGTGACTAAAACAAGATGTATACACATTGAGACAATGCCATAATCACTGTACGTAATTTAAGTGACTAAAATAAGATGTATACACATTGAGACAATGCCATAATCACTGTAAGTAATTTAAGTGACTAAAATAAGATGTATAAACACTGAGACAATGCCATAATCACTGTAAGTAATTTAAGTGACTAAAATAAGATGTATAGACATTGAGACAATGCCATAATCACGGTACGTAATTTAAGTGACTAAAATAAGATGTATACACATTGAGACAATTCCATAATCACTGTAAGTAATTTAAGTGACTAAAATAAGATGTATAAACATGGAGACAATTCCATAATCGCTGTACGTAATTTAAGTTACTAAAATAAGATGTATACACATTGAGACAATTCCATAATCACTGTAAGTAATTTAAGTGACTAAAAACAGATTTATACACATTGAGACAATGCCATAATCACTGTAAGTAATTAAAGTGACTAAAATAAGATGTATACACATTGAGACAATGCCATAATCACTGTGCGTAATTTAAGTGACTAAAATAAGATGTACACACATTGAGACAATGCCATAATCACTGTAAGTAATTTAAGTGACTAAAAAAAGATGTATACATATTGAGACAATACCATAATCACTGTAAGTAATTTAAGTGTCTAAAATAAGATTTATACACATTGAGACAATGCCATAATCACTGTAAGCAATTAAACTGACTAAAATAAGATGTATACACATTGAGACAATGCCATAATACCTGTAAGTAATTTAAGTGACTAAAATAAGATGTATACACATTGAGACAATGCCATAATCACTGTAAGTAATTTAAGTGACTAAAATAAGATGTATACACATTGAGACAATGCCATAATCACTGTAAGTAATTTAAGTGACTAAAATAAGATGTATACACATTGAGACAATACCATAATGACTGTAAGTAATTTAAGTGTCTAAAATAAGATGTATACACATTGAGACAATGCCATAATCACTGTAAGTAATTAAAGTGACTAAAATAAGATGTATACACATTGAGACAATGCCATAATAACTGTAAGTAATTTACCTGACTAAAATAAGATGTATACACATTAAGACAATGCCATTATCACTGTAAGTAATTTAAGTGACTAAAATAAGATGTATACACATTTAGACAATGCCATAATCACTGTACGTAATTTAAGTGACTAAAATAAGATGTATACACATTGAGACAATGCCATAATCACTGTTAGTAATTTAAGTGACTAAAATAAGATGTATACACATTGAGACAATGCCATAATAACTGTAAGTAATTTAAGTGACTAAAATAAGATGTATACACATTGAGACAATGCCATAATCACTGTACGTAATTTAAGTGACTAAACAAAGATGTATACACATTGAGACAATGCCATAATCCCTGTACGTAATTTAAGTTACTAAAATAAGATTTATACACATTGAGACAATGCCATAATCACTGTACGTAATTTAAGTGACTAAAATAAGAAGTATACACATTGAGACAATGCCATAATCACTGTACGTAATTTAAGTGACTAAAATAAGATTTATACACATTGAGACAATGCCATAATCACTGTAAGTAATTTAAGTGACTAGAATAAGATGTATACACATTGAGACAATTCCATAATCACTGTAAGTAATTTAAGTGACTAAAATAAGATGTATACACATTGAGACAATTCCATAATCACTGTAAGTAATTTAAGTGACTAAAATAAGATGTATACACATTGAGACAATGCCATAATCACTGTAAGTAATTTAAGTGACTAAAATAAGATGTATAAACACTGAAGAATGCCATAATCACTGTAAGTAATTTAAGTGACTAAAATAAGATGTATAGACATTGAGACAATGCCATAATCATGGTACGTAATTTAAGTGACTAAAATAAGATGTATACACATTGAGACAATTCCATAATCACTGTAAGTAATTTAAGTGACTAAAATAAGATGTATACACATTGAGACAATGCCATAATTACTGTAAGTAATTTAAGTGACTAAAAAAAGATGTATACACATTGAGACAATGCCATAATCACTGTACGTAATTTAAGTAACAAAAATAAGATATATACACATTGAGACAATTCCATAATCACTGTACGTAATTTAAGTGACTAAAATAAGATGTATACACATTGAGACAATGCCATAATCACTGTACGTAATTTAAGTGACTAAAACAAGATTTATACACATTGAGACAATGCCATAATCACTGTAAGTAATTTAAGTGACTAAAATAAGATGTATACACATTGAGACAATTCCATAATCACTGTAAGTAATTTAAGTGACTAAAATAAGATGTATACCCATTGAGACAATACCCTAATCACTGTGCATAATTTAAGTGACTAAAATAAGATGTATACACATGGAGACAATTCCATAATCACTGTACGTAATTTAAGTTACTAAAATAAGATATATACACATTGAGACAATTCCATAATCACAGTAAGTAACTAAAGTGACTTAAAACAGATTTATAAACATTGAGACAATGCCACAATCACTGTAAGTAATTTAAGTGACTAAAATAAGATGTACACATTGAGACAATTCCATTATCACTGTAAGTAATTTAAGTGACTAAAATAAGATGTACACACATTGAGACAATGCCATAATCACTGTAAGTAATTTAAGTGACTAAACTAAGATGTATACACATTGAGACACTGCCATAATCACTGTACGTAATTTAAGTGACTAAAATAAGATGTATACACATTGAGACAATGCCATAATCACTGTAAGTAATTTAAGTGACTAAAATAAGATGTATACACATTGGGACAATTCCATAATCACTGTACGTAATTTAAGTGACTAAAATAAGATGTATACATATTAATACAATGCCATAATCACTGTAAGTAATTTAAGTGACTAAAATAAGATGTATACACATTGAGACAATGCCATAATCACTGTACGTAATTTAAGTGACTAAAATAAGATGTATACACATTGAGACAATTCCATAATCACTTTACATAATTTCAGTGACTAAAATAAGATGTATACACATCGAGACAATTCCATAATAACTGTAAGTAATTTAAGTGACTAAAATAAGATGTATACACATTGAGACAATGCCATAATCACTGTACGTAATTTAAGTGACTAAAATAAGATGTATACACATTTAGACAATGCCATAATCACTGTAAGTAATTTAAGTGACTAAAATAAGATGTATACACATTGAGACAATGCCATAATCACTGTAATTTAAGTGACTAAAATAAGATGTATACACATTGAGACAATGCCATAATCACTGTAAGTAATTTAAGTGACTAAAATAAGATGTATACACATTGAGACAATGCCATAATCACTGTACGTAATTTAAGTGACTAAAATAAGATTTATACATTTTGAGACAGTGCCATAATAACTGTAAGTAATTTAAGTGACTAAAAAAACATGTATACACATTGAGACAATGCCATAATCACTGTAAGTAATTTAAGTGACTAAAATAAGATGTATACACATTGAGACAATGCCATAATCACTGTGCGTAATTTAAGTGACTAAAATAAGATGTATACACATTGAGACAATTCCATAATCACTGTACGTAATTTAAGTGACTAAAATAAGATGTATACACATT
Organism: Euprymna scolopes; assembly: GCF_053919585.1. Taxonomy (NCBI): domain Eukaryota; kingdom Metazoa; phylum Mollusca; class Cephalopoda; order Sepiida; family Sepiolidae; genus Euprymna; species Euprymna scolopes. The sequence continues at coordinate 127,516,482 of NC_136491.1, forward strand.
GAGACAATGCCATAAACACTGTACGTAATTTAAGTGACTTAAACAAGATTTATATACATTGAGACAATTCCATAATCACTGTAAGTAATTTAAGTGACTAAAACAAGATGTATACACATTGAGACAATGCCATAATCACTGTACGTAATTTAAGTGACTAAAATAAGATGTATACACATTGAGACAATGCCATAATCACTGTAAGTAATTTAAGTGACTAAAATAAGATGTATAAACACTGAGACAATGCCATAATCACTGTACGTAATTTAAGTTACTAAAATAAGATGTATACACATTGAGACAATTCCATAATCACTGTAAGTAACTTAAGTGACTAAAAACAGATTTATACACATTGAGACAATACCATAATCACTGTAAGTAATTAAAGTGACAAAAATAAGATGTATACACATTGAGACAATGCCATAATCACTGTGCGTAATTTAAGTGACTAAAATAAGATGTACACACATTGAGACAATGCCATAATCACTGTAAGTAATTGAAGTGACTAAAATAAGATGTATACACATTGAGACAATGCCATAATCACTGTACGTAATTTAAGTGACTAAAATAAGATGTATACACATTGAGACAATGCCATAATCACTGTAAGTAATTTAAGTGACTAAAATAAGATGTATACACATTGAGACAATTCCATAATCATGTACCTAATTTAAGTGACTAAAATAAGATGTATACACATTGAGACAATTCCACAATCACTGTAAGTAATTTAAGTGACTAAAATAAGATGTATACACATTGAGACAATGCCATAATCACTGTAAGTAATTTAAGTGTCTAAAATAAGATTTATACACATTACGACAATGCCATAATTACTGTAAGTAATTAAAGTGACTAAAATAAGATTTATACACATTGTGACAATGCCATAATCACTGTAAGTAATTTAAGTCACTAAAATAAGATGTATACACATTGAGACAATGCCACATTAACTGTAAGTAATGTAAGTGACTAAAATAAGATGTATACACATTGAGACAATGCCATATTCACTGTACGTAATTTAAGTCACTAAAATAAGATGTATACACATTTAGACAATGCCATAATCACTGTAAGTAATTAAAGTGACAAAAAAAAGATGTACACACATTGGGACAATTCCATAATCACTGTACGTAATTTAAGTGACTAAAATGAGATGTATACACATTGAGACAATTCGATAATCACTGTACGTAATTTAAGTGACAAAAATAAGATGTATACAAATTGAGACAATTCCATAATCACTGTACGTAATTTAAGTAATAAATAAGATGTATACACATCGAGACAATTCCATAATAACTGTAAGTAATTTAAGTGACTAAAACAAGATTTATATACATTGAGACAATTCCATAATCACTGTAAGTAATTTAAGTGACTAAAATAAGATGTATACACATTGAGACAATGCCATAATAACTGTACGGAATTTAAGTGACTAAAATAAGAAGTATACCCATTGAGACAATGCCATAATCACTGTAGATAATTTAAGTGACTAAAACAAGATTTATACACATTGAGACAATGCCATAATCACTGTAAGTAATTTAAGTGACTAGAATAAGATGTATACACATTGAGACAATTCCATAATCACTGTAAGTAATTTACGTGACTAAAATAAGATGTATACACATTGAGACAATTCCATAATCACTGTAAGTAACTTAAGTGACTAAAATAAGATGTATACACATTGAGACAATGCCATTATCACTGTAAGTAATCTAAGTGACTAAAACAAGATGTATACACATTGAGACAATGCCATAATCACTGTAAGTAATTGAAGTGACTAAAATAAGATGTATACACATTGAGACAATTCCATAATCACTGTAAGTAATAAAAGTGACTAAAATAAGATGTATACACATTGAGACAATGCCATAATCACTGTGTCATTTAAGTGACTAAAACAAGATGTATACACATTGAGACAATGCCATAATCACTGTACGTAATTTAAGTGACTAAACTAAGATGTATACACATTGAGACAATTCCATAATCACTGTACATAATTTCAGTGACTAAAATAAGATGTATACACATCGTGACAATTCCATAATCACTGTTAATACTTTAAGTGACGAAAATAAGATGTATACACATTGAGACCATGCCATAATCACTGTAAGTTATTTAAGTGACTAAAATAAGATGTATACAAATTGAGACAATTCCATAATCACTGTACGTAATTTAAGTGACTAAAATAAGATGTATACACATTGAGACAATGCCATAATCACTGTACGTAATTTAAGTGACTAAAATAAGATGTATACACATTGAGACAATTCCATAATCACTGTAAGTAATTTAAATGACTAAAATAAGATGTATACACATTGAGACAATGCCATAATCACTGTACGTAATTTTAGTGACTAAAATAAGATGTATACACATTGAGACAATTCCATAATCACTGTACATAATTTCAGTGACTAAAATAAGATGTATACACATCGAGACAATTCCATAATCAATGTAAGTAATTTAAGTGACTAAAATAAGAGGTATACACATTGAGACAATGCCATAATCACTGTACGTAATTTAAGTGACTAAAATAAGATGTATACACATTGAGACAATGCCATAATCACTGTAAGTAATTTAAGTGACTAAAATAAGATGTATACACATTGAGACAATGCCATAATCACTGTAAGTAATTTAAGTGACTAAAATAAGATGTATACACATTGAGACAATGCCATAATCACTGTAAGTAATTTAAGTTACTAAAATAAGATGTATACACATTGAGACAATGCCATAATCACTGTACGTAATTTAAGTGACAAAAATAAAATTTATACATTTTGAGACAATGCCATAATAACTGTAAGTAATTTAAGTGACTAAAAAAACATGTATACACATTGAGACAATGCCATAATCACTGTAAGTAATTTAAGTGACTAAAATAAGATGTATACACATTGAGACAATGCCATAATCACTGTGCGTAATTTAAGTGACTAAAATAAGATGTATACACATTGAGACAATTCCATAATCACTGTACGTAATTTAAGTGACTAAAATAAGATGTATACACATTGAGACAATGCCATAAACACTGTACGTAATTTAAGTGACTTAAACAAGATTTATATACATTGAGACAATTCCATAATCACTGTAAGTAATTTAAGTGACTAAAACAAGATGTATACACATTGAGACAATGCCATAATCACTGTACGTAATTTAAGTGACTAAAATAAGATGTATACACATTGAGACAATGCCATAATCACTGTAAGTAATTTAAGTGACTTAAATAAGATGTATAAACACTGAGACAATGCCATAATCACTGTAAGTAATTTAAGTGACTAAAATAAGATGTATAGACATTGAGACAATGCCATAATCACGGTACGTAATTTAAGTGACTAAAATAAGATGTATACACATTGAGACAATTCCATAATCACTGTAAGTAATTTAAGTGACTAAAATAAGATGTATAAACATGGAGACAATTCCATAATCGCTGTACGTAATTTAAGTTACTAAAATAAGATGTATACACATTGAGACAATTCCATAATCACTGTAAGTAACTTAAGTGACTAAAAACAGATTTATACACATTGAGACAATGCCATAATCACTGTAAGTAATTAAAGTGACTAAAATAAGATGTATACACATTGAGACAATGCCATAATCACTGTGCGTAATTTAAGTGACTAAAATAAGATGTACACACATTGAGACAATGCCATAATCACTGTAAGTAATTGAAGTGACTAAAATAAGATGTATAGACATTGAGACAATGCCATAATCACTGTACGTAATTTAAGTGACTTAAATAAGATGTATACACATTGAGACAATGCCATAATCACTGTAAGTAATTTAAGTGACTAAAATAAGATGTATACACATTGAGACAATTCTATAATCACTGTACCTAATTTAAGTGACTAAAATAAGATGTATACACATTGAGACAATTCCACAATCACTGTAAGTAATTTAAGTGACTAAAATAAGATGTATACACATTGAGACAATGCCATAATCACTGTAAGTAATTTAAGTGTCTAAAATAAGATTTATACACATTAAGACAATGCCATAATTACTGTAAGTAATTAAAGTGACTAAAATAAGATTTATACACATTGTGACAATGCCATAATCACTGCAAGTAATTTAAGTCACTAAAATAAGATGTATACACATTGAGACAATGCCACATTAACTGTAAGTAATGTAAGTGACTAAAATAAGATGTATACACATTGAGACAATGCCATATTCACTGTACGTAATTTAAGTCACTAAAATAAGATGTATACACATTTAGACAATGCCATAATCACTGTAAGTAATTAAAGTGACTAAAAAAAGATGTACACACATTGGGACAATTCCATAATCACTGTACGTAATTTAAGTGACTAAAATGAGATGTATACACATTGAGACAATTCGATAATCACTGTACGTAATTTAAGTGACAAAAAAAAGATGTATACAAATTGAGACAATTCCATAATCACTGTACGTAATTTAAGTAATTAATATAAGATGTATACACATCGAGACAATTCCATAATAACTGTAAGTAATTTAAGTGACTAAAACAAGATTTATATACATTGAGACAATTCCATAATCACTGTAAGTAATTTAAGTGACTAAAATAAGATGTATACACATTGAGACAATGCCATAATCACTGTACGGAATTTAAGTGACTAAAATAAGAAGTATACCCATTGAGACAATGCCATAATCACTGTACGTAATTTAAGTGACTAAAACAAGATTTATACACATTGAGACAATGCCATAATCACTGTAAGTAATTTAAGTGACAAGAATAAGATGTATACACATTGAGACAATTCCATAATCACTGTAAGTAATTTACGTGACTAAAATAAGATGTATACACATTGAGACAATTCCATAATCACTGTAAGTAACTTAAGTGACTAAAATAAGATGTATACACATTGAGACAATGCCATTATCACTGTAAGTAATCTAAGTGACTAAAACAAGATGTATACACATTGAGACAATGCCATAATCACTGTAAGTAATTGAAGTGACTAAAATAAGATGTATACACATTGAGACAATTCCATAATCACTGTAAGTAATAAAAGTGACTAAAATAAGATGTATACACATTGAGACAATGCCATAATCACTGTGTCATTCAAGTGACTAAAACAAGATGTATACACATTGAGACAATGCCATAATCACTGTACGTAATTTAAGTGACTAAACTAAGATGTATACACATTGAGACAATTCCATAATCACTGTACATAATTTCAGTGACTAAAATAAGATGTATACACATCGAGACAATTCCATAATCACTTTTAATACTTTAAGTGACTAAAATAAGATGTATACACATTGAGACAATGCCATAATCACTGTAAGTTATTTAAGTGACTAAAATAAGATGTATACAAATTGAGACAATTCCATAATCACTGTACGTAATTTAAGTGACTAAAATAAGATGTATACACATGGAGACAATGCCATAATCACTGTAAGTAATTTAAGTGACTAAAATAAGATGTATACACATTGAGACAATGCCATAATCACTGTAAGTAATTTAAGTGACTAAAATAAGATGTATACACATTGAGACAATGCCATTATCACTGTAAGTAATCTAAGTGACTAAAATAAGATGTATACACATTGAGACAATGCCATAATCACTGTAAGTAATTGAAGTGACTAAAATAAGATGTATACACATTGAGACAATTCCATAATAACTGTAAGTAATTAAAGTGACTAAAATAAGATGTATACACATTGAGACAATGCCATAATCACTGTGTCATTGAAGTGACTAAAACAAGATGCATACAAATTGAGACAATGCCATAATCACTGTACCTAATTTAAGTGACTAAAATAAGATGTATACACATTGAGACAATTCCATAATAACTGTATGTAATTTAAGTGACTAAAATAAGATGTATACACATTGAGACAATGCCATATTCACTGTACGTAATTTAAGTGACTAAAATAAGATGTATACACATTGAGACAATGCCATAATCACTGTAAGTAATTTAAGTGACTAAAATAAGATGTATACACATTGAGACAATTCCATAATCACTGTACGTAATTTAAGTGACTAAAAAAAGATGTATACACATTGAGACAATGCCATAATAACTGTAAGTAATTTAAGTTACTAAAAAAAGATGTATAAACATTGAGACAATGCCATGATCACTGTAAGTAATTTAAGTGACCAAAATAAGATGTATACACATTGAGACAATTCCATAATCACTGTAAGTAATTAAAGTGACTAAAATAAGATTTATACCCATTGAGACAATGCCATAATCACTGTAAGTAATTTAAGTGACTAAAATAAGATGGGTACATATTGAGACAATGCCATAATAACTGTAAGTAATTTAAATGACTAAAAAAAGATGTATACACATTGAGACAATGCCATAATCACTGTAAGTAATTTAAGTGACTAAAATAAGATGTATACACATTGAGACAATGCCATAATCATTGTAAGTAATTTAAGTGACAAAAATAAGATGTATACACATTGAGACAATTCCATAATCACTGTAAGTAATTTAAGTGACTAAAATAAGATGTATACACATTGAGACAATGACATAATCACTGTAAGTCATTTAAGTGACTAAAATAAGATGTATACACATTGAGACAATGCCATAATCACTGTACGTATTTTAAGTAACTAGAATAAGATGTATACACATTGAGACAATTCCATAATAACTGTACGTAATTTAAGTGACTAAAATAAGATGTGAACATTTAGACAAGTCCATAATCAATGTAAGTAATTTAAGTGACTAAACTAAGATGTATACACATTGAGACAATTCCATAATCACTGTACATAATTTCAGTGACTAAAATAAGATGTATACACATCGAGACAATTCCATAATCACTTTTAATACTTTAAGTGACTAAAATAAGATGTATACACATTGAGACAATGCCATAATCACTGTAAGTTATTTAAGTGACTAAAATAAGATGTATACAAATTGAGACAATTCCATAATCACTGTACGTAATTTAAGTGACTAAAATAAGATGTATACACATGGAGACAATGCCATAATCACTGTAAGTAATTTAAGTGACTAAAATAAGATGTATACACATTGAGACAATGCCATAATCACTGTAAGTAATTTAAGTGACTAAAATAAGATGTATACACATTGAGACAATGCCATTATCACTGTAAGTAATCTAAGTGACTAAAATAAGATGTATACACATTGAGACAATGCCATAATCACTGTAAGTAATTGAAGTGACTAAAATAAGATGTATACACATTGAGACAATTCCATAATAACTGTAAGTAATTAAAGTGACTAAAATAAGATGTATACACATTGAGACAATGCCATAATCACTGTGTCATTGAAGTGACTAAAACAAGATGCATACAAATTGAGACAATGCCATAATCACTGTACCTAATTTAAGTGACTAAAATAAGATGTATACACATTGAGACAATTCCATAATCACTGTACATAATTTCAGTGACTAAAATAAGATGTATACACATCGAGACAATTCCATAATCACTGTTAATAATTTAAGTGACTAAAATAAGATGTATACACATTGAGACAATGCCATAATCACTGTAAGTTATTTAAGTGACTAAAATAAGATGTATACAAATTGAGACAATTCCATAATCGCTGTAAGTAATTTAAGTGACTAAAATAAGATGTATACACATTGAGACAATTCCATAATCACTGTACGTAATTTAAGTGACTAAAATATGAAGTATACACATTGAGACAATTCCATAATAACTGTATGTAATTTAAGTGACTAAAATAAGATGTATACACATTGAGACAATGCCATATTCACTGTACGTAATTTAAGTGACTAAAAAAAGATGTATACACATTGAGACAATGCCATAATCACTGTAAGTAATTTAAGTGACTAAAATAAGATGTATACACATTGAGACAATTCCATAATCACTGTACGTAATTTAAGTGACTAAAAAAAGATGTATACACATTGAGACAATGCCATAATAACTGTAAGTAATTTAAGTTACTAAAAAAAGATGTATAAACATTGAGACAATGCCATGATCACTGTAAGTAATTTAAGTGACCAAAATAAGATGTATACACATTGAGACAATTCCATAATCACTGTAAGTAATTAAAGTGACTAAAATAAGATTTATACCCATTGAGACAATGCCATAATCACTGTAAGTAATTTAAGTGACTAAAATAAGATGGGTACATATTGAGACAATGCCATAATAACTGTAAGTAATTTAAATGACTAAAAAAAGATGTATACACATTGAGACAATGCCATAATCACTGTAAGTAATTTAAGTGACTAAAATAAGATGTATACACATTGAGACAATGCCATAATCATTGTAAGTAATTTAAGTGACAAAAATAAGATGTATACACATTGAGACAATTCCATAATCACTGTAAGTAATTTAAGTGACTAAAATAAGATGTATACACATTGAGACAATGACATAATCACTGTAAGTCATTTAAGTGACTAAAATAAGATGTATACACATTGAGACAATGCCATAATCACTGTACGTATTTTAAGTAACTAGAATAAGATGTATACACATTGAGACAATTCCATAATAACTGTACGTAATTTAAGTGACTAAAATAAGATGTGAACATTTAGACAAGTCCATAATCAATGTAAGTAATTTAAGTGACTAAAATAAGATGTATACACATTGAGATAATGCCATGATAGCTGTACGTAATTTAAGTAACTAAAATAAGATGTATACACATTGAGACAATTCCATAATCACTGTACGTAATTTAAGTGACTAAAATAAGATGCATACACATCGTGACCATTCCATTATCACTGTAAGTAATTTAAGTGACTAAAATAAGATGTATACACATTGAGACAATGCCATAATCACTGTAAGTAATTTAAGTGACTAAAATAAGATGTATACACATTGAGACAATTCCATAATCACTGTACGTAATTAAAGTGACTAAAATAAGATGTATACACATTTAGACAATGCCATAATCACTGTAAGTAATTTAAGTGACTAAAAAAAGATATATACACATTGAGACAATTCCATAATCACTGTAAGTAATTTAAGTGACTAAAATAAGATGTATACACATTGAGACAATGCCATAATCACTGTAAGAAATTTAAGTGACTAAAATAAGAAGTATACACAGTGAGACAATGCAATAATCACTGTACGTAATTTAAGTGACTAAAATAAGATGTATACACATTGAGACAATTCCATATTCACTGTACGTAATTTAAGTGACTAAAATAAGATGTATACACATTTAGACAATGCCATAATAACTGTACGTAATTTAAGTGACTAAAATAAGATTTATACACATTGAGACAATGCCATAATAACTGTAAGAAATTTAAGTGTCTAAAATAAGACTTATACACATTGAGACAATATCATAATTAGTGTAAGTAATTTAAGTGACTAAAATAAGATTTATACCAATTGAGACAATGCCATAATCACTGTAAGTAATTTAAGTGACTAAAATAAGATGTATACGACTTGAGACAATGCCATAATCACTGTAAGTAATATAAGTTACTAAAATAAGATGTATACACATTGAGACAATGCCATATTCACTGTACGTAATTTAAGTGACTAAAATAAGATGTATACACATTTAGACAATGCCATAATCACTGTAAGTAATTAAAGTGACTAAAATAAGATGTACACACATTGAGACAATTCCTTAATCACTGTACGTAATTTAAGTGACTAAAATAAGATGTATACACATTGAGACAATTCGATACTCACTGTACGTAATTTAAGTGACAAAAATAAGATGTATACAAATTGAGACAATTCCATAATCACTGTACGTAATGTAAGTAACTAAACTAAGATGTATACACATTGAGACAATTCCATAATCACTGTAAGTAATTTAAGTGACTAAAATAAGATGTATACACATTGAGACAATGCCACAATCACTGTACGGAATTTAAGTGACAAAATAAGATGTATACACATTGAGACAATGCCATAATAACTGTACGTAATTTAAGTGACTATAATAAGATGTATACACATGTAGACAATGCCATAATCACTGTAAGTTATTTAAGTGACTAAAATAAGATGTATACAAATTGAGACAATTCCATAATCACTGTACGTAATTTAAGTGACTAAAATAAGATGTATACACATTAAGACAATGCCATAATCACTGTAAGTAATTTAAGTCACTAAAATAAGATGTATACACATGGAGACAATTCCATAATCACTGTACGTAATTTAAGTGACTAAAATATGAAGTATACACATTGAGACAATTCCATAATAACTGTACGTAATTTAAGTGACTAAAATAAGATGTATACACATTGAGACAATGCCATAATCACTGTAAGTAATTTAAGTGACTAAAATAAGATGTATACACATTGAGACAATTCAATAATCACTGTACGTAATTTCAGTGACTAAAAAAACATGTATACACATTGAGACAATTCGATATTGACTGTACGTAATTTAAGTGACTAAAATAAGATGTATACACATTGAGACAATTCCATAATCACTGTACGTAATTTAAGTAATTAAAATAAAATTTATACACATTGAGACAATTCCATAATCACTGTAAGTAATTTAAGTGACTAAAATAAGATGTATACACATTAAAACAATGCCATGATCACTGTACGTAATTTAAGTGACTAAAATAAGATGTATACACATTGAGACAATGCCATAATCACTGTAAGTAATTTACGGAACTAAAAAAAGATGTATACACATTGAGACAATGCCATAATCACTGTACGTAATTTAAGTGACTAAAATAAGATGTATACACATTGAGACAATGCCATAATAACTGTACGTAATTTAAGTGACTAAAAAAAGATGTATACACATTGAGACAATGCCATAATCACTGTAAGTAATTTAAGTGACTAAAATAAGATGTATACACATTGAGACAATGTTATAATCACTGTAAGTAATTTAAGTGACTAAAATAAGATGTATACACATTGAGACAATGCCATAATCACTGTAAGTAATTTAAGTGACTAAAATAAGATGTATACACATTGAGACAATGCCATAATCACTGTACGTAATTTAAGTGACTAAAATAAGATTTATACACATTGAGACAATGCCATAATAACTGTAAGTAATTTAAGTGACTAAAAAAGATGTATACATATTGAGACAATGCCATAATCACTGTAAGTAATTTAAGTGACTAAAATAAGATGTATACACATTGAGACAATGCCATAATCACTCTGCGTAATTTAAGTGACTAAAATAAGATGTATACACATTGAGACAATTCCATAATCACTGTACGTAATTTAAGTGACTAAAAAAAGAATTATACACATTGAGACAATGCCATAATCACTGTACGTAATTTAAGTGACTAAAACAAGATTTATACACATTGAGACAATGCCATAATCACTGTAAGTAATTTAAGTGACTAAAATAAGATGTATACACATTGAGACAATTCCATAATCACTGTAAGTAATTTAAGTGACTAAAATAAGATGTATACATATTGAGACAATGCCATAATCACTGTAAGTAATTTAAGTGACTAAAATAAGATGTATAAACATTGAGACAATGCCATAATCACTGTAAGTAATTAAAGTGACTAAAATAAGATGTATACACATTTAGACAATGCCATAACCACTGTAAGTAATTTAAGTTACTAAAATAAGATGTATACACATTGAGACAATGCCACATTAACTGTTAGTAATTTAATTGACTAAAATAAGATGTATACACATTGAGACAATGCCATATTCACTGTACGTAATTTAAGTGACTAAAATAAGATGTATACACATTTAGACAATGCCATAATCACTGTAAGTAATTAAAGTGACTAAAATAAGATGTATACACATTAAGAAGATTCCATAATCACTGTACGTAATTTAAGTGACTAAAATAAGATGTATACACATTGAGACAATTCGATAATCACTGTACGTAATTTAAGTAACTAAAAAAGATGTATACAAATTGAGACAATTCCATAATCACTGTACGTAATTTAAGTAATTAAAATAAGATGTATACACATTGAGACAATTCCATAATCACTGTAAGTAATTTAAGTGACTAAAATCAGATGTATACACATTGAGACAATGCCATAATCACTGTACGGAATTTAAGTGACTAAAATAAGATGTATACACATTGAGACAATTCCATAATCAATGTAAGAAATTTACGTGACTAAAATAAGATGTATACACATTGAGACAATGCCATTATCACTGTAAGTAATTTAAGTGACTAAAATAAGATGTATACACATTGAGACAATGCCATAATTACTGTACGTAATTTAAGTGACTAAAATGAGATGTATACACATTGAGACAATGCCATAATCACTGTAAGTAATTTAAGTGACTAAAATAAGATGTATACACATTGAGACAATGCCATAATAACTGTAAGTAATTTAAGTGACTAAAATAAGATGTATACACATTGAGACAATGCCATAATCACTGTAAGTAATTTAAGTGACTAAAATAAGATGTATACACATTGAGACAATGCCATAATCACTGTACGTAATTTAAGTGACTAAAATAAGATTTATACACATTTAGACAATGCCATAACCACTGTACGTAATTTAAGTGACTAAAATAAGAAGTATACACATTGAGACAATGCCATAATCACTGTACGTAATTTAAATGACTAAAACAAGATTTTTACACAATGAGACAATGCCATGATCACTGTAAGTAATTTAACCGACTAGAATAAGATGTATACACATTGAGACAATTCCATTATCACTGTAAGTAATTTAAGTGACTAAAATAAGATGTATACACATTGAGACAATTCCACAATCACTGTAAGTAATTTAAGTGACTAAAATAAGATGTATACACATTGAGACAATGCCACAATCACTGTAAGTAATTAAAGTGACTAAAATAAGATGTATACACATTGAGACAATTCCATAATCACTGTAAGTAATTTAAGTGACTAAAATAAGATGTATACACATTGAGACAATGCCATAATCACTGTAAGTAATTTAAGTGACTAAAATAAGATGTATACACATTGAGACAATGCAATAATCACTGTAAGTAATTAAAGTGACTAAAATAAGATTTATACACATTTAGACAATGCCATAACCACTGTAAGTAATTTAAGTTACTAAAATAAGATGTATACACATTGAGACAATGCCACATTAACTGTTAGTAATTTAATTGGCTAAAATAAGATGTATACACATTGAGACAATGCCATATTCACTGTACGTAATTTAAGTGACTAAAATAAGATGTATACACATTTAGACAATGCCATAATCACTGTAAGTAATTAAAGTGACTAAAATAAGATGCATACACATCGTGACCATTCCATTATCACTGTAAGTAATTTAAGTGACTAAAATAAGATGTATACACATTGAGACAATTCGATAATCACTGTACGTAATTTAAGTAACTAAAAAAGATGTATACAAATTGAGACAATTCCATAATCACTGTACGTAATTTAAGTAATTAAAATAAGATGTATACACATTGAGACAATTCCATAATCACTGTAAGTAATTTAAGTGACTAAAATCAGATGTATACACATTGAGACAATGCCATAATCACTGTACGGAATTTAAGTGACTAAAATAAGATGTATACACATTGAGACAATTCCATAATCACTGTAAGAAATTTACGTGACTAAAATAAGATGTATACACATTGAGACAATGCCATTATCACTGTAAGTAATTTAAGTGACTAAAATAAGATGTATACACATTGAGACAATGCCATAATTACTGTACGTAATTTAAGTGACTAAAATAAGATGTATACACATTGAGACAATGCCATAATCACTGTAAGTAATTTAAGTGACTAAAATAAGATGTATACACATTGAGACAATGCCATAATCACTGTAAGTAATTTAAGTGACTAAAATAAGATGTATACACATTGACACAATGCCATAATCACTGTAAGTAATTTAAGTGACTAAAATAAGATGTATACACATTGAGACAATGCCATAATCACTGTACGTAATTTAAGTGACTAAAATAAGATTTATACACATTTAGACAATGCCATAACCACTGTACGTAATTTAAGTGACTAAAATAAGAAGTATACACATTGAGACAATGCCATAATCACTGTACGTAATTTAAGTGACTAAAATAAGATGTATACAAATTGAGACACCGCCATAATCACTGTAAGTAACTTAAGTGACTAAAATAAGATGTATACACATTGAGACAATGCCATAATCACTGTGCGTAATTTAAGTGACTAAAATAAGATGTATACACATTGAGACAATTCCACAATCACTGTAAGTAATTTAAGTTACTAAAATAAGATGTATACACATTGAGACAATGCCACAATCACTGTAAGTAATTAAAGTGACTAAAATAAGATGTATACACATTGAGACAATGCCATAATCACTGTAAGTAATTGAAGTGACTAAAATAAGATGTATACAAATTGAGACAATGCCATAATCACTGTAAGTAATTGAAGTGACTAAAATAAGATGTATACACATTGAGACACCGCCATAATCACTGTAAGTAACTTAAGTGACTAAAATAAGATGTATACACATTGAGACAATGCCATAATCACTGTGCGTAATTTAAGTGACTAAAATCAGATGTATACACATTGAGACAATGCCATTATCACTGTAAGTAATCTAAGTGACTAAAATAAGATGTATACACATTGAGACAATGCCATAATCACTGTAAGTAATTTAAGTGACTAAAATAAGATGTATACACATTGAGACAATGCCATAATCACTTTAAGTAATTTAAGTGACTAAAATAAGATGTATACACATTGAGACAATACCATAATCACTGTAAGTAATTTAAGTGACTAAAATAAGATGTATATACACATTGAGACAATACCATAATCAATGTAAGTAATTTAAGTGACTAAAATAAGATGTATACACATTGAGAAAATGCCATAATAGCTGTACGTAATTTAAGTAACTAAAATAAGATGTATACACATTGAGACAATTCCATAATCACTGTACGTAATTTAAGTGACTAAAATAAGATGCATACACATCGTGACAATTCCATAATCACTGTAAGTAATTTAAGTGACTAAAATAAGATGTATACACATTGAGACAATGCCATAATCACTGTAAGTAATTTAAGTGACTAAAATAAGATGTATACACATTGAGACAATTCCATAATCACTGTACGTAATTAAAGTGACTAAAATAAGATGTATACACATTTAGACAATGCCAAATTCACTGTAAGTAATTTAAGTGACAAAAAAAAGATATATACACATTGAGACAATTCCATAATCACTGTAAGTAATTTAAGTGACTAAAATAAGATGTATACACATTGAGACAATGCCATAATCACTGCAAGTAATTTAAGTGACTAAAATAAGAAGTATACACATTGAGACAATGCAATAATCACTGTACGTAATTTAAGTGACTAAAATAAGATGTATACACATTGAGACAATTCCATATTCACTGTACGTAATTTAAGTGACTAAAATAAGATGTATACACATTTAGACAATGCCATAATAACTGTACGTAATTTAAGTGACTAAAATAAGATTTATACACATTGAGACAATGCCATAATAACTGTAAGTAATTTAAGTGTCTAAAATAAGATTTATACACATTGAGACAATGCCATAATTACTGTAAGTAATTTAAGTGACTAAAATAAGATTTATACCAATTGAGACAATGCCATAATCACTGTAAGTAATTTAAGTGACTAAAATAAGATGTATACGCATTGAGACAATGCCATAATCACTGTAAGTAATATAAGTGACTAAAATAAGATGTATACACATTGAGACAATTCCATAATCACTGTACGTAATTTAAGTAATTAAAATAAGATTTATACACATTGAGACAATTCCATGATCACTGTAAGTAATTAAAGTGACTAAAATAAGATGTATACACATTGAGACAATGCCATAATCACTGTACGTAATTTAAGTTACTAAAATAAGATGTATACACATTGAGACAATTCCATAATCACTGTAAGTAATTTAAATGACTAAAATAAGATGTATACACATTGAGACAATGCCATAATCACTGTAAGTAATTTAAGTGACTAAAAAAAGATGTATACACATTGAGACAATGCACTAATCACTGTACGTAATTTAAGTGACTAAAATAAGATGTATACACATTGAGACTATGCCATAATCACTGTAAGTAATTTAAGTGACTAAAACAAGATGTATACACATTGAGACAATGCCATAATCACCGTAAGTAATTTAAGTGACTAAAATAAGATGTATACACATTGAGACAATGCCATAATCACTGTACGTAATTTAAGTGACTAAAATAAGATGTATACACATTGAGACAATGCCATAATAACTGTAAGTAATTTAAGTTACTAAAAAAAGATGTATAAACATTGAGACAATGCCATAATCACTGTAAGTAATTTAAGTGACCAAAATAAGATGTATACACATTGAGACAATTCCATAATCACTGTAAGGAACTTAAGTGACTTAAATAAGATGTATACACATTGAGACAATGCCATAATCACTGTAAGTAATTTAAGTGACTAAAATAAGATGGGTACATATTGAGACAATGCCATAATAACTGTAAGTAATTTAAATGACTAAAAAAAGATGTATAAACATTGAGACAATGCCATAATCACTGTAAGTAATTTAAGTGACTAAAATAAGATGTATACACATTGAGACAATGCCATCATCATTGTAAGTAATTTAAGTGACAAAAATAAGATGTATACACATTGAGACAATTCCATAATCACTGTAAGTAATTTAAGTGACTAAAATAAGATGTATACACATTGAGACAATTACATAATCACTGTAAGTAATTTAAGTGACTAAAATAAGATGTATACACATTGAGACAATGCCATAATAACTGTACGTATTTTAAGAAACTAGAATAAGATGTATACACATTGAGACAATTCCATAATAACTGTACGTAATTTAAGTGACTAAAATAAGATGTGCACATTTAGACAAGTCCATAATCAATGTAAGTAATTTAAGTGACTAAAATAAGATGTATACACATTGAGATAATGCCATGATAGCTGTACGTAATTTAAGTAACTAAAATAAGATGTATACACATTGAGACAATTCCATAATAACTGTACGTAATTTAAGTGACTAAAATAAGATGCATACACATCGTGACCATTCCATTATCACTGTAAGTAATTTAAGTGACTAAAATAAGATGTATACACATTGAGACAATGCCATAATCACTGTAAGTAATTTAAGTGACTAAAATAAGATGTATACACATTGAGACAATTCCATAATCACTGTACGTAATTGAAGTGACTAAAATAAGATGTATACACATTTAGACAATGCCAAATTCACTGTAAGTAATTTAAGTGACTAAAAAAAGATATATACACATTGAGACAATTCCATAATCACTGTAAGTAATTTAAGTGACTAAAATAAGATGTATACACATTGAGACAATGCCATAATCACTGTAAGAAATTTAAGTGACTAAAATAAGAAGTATACACAGTGAGACAATGCAATAATCACTGTACGTAATTTAAGTGACTAAAATAAGATGTATACACATTGAGACAATTCCATATTCACTGTACGTAATTTAAGTGACTAAAATAAGATGTATACACATTTAGACAATGCTATAATAACTGTACGTAATTTAAGTGACTAAAATAAGATTTATACACATTGAGACAATGCCATAATAACTGTAAGTAATTTAAGTGTCTAAAATAAGACTTATACACATTGAGACAATGCCATAATTAGTGTAAGTAATTTAAGTGACTAAAATAAGATGTATACACATTGAGACAATGCCATAATCACTGTAAGTAATTTAAGTGACTAAAATAAGATGTATACGACTTGAGACAATGCCATAATCACTGTAAGTAATATAAGTGACTAAAATAAGATGTATACACATTGAGACAATGGCATTATTACTATAAGTAATTAAAGTGACTAAAATAAGATTTATACACATTGTGACAATGCCATAATCACTGTAAGTAATTTAAGTTACTAAAATAAGATGTATACACATTGAGACAATGCCACATTAACTGTAAGTAATTTAAGTGACTAAAATAAGATGTATACACATTGAGACAATGCCATATTCACTGTACGTAATTTAAGTGACTAAAATAAGATGTATACACATTTAGACAATGCCATAATCACTGTAAGTAATTAAAGTGACTAAAATAAGATGTACACACATTGAGACAATTCCATAATCACTGTACGTAATTTAAGTGACTAAAATAAGATGTATACACATTGAGACAATTCGATACTCACTGTACGTAATTTAAGTGACAAAAATAAGATGTATACAAATTGAGACAATTCCATAATCACTGTACGTAATTTAAGTAACTAAACTAAGATGTATACACATTGAGACAATTCCATAATCACTGTAAGTAATTTAAGTGACTAAAATAAGATGTATACCTATTGAGACAATGCCACAATCACTGTATGGAATTTAAGTGACAAAATAAGATGTATACACATTGAGACAATGCCATAATCACTGTACGTAATTTAAGTGACTATAATAAGATGTATACACATGTAGACAATGCCATAATCACTGTAAGTTATTTAAGTGACTAAAATAAGATGTATAAAAATTGAGACAATTCCATAATCACTGTACGTAATTTAAGTGACTAAAATAAGATGTATACACATTGAGACAATGCCATAATCACTGTAAGTAATTTAAGTCACTAAAATAAGATGTATACACATGGAGACAATTCCATAATCACTGTACGTAATTTAAGTGACTAAAATATGAAGTATACACATTGAGACAATTCCATAATAACTGTACGTAATTTAAGTGACTAAAATAAGATGTATACACATTGAGACAATGCCATAATCACTGTAAGTAATTTAAGTGACTAAAATAAGATGTATACAAATTGAGACAATTCAATAATCACTGTACGTAATTTCAGTGACTAAAAAAACATGTATACACATTGAGACAATTCGATATTGACTGTACGTCATTTAAGTGACTAAAATAAGATGTATACACATTGAGACAATTCCATAATCACTGTACGTAATTTAAGTAATTAAAATAAGATTTATACACATTGAGACAATTCCATAATCACTGTAAGTAATTTAAGTGACTAAAATAAGATGTATACACATTGAGACAATGCCATAATCACTGTACGTAATTTAAGTGACTAAAATAAGATGTATACACATTGAGACAATGCCATAATCACTGTAAGTAATTTACGGAACTAAAAAAAGATGTATACACATTGAGACAATGCCATAATCACTGTACGTAATTTAAGTGACTAAAATAAGATGTATACACATTGAGACAATGCCATA
Organism: Euprymna scolopes; assembly: GCF_053919585.1. NCBI lineage: Eukaryota > Metazoa > Mollusca > Cephalopoda > Sepiida > Sepiolidae > Euprymna > Euprymna scolopes. The sequence continues at coordinate 127,536,216 of NC_136491.1, forward strand.
ATCACTGTACGTAATTTAAGTGACTAAAAAAAGATGTATACACATTGAGACAATGCCATAATCACTGTAAGTAATTTAAGTGACTAAAATAAGATGTATACACATTGAGACAATGCCATAATCACTGTACGTAATTTAAGTGACTAAAATAAGATGTATACACATTGAGACAATGCCATAATCACTGTAAGTAATTTAAGTGACTAAAATAAGATGTATACACATTGAGACAATGCCATAATCACTGTACGTAATTTAAGTGACTAAAATAAGATTTATACACATTGAGACAATGCCATAATAACTGTAAGTAATTTAAGTTACTAAAAAAGATGTATACACATTGAGACAATGCCATAATCACTGTAAGTCATTTAAGTGACTAAAATAAGATGTATACACATTGAGACAATGCCATAATCACTCTGCGTAATTTAAGTGACTAAAATAAGATGTATACACATTGAGACAATTCCATAATCACTGTACGTAATTTAAGTGACTAAAAAAAGAATTATACACATTGAGACAATGCCATAATCACTGTACGTAATTTAAGTGACTAAAACAAGATTTATACACATTGAGACAATGCCATAATCACTGTAAGTAATTTAAGTGACTAAAATAAGATGTATACACATTGAGACAATTCCATAATCACTGTAAGTAATTTAAGTGACTAAAATAAGATGTATACATATTGAGACAATGCCATAATCACTGTAAGTAATTTAAGTGACTAAAATAAGATGTATAAACATTGAGACAATGCCATAATCACTGTAAGTAATTAAAGTGACTAAAATAAGATTTATACACATTTAGACAATGCCATAACCACTGTAAGTAATTTAAGTTACTAAAATAAGATGTATACACATTGAGACAATGCCACATTAACTGTTAGTAATTTAATTGACTAAAATAAGATGTATACACATTGAGACAATGCCATATTCACTGTACGTAATTTAAGTGACTAAAATAAGATGTATACACATTTAGACAATGCCATAATCACTGTAAGTAATTAAAGTGACTAAAATAAGATGTATACACATTAAGAAGATTCCATAATCACTGTACGTAATTTAAGTGACTAAAATAAGATGTATACACATTGAGACAATTCGATAATCACTGTACGTAATTTAAGTAACTAAAAAAGATGTATACAAATTGAGACAATTCCATAATCACTGTACGTAATTTAAGTAATTAAAATAAGATGTATACACATTGAGACAATTCCATAATCACTGTAAGTAATTTTAGTGACTAAAATCAGATGTATACACATTGAGACAATGCCATAATCACTGTACGGAATTTAAGTGACTAAAATAAGATGTATACACATTGAGACAATTCCATAATTACTGTAAGAAATTTACGTGACTAAAATAAGATGTATACACATTGAGACAATGCCATTATCACTGTAAGTAATTTAAGTGACTAAAATAAGATGTATACACATTGAGACAATGCCATAATTACTGTACGTAATTTAAGTGACTAAAATAAGATGTATACACATTGAGACAATGCCATAATCACTGTAAGTAATTTAAGTGACTAAAATAAGATGTATACACATTGAGACAATGCCATAATCACTGTAAGTAATTTAAGTGACTAAAATAAGATGTATACACATTGAGACAATGCCATAATCACTGTACGTAATTTAAGTGACTAAAATAAGATTTATACACATTTAGACAATGCCATAACCACTGTACGTAATTTAAGTGACTAAAATAAGAAGTATACACATTGAGACAATGCCATAATCACTGTACGTAATTTAAGTGACTAAAACAAGATTTATACAAAATGAGACAATGCCATAATCACTGTAAGTAATTTAACCGACTAGAATAAGATGTATACACATTGAGACAATTCCATTATCACTGTAAGTAATTTAAGTGACTAAAATAAGATTTATACACATTGAGACAATTCCACAATCACTGTAAGTAATTTAAGTGACTAAAATAAGATGTATACACATTGAGACAATGCCACAATCACTGTAAGTAATTAAAGTGACTAAAATAAGATGTATACACATTGAGACAATGCCATAATCACTGTAAGTAATTGAAGTGACTAAAATAAGATGTATACAAATTGAGACAATGCCATAATCACTGTAAGTAATTGAAGTGACTAAAATAAGATGTATACACATTGAGACACCGCCATAATCACTGTAAGTAACTTAAGTGACTAAAATAAGATGTATACACATTGAGACAATGCCATAATCACTGTGCGTAATTTAAGTGACTAAAATAAGATGTATACATATTGAGACAATGCCATTATCACTGTAAGTAATCTAAGTGACTAAAATAAGATGTATACACATTGAGACAATGCCATAATCACTGTAAGTAATTTAAGTGACTAAAATAAGATGTATACACATTGAGACAATGCCATAATCACTGTAAGTAATTTAAGTGACTAAAATAAGATGTATACACATTGAGACAATACCATATTCACTGTAAGTAATTTAAGTGACTAAAATAAGATGTATACACATTGAGACAATACCATAATCAATGTAAGTAATTTAAGTGACTAAAATAAGATGTATACACATTGAGATAATGCCATAATAGCTGTACGTAATTTAAGTAACTAAAATAAGATGTATACACATTGAGACAATTCCATAATCACTGTACGTAATTTAAGTGACTAAAATAAGATGCATACACATCGTGACCATTCCATAATCACTGTAAGTAATTTAAGTGACTAAAATAAGATGTATACACATTGAGACAATGCCATAATCACTGTAAGTAATTTAAGTGACTAAAATAAGATGTATACACATTGAGACAATTCCATAATCACTGTACGTAATTAAAGTGACTAAAATAAGATGTATACACATTTAGACAATGCCAAATTCACTGTAAGTAATTTAAGTGACTAAAAAAAGATATATACACATTGAGACAATTCCATAATCACTGTAAGTAATTTAAGTGACTAAAATAAGATGTATACACATTGAGACAATGCCATAATCACTGCAAGTAATTTAAGTGACTAAAATAAGAAGTATACACATTGAGACAATGCAATAATCACTGTACGTAATTTAAGTGACTAAAATAAGATGTATACACATTGAGACAATTCCATATTCACTGTACGTAATTTAAGTGACTAAAATAAGATGTATACACATTTAGACAATGCCATAATAACTGTACGTAATTTAACTGACTAAAATAAGATTTATACACATTGAGACAATGCCATAATAACTGTAAGTAATTTAAGTGTCTAAAATAAGATTTATACACATTGAGACAATGCCATAATTACTGTAAGTAATTTAAGTGACTAAAATAAGATTTATACCAATTGAGACAATGCCATAATCACTGTAAGTAATTTAAGTGACTAAAATAAGATGTATACGCATTGAGACAATGCCATAATCACTGTAAGTAATATAAGTGACTAAAATAAGATGTATACACATTGAGACAATGGCATAATTACTATAAGTAATTAAAGTGACTAAAATAAGATTTATACACATTGTGACAATGCCATAATCACTGTAAGTAATTTAAGTTACTAAAATAAGATGTATACACATTGAGACAATGCCACATTAACTGTAAGTAATTTAAGTGACTAAAATAAGATGTATACACATTGAGACAATGCCATATTCACTGTACGTAATTTAAGTGACTAAAATAAGATGTATACACATTTAGACAATGCCATAATCACTGTAAGTAATTAAAGTGACTAAAATAAGATGTACACACATTGAGACAATTCCATAATCACTGTACGTAATTTAAGTGACTAAAATAAGATGTATACACATTGAGACAATTCGATACTCACTGTACGTAATTTAAGTAACTAAAATAAGATGTATAAAAATTGAGACAATTCCATAATCACTGTACGTAATTTAAGTAACTAAACTAAGATGTATACACATTGAGACAAGTCCATAATCACTGTAAGTAATTTAAGTGACTAAAATAAGATGTATACCTATTGAGACAATGCCACAATCACTGTACGGAATTTAAGTGACAAAATAAGATGTATACACATTGAGACAATGCCATAATCACTGTACGTAATTTAAGTGACTATAATAAGATGTATACACATGTAGACAATGCCATAATCACTGTAAGTTATTTAAGTGACTAAAATAAGATGTATACAAATTGAGACAATTCCATAATCACTGTACGTAATTTAAGTGACTAAAATAAGATGTATACACATTGAGACAATGCCATAATCACTGTAAGTAATTTAAGTCACTAAAATAAGATGTATACACATGGAGACAATTCCATAATCACTGTACGTAATTTAAGTGACTAAAATATGAAGTATACACATTGAGACAATTCCATAATAACTGTACGTAATTTAAGTGACTAAAAAAAGATGTATACACATTGAGACAATGCCATAATCACTGTAAGTAATTTAAGTGACTAAAATAAGATGTATACAAATTGAGACAATTCAATAATCACTGTACGAAATTTCAGTGACTAAAAAAACATGTATACACATTGAGACAATTCGATATTGACTGTACGTAATTTAAGTGACTAAAATAAGATGTATACACATTGAGACAATTCCATAATCACTGTACGTAATTTAAGTAATTAAAATAAGATTTATACACATTGAGACAATTCCATAATCACTGTAAGTAATTTAAGTGACTAAAATAAGATGTATACACATTGAGACAATGCCATAATCACTGTACGTAATTTAAGTGACTAAAATAAGATGTATACACATTGAGACAATGCCATAATCACTGTAAGTAATTTACGGAACTAAAAAAAGATGTATACACATTGAGACAATGCCATAATCACTGTACGTAATTTAAGTGACTAAAATAAGATGTATACACATTGAGACAATGCCATAATCACTGTACGTAATTTAAGTGACTAAAAAAAGATGTATACACATTGAGACAATGCCATAATCACTGTAAGTAATTTAAGTGACTAAAATAAGATGTATACACATTGAGACAATGCCATAATCACTGTAAGTAATTTAAGTGACTAAAATAAGATGTATACACATTGAGACAATGCCATAATCACTGTAAGTAATTTAAGTGACTAAAATAAGATGTATACACATTGAGACAATGCCATAATCACTGTACGTAATTTAAGTGACTAAAATAAGATTTATACACATTGAGACAATGCCATAATAACTGTAAGTAATTTAAGTTACTAAAAAAGATGTATACACATTGAGACAATGCCATAATCACTGTAAGTAATTTAAGTGACTAAAATAAGATGTATACACATTGAGACAATGCCATAATCACTCTGCGTAATTTAAGTGACTAAAATAAGATGTATACACATTGAGACAATTCCATAATCACTGTACGTTATTTAAGTGACTAAAAAAAGAATTATACACATTGAGACAATGCCATAATCACTGTACGTAATTTAAGTGACTAAAACAAGATTTATACACATTGAGACAATGCCATAATCACTGTAAGTAATTTAAGTGACTAAAATAAGATGTATACACATTGAGACAATTCCATAATCACTGTAAGTAATTTAAGTGACTAAAATAAGATGTATACATATTGAGACAATGCCATAATCACTGTAAGTAATTTAAGTGACTAAAATAAGATGTATAAACATTGAGACAATGCCATAATCACTGTAAGTAATTAAAGTGACTAAAATAAGATTTATACACATTTAGACAATGCCATAACCACTGTAAGTAATTTAAGTTACTAAAATAAGATGTATACACATTGAGACAATGCCACATTAACTGTTAGTAATTTAATTGACTAAAATAAGATGTATACACATTGAGACAATGCCATAATCACTGTAAGTAATTTACGGAACTAAAAAAAGATGTATACACATTGAGACAATGCCATAATCACTGTACGTAATTTAAGTGACTAAAATAAGATGTATACACATTGAGACAATGCCATAATCACTGTACGTAATTTAAGTGACTAAAAAAAGATGTATACACATTGAGACAATGCCATAATCACTGTAAGTAATTTAAGTGACTAAAATAAGATGTATACACATTGAGACAATGCCATAATCACTGTAAGTAATTTAAGTGACTAAAATAAGATTTATACACATTGAGACAATGCCATAATCACTGTAAGTAATTTAAGTGACTAAAATAAGATGTATACACATTGAGACAATGCCATAATCACTGTACGTAATTTAAGTGACTAAAATAAGATTTATACACATTGAGACAATGCCATAATAACTGTAAGTAATTTAAGTTACTAAAAAAGATGTATACACATTGAGACAATGCCATAATCACTGTAAGTAATTTAAGTGACTAAAATAAGATGTATACACATTGAGACAATGCCATAATCACTCTGCGTAATTTAAGTGACTAAAATAAGATGTATACACATTGAGAAAATTCCATAATCACTGTACGTAATTTAAGTGACTAAAAAAAGAATTATACACATTGAGACAATGCCATAATCACTGTACGTAATTTAAGTGACTAAAACAAGATTTATACACATTGAGACAATGCCATAATCACTGTAAGTAATTTAAGTGACTAAAATAAGATGTATACACATTGAGACAATACCATATTCACTGTAAGTAATTTAAGTGACTAAAATAAGATGTATACACATTGAGATAATGCCATAATAGCTGTACGTAATTTAAGTAACTAGAATAAGATGTATACACATTGAGACAATTCCATAATCACTGTACGTAATTTAAGTGACTAAAATAAGATGCATACACATCGTGACCATTCCATAATCACTGTAAGTAATTTAAGTGACTAAAATAAGATGTATACACATTGAGACAATGCCATAATCACTGTAAGTAATTTAAGTGACTAAAATAAGATGTATACACATTGAGACAATTCCATAATCACTGTACGTAATTAAAGTGACTAAAATAAGATGTATACACATTTAGACAATGCCAAATTCACTGTAAGTAATTTAAGTGACTAAAAAAAGATATATACACATTGAGACAATTCCATAATCACTGTAAGTAATTTAAGTGACTAAAATAAGATGTATACACATTGAGACAATGCCATAATCACTGCAAGTAATTTAAGTGACTAAAATAAGAAGTATACACATTGAGACAATGCAATAATCACTGTACGTAATTTAAGTGACTAAAATAAGATGTATACACATTGAGACAATTCCATATTCACTGTACGTAATTTAAGTGACTAAAATAAGATGTATACACATTTAGACAATGCCATAATAACTGTACGTAATTTAACTGACTAAAATAAGATTTATACACATTGAGACAATGCCATAATAACTGTAAGTAATTTAAGTGTCTAAAATAAGATTTATACACATTGAGACAATGCCATAATTACTGTAAGTAATTTAAGTGACTAAAAAAAGATTTATACCAATTGAGACAATGCCATAATCACTGTAAGTAATTTAAGTGACTAAAATAAGATGTATACGCATTGAGACAATGCCATAATCACTGTAAGTAATATAAGTGACTAAAATAAGATGTATACACATTGAGACAATGGCATAATTACTATAAGTAATTAAAGTGACTAAAATAAGATTTATACACATTGTGACAATGCCATAATCACTGTAAGTAATTTAAGTTACTAAAATAAGATGTATACACATTGAGACAATGCCACATTAACTGTAAGTAATTTAAGTGACTAAAATAAGATGTATACACATTGAGACAATGCCATATTCACTGTACGTAATTTAAGTGACTAAAATAAGATGTATACACATTTAGACAATGCCATAATCACTGTAAGTAATTAAAGTGACTAAAATAAGATGTACACACATTGAGACAATTCCATAATCACTGTACGTAATTTAAGTGACTAAAATAAGATGTATACACATTGAGACAATTCGATACTCACTGTACGTAATTTAAGTAACTAAAATAAGATGTATACAAATTGAGACAATTCCATAATCACTGTACGTAATTTAAGTAACTAAACTAAGATGTATACACATTGAGACAAGTCCATAATCACTGTAAGTAATTTAAGTGACTAAAATAAGATGTATACCTATTGAGACAATGCCACAATCACTGTACGGAATTTAAGTGACAAAATAAGATGTATACACATTGAGACAATGCCATAATCACTGTACGTAATTTAAGTGACTATAATAAGATGTATACACATGTAGACAATGCCATAATCACTGTAAGTTATTTAAGTGACTAAAATAAGATGTATACAAATTGAGACAATTCCATAATCACTGTACGTAATTTAAGTGACTAAAATAAGATGTATACACATTGAGACAATGCCATAATCACTGTAAGTAATTTAAGTCACTAAAATAAGATGTATACACATGGAGACAATTCCATAATCACTGTACGTAATTTAAGTGACTAAAATATGAAGTATACACATTGAGACAATTACATATTAACTGTACGTAATTTAAGTGACTAAAATAAGATGTATACACATTGAGACAATGCCATAATCACTGTAAGTAATTTAAGTGACTAAAATAAGATGTATACAAATTGAGACAATTCAATAATCACTGTACGTAATTTCAGTGACTAAAAAAACATGTATACACATTGAGACAATTCGATATTGACTGTACGTAATTTAAGTGACTAAAATAAGATGTATACACATTGAGACAATTCCATAATCACTGTACGTTATTTAAGTAATTAAAATAAGATTTATACACATTGAGACAATTCCATAATCACTGTAAGTAATTTAAGTGACTAAAATAAGATGTATACACATTGAGACAATGCCATAATCACTGTACGTAATTTAAGTGACTAAAATAAGATGTATACACATTGAGACAATGCCATAATCACTGTAAGTAATTTACGGAACTAAAAAAAGATGTATACACATTGAGACAATGCCATAATCACTGTAAGTAATTTAAGTGACTAAAATAAGATGTATACACATTGAGACAATGCCATAATCACTGTAAGTAATTTAAGTGACTAAAATAAGATGTATACACATTGAGACAATGCCATAATCACTGTAAGTAATTTAAGTGACTAAAATAAGATGTATACACATTGAGACAATGCCATAATCACTGTACGTAATTTAAGTGACTAAAATAAGATTTATACACATTGAGACAATGCCATAATAACTGTAAGTAATTTAAGTTACTAAAAAAGATGTATACACATTGAGACAATGCCATAATCACTGTAAGTAATTTAAGTGACTAAAATAAGATGTATACACATTGAGACAATACCATAATCACTCTGCGTAATTTAAGTGACTAAAATAAGATGTATACACATTGAGACAATTCCATAATCACTGTACGTAATTTAAGTGACTAAAAAAAGAATTATACACATTGAGACAATGCCATAATCACTGTACGTAATTTAAGTGACTAAAACAAGATTTATACACATTGAGACAATGCCATAATCACTGTAAGTAATTTAAGTGACTAAAATAAGATGTATACACATTGAGACAATTCCATAATCACTGTAAGTAATTTAAGTGACTAAAATAAGATGTATACATATTGAGACAATGCCATAATCACTGTAAGTAATTTAAGTGACTAAAATAAGATGTATAAACATTGAGACAATGCCATAATCACTGTAAGTAATTAAAGTGACTAAAATAAGATTTATACACATTTAGACAATGCCATAACCACTGTAAGTAATTTAAGTTACTAAAATAAGATGTATACACATTGAGACAATGCCACATTAACTGTTAGTAATTTAATTGACTAAAATAAGATGTATACACATTGAGACAATGCCATATTCACTGTACGTAATTTAAGTGACTAAAATAAGATGTATACACATTGAGACAATGCCATAATCACTGTAAGTAATTAAAGTGACTAAAATAAGATGTATACACATTAAGAAGATTCCATAATCACTGTACGTAATTTAAGTGACTAAAATAAGATGTATACACATTGAGACAATTCCATAATCACTGTACGTAATTTAAGTAACTAAAAAAGATGTATACAAATTGAGACAATTCCATAATCACTGTACGTAATTTAAGTAATTAAAATAAGATGTATACACATTGAGACAATTCCATAATCACTGTAAGTAATTTAAGTGACTAAAATCAGATGTATACACATTGAGACAATGCCATAATCACTGTACGGAATTTAAGTGACTAAAATAAGATGTATACACATTGAGACAATTCCATAATCACTGTAAGAAATTTACGTGACTAAAATAAGATGTATACACATTGAGACAATGCCATTATCACTGTAAGTAATTTAAGTGACTAAAATAAGATGTATACACATTGAGACAATGCCATAATTACTGTACGTAATTTAAGTGACTAAAATAAGATGTATACACATTGAGACAATACCATAATCACTGTAAGTAATTTAAGTGACTAAAATAAGATGTATACACATTGAGACAATGCCATAATCACTGTAAGTAATTTAAGTGACTAAAATAAGATGTATACACATTGAGACAATGCCATAATCACTGTAAGTAATTTAAGTGACTAAAATAAGATGTATACACATTGAGACAATGCCATAATCACTGTACATAATTTAAGTGACTAAAATAAGATTTATACACATTTAGACACTGCCATAACCACTGTACGTAATTTAAGTGACTAAAATAAGAAGTATACACATTGAGACAATGCCATAATCACTGTACGTAATTTAAGTTACTAAAACAAGATTTATACACAATGAGACAATGCCATAATCACTGTAAGTAATTTAACCGACTAGAATAAGATGTATACACATTGAGACAATTCCATTATCACTGTAAGTAACTTAAGTGACTAAAATAAGATGTATACACATTGAGACAATGCCATAATCACTGTGCGTAATTTAAGTGACTAAAATAAGATGTATACACATTGAGACAATGCCATTATCACTGTAAGTAATCTAAGTGACTAAAATAAGATGTATACACATTGAGACAATGCCATAATCACTGTAAGTAATTTAAGTGACTAAAATAAGATGTATACACATTGAGACAATGCCATAATCACTGTACGTAATTTAAGTGACTAAAATAAGATGTATACACATTGAGACAATACCATATTCACTGTAAGTAATTTAAGTGACTAAAATAAGATGTATACACATTGAGACAATACCATAATCAATGTAAGTAATTTAAGTGACTAAAATAAGATGTATACACATTGAGATAATGCCATAATAGCTGTACGTAATTTAAGTAACTAAAATAAGATGTATACACATTGAGACAATTCCATAATCACTGTACGTAATTTAAGTGACTAAAATAAGATGCATACACATCGTGACCATTCCATAATCACTGTAAGTAATGTAAGTGACTAAAATAAGATGTATACACATTGAGACAATGCCATAATCACTGTAAGTAATTTAAGTGACTAAAATAAGATGTATACACATTGAGACAATTCCATAATCACTGTACGTAATTAAAGTGACTAAAATAAGATGTATACACATTTAGACAATGCCAAATTCACTGTAAGTAATTTAAGTGACTAAAAAAAGATATATACACATTGAGACAATTCCATAATCACTGTAAGTAATTTAAGTGACTAAAATAAGATGTATACGCATTGAGACAATGCCATAATCAATGTAAGTAATATAAGTGACTAAAATAAGATGTATACACATTGAGACAATGGCATGATTACTATAAGTAATTAAAGTGACTAAAATAAGATTTATACTCATTGTGACAATGCCATAATAACTGTAAGTAATTTAAGTTACTAAAATAAGATGTATACACATTGAGACAATGCCACATTAACTGTAAGTAATTTAAGTGACTAAAATAAGATGTATACACATTGAGACAATGCCATATTCACTGTACGTAATTTAAGTGACTAAAATAAGATGTATACACATTTAGACAATGCCATAATCACTGTAAGTAATTAAAGTGACTAAAATAAGATGTACACACATTGAGACAATTCCATAATCACTGTACGTAATTTAAGTGACTAAAATAAGATGTATACACATTGAGACAATTCGATACTCACTGTACGTAATTTAAGTGACAAAAATAAGATGTATACAAATTGAGACAATTCCATAATCACTGTACGTAATTTAAGTAACTAAACTAAGATGTATACACATTGAGACAATTCCATAATCACTGTAAGTAATTTAAGTGACTAAAATAAGATGTATACACATTGAGACAATGCCACAATCACTGTACGGAATTTAAGTGACTAAAATAAGATGTATACACATTGAGACAATGCCATAATCACTGTACGTAATTTAAGTGACTAAAATAAGATGTATACACATTGAGACAATGCCATAATCACTGTAAGTTATTTAAGTGACTAAAATAAGATGTATACAAATTGAGACAATTCCATAATCACTGTACGTAATTTAAGTGACTAAAATAAGATGTATACACATTGAGACAATGCCATAATCACTGTAAGTAATTTAAGTCACTAAAATAAGATGTATACACATTGAGACAATTCCATAATCACTGGACGTAATTTAAGTGACTAAAATATGAAGTATACACATTGAGACAATTCCATAATAACTGTACGTAATTTAAGTGACTAAAATAAGATGTATACACATTGAGACATTGCCATAATCACTGTAAGTAATTTAAGTGACTAAAATAAGATGTATACAGATTGAGACAATTCAATAATCACTGTACGTAATTTCAGTGACTAAAAAAACATGTATACACATTGAGAAAATTCGATATTGACTGTACGTAATTTAAGTGACTAAAATAAGATGTATACACATTGAGACAATTCCATAATCACTGTTAGTAATTTACGGAACTAAAAAAAGATGGGTACACATTGAGACAATGCCATAATCACTGTACGTAATTTAAGTGACTAAAATCAGATGTATACACATTGAGACAATGCCATAATCACTGTACAGAATTTAAGTGACTAAAATAAGATGTATACACATTGAGACAATTCCATAATCACTGTAAGAAATTTACGTGACTAAAATAAGATGTATACACATTGAGACAATGCCATTATCACTGTAAGTAATTTAAGTGACTAAAATAAGATGTATACACATTGAGACAATGCCATAATTACTGTACGTAATTTAAGTGACTAAAATAAGATGTATACACATTGAGACAATGCCATAATCACTGTAAGTAATTTAAGTGACTAAAATAAGATGTATACACATTGAGACAATGCCATAATCACTGTAAGTAATTTAAGTGACTAAAATAAGATGTATACACATTGAGACAATGCCATAATCACTGTACGTAATTTAAGTGACTAAAATAAGATTTATACACATTTAGACAATGCCATAACCACTGTACGTAATTTAAGTGACTAAAATAAGAAGTATACACATTGAGACAATGCCATAATCACTGTACGTAATTTAAGTTACTAAAACAAGATTTATACACAATGAGACAATGCCATAATCACTGTAAGTAATTTAACCGACTAGAATAAGATGTATACACATTGAGACAATTCCATTATCACTGTAAGTAATTTAACCGACTAGAATAAGATGTATACACATTGAGACAATTCCATTATCACTGTAAGTAACTTAAGTGACTAAAATAAGATGTATACACATTGAGACAATGCCATAATCACTGTGCGTAATTTAAGTGACTAAAATAAGATGTATACACATTGAGACAATGCCATTATCACTGTAAGTAATCTAAGTGACTAAAATAAGATGTATACACATTGAGACAATGCCATAATCACTGTAAGTAATTTAAGTGACTAAAATAAGATGTATAAACATTGAGACAATGCCATAATCACTGTAAGTAATTTAAGTGACTAAAATAAGATGTATACACATTGAGACAATACCATATTCACTGTAAGTAATTTAAGTGACTAAAATAAGATGTATACACATTGAGACAATACCATAATCAATGTAAGTAATTTAAGTGACTAAAATAAGATGTATACACATTGAGATAATGCCATAATAGCTGTACGTAATTTAAGTAACTAAAATAAGATGTATACACATTGAGACAATTCCATAATCACTGTACGTAATTTAAGTGACTAAAATAAGATGCATACACATCGTGACCATTCCATAATCACTGTAAGTAATGTAAGTGACTAAAATAAGATGTATACACATTGAGACAATGCCATAATCACTGTAAGTAATTTAAGTGACTAAAATAAGATGTATACACATTGAGACAATTCCATAATCACTGTACGTAATTAAAGTGACTAAAATAAGATGTATACACATTTAGACAATGCCAAATTCACTGTAAGTAATTTAAGTGACTAAAAAAAGATATATACACATTGAGACAATTCCATAATCACTGTAAGTAATTTAAGTGACTAAAATAAGATGTATACACATTGAGACAATGCCATAATCACTGCAAGTAATTTAAGTGACTAAAATAAGAAGTATACACATTGAGACAATGCAATAATCACTGTACGTAATTTAAGTGACTAAAATAAGATGTATACACATTGAGACAATTCCATATTCACTGTACGTAATTTAAGTGACTAAAATAAGATGTATACACATTTAGACAATGCCATAATAACTGTACGTAATTTAAGTGACTAAAATAAGATTTATACACATTGAGACAATGCCATAATAACTGTAAGTAATTTAAGTGTCTAAAAAAAGATTTATACACATTGAGACAATGCCATAATTACTGTAAGTAATTTAAGTGACTAAAATAAGATTTATACCAATTGAGACAATGCCATAATCACTGTAAGTAATTTAAGTGACTAAAATAAGATGTATACGCATTGAGACAATGCCATAATCACTGTAAGTAATATAAGTTACTAAAATAAGATGTATACACATTGAGACAATGGCATAATTACTATAAGTAATTAAAGTGACTAAAATAAGATTTATACACATTGTGACAATGCCATAATAACTGTAAGTAATTTAAGTTACTAAAATAAGATGTATACACATTGAGACAATGCCACATTAACTGTAAGTAATTTAAGTGACTAAAATAAGATGTATACACATTGAGACAATGCCATATTCACTGTACGTAATTTAAGTGACTAAAATAAGATGTATACACATTTAGACAATGCCATAATCACTGTAAGTAATTAAAGTGACTAAAATAAGATGTACACACATTGAGACAATTCCATAATCACTGTACGTAATTTAAGTGACTAAAATAAGATGTATACACATTGAGACAATTCGATAATCACTGTACGTAATTTAAGTGACAAAAATAAGATGTATACAAATTGAGACAATTCCATAATCACATTACGTAATTTAAGTAACTAAACTAAGATGTATACACATTGAGACAATTCCATAATCACTGTAAGTAATTTAAGTGACTAAAATAAGATGTATACACATTGAGACAATGCCACAATCACTGTACGGAATTTAAGTGACTAAAATAAGATGTATACACATTGAGACAATGCCATAATCACTGTACGTAATTTAAGTGACTAAAATAAGATGTATACACATTGAGACAATGCCATAATCACTGTAAGTTATTTAAGTGACTAAAATAAGATGTATACAAATTGAGACAATTCCATAATCACTGTACGTAATTTAAGTGACTAAAATAAGATGTATACACATTGAGACAATGCCATAATCACTGTAAGTAATTTAAGTCACTAAAATAAGATGTATACACATTGAGACAATTCCATAATCACTGTACGTAATTTAAGTGACTAAAATATGAAGTATACACATTGAGACAATTCCATAATAACTGTACGTAATTTAAGTGACTAAAATAAGATGTATACACATTGAGACATTGCCATAATCACTGTAAGTAATTTAAGTGACTAAAATAAGATGTATACAGATTGAGACAATTCAATAATCACTGTACGTAATTTCAGTGACTAAAAAAACATGTATACACATTGAGACAATTCGATATTGACTGTACGTAATTTAAGTGACTAAAATAAGATGTATACACATTGAGACAATTCCATAATAACTGTACGTAATTTAAGTAATTAAAATAAGATTTATACACATTGAGACAATTCCATAATCACTGTAAGTAATTTAAGTGACTAAAATAAGATGTATACACATTGAGACAATGCCATAATCACTGTACGTAATTTAAGTGACTAAAATAAGATGTATACACATTGAGACAATTCCATAATCACTGTAAGTAATTTACGGAACTAAAAAAAGATGGGTAAACATTGAGACAATGCCATAATCACTGTACGTAATTTAAGTGACTAAAATAAGATGTATACACATTGAGACAATGCCATAATCACTGTACGTAATTTAAGTGACTAAAAAAAGATGTATACAAATTGAGACAATGCCATAATCACTGTAAGTAATTTAAGTGACTAAAATAAGATGTATACACATTGAGACAATGCCATAATCACTGTAAGTAATTTAAATGACTAAAATAAGATGTATACACATTGAGACAATGCCATAATCACTGTAAGTAATTTAAGTGACTAAAATAAGATGTATACACATTGAGACAATGCCATAATCACTGTACGTAATTTAAGTGACTAAAATAAGATTTATACACATTGAGACAATGCAATAATAACTGTAAGTAATTTAAGTGACTAAAAAAGATGTATACACATTGAGACAATGCCATAATCACTGTAAGTAATTTAAGTGACTAAAATAAGATGTATACACATTGAGACAATGCCATAATCACTGTGCGTAATTTAAGTGACTAAAATAAGATGTATACACATTGAGACAATTCCATAATCACTGTACGTAATTTAAGTGACTAAAAAAAGAATTATACACATTGAGACAATGCCATAATCACTGTACGTAATTTAAGTGACTAAAACAAGATTTATACACATTGAGACAATGCCATAATCACTGTAAGTAATTTAAGTGACTAAAATTAGATGTATACACATTGAGACAATTCCATAATCACTGTAAGTAATTTAAGTGACTAAAAAAAGATGTATACATATTGAGACAATGCCATAATAACTGTAAGTAATTTAAGTGACTAAAATAAGATGTATAAACATTGAGACAATGCCATAATCACTGTAAGTAATTTAAGTGACTAAAATAAGATGTATAGACATTGACACAATGCAATTATCACGGTACGTAATTTAAGTGAATAAAATAAGATGTATAAACATTGAGACAATTCCATAATCACTGTAAGTAATTTAAGTGACTAAAATAAGATGTATACACATGGAGACAATTCCATAATCACTGTACGTAATTTAAGTTACTAAAACATGATGTATACACATTGAGACAATTCCATAATAACTGTAAGTAATTAAAGTGACTAAAATAAAATTTATACACATTGTGACAATGCCATAATCACTGTAAGTAATTTAAGTGACTAAAATAAGATGTATACACATTGAGACAATGCCACATTAACTGTAAGTAATTTAATTGACTAAAATAAGATGTATACACATTGAGACAATGCCATATTCACTGTACGTAATTTAAGTGACTAAAATAAGATGTATACACATTTAGACAATGCCATAATCACTGTAAGTAATTAAAGTGACTAAAATAAGATGTATACACATTAAGAAGATTCCATAATCACTGTACGTAATTTAAGTGACTAAAATAAGATGTATACACATTGAGACAATTCGATAATCACTGTACGTAATTTAAGTGACTAAAAAAGATGTATACAAATAGAGACAATTCCATAATCACTGTACGTAATTTACGTAATTAAACTAAGATGTATACACATTGAGACAATTCCATAATCACTGTAAGTAATTTAAGTGAATAAATTCAGACGTATACACATTGAGACAATGCCATAATCACTGTACGGAATTTAAGTGACTAAAATAAGATGTATACACATTGAGACAATTCCATAATCACTGTAAGAAATTTACGTGACTAAAATAAGATGTATACACATTGAGACAATGCCATTATCACTGTAAGTAATTTAAGTGACTAAAATAAGATGTATACACATTGAGACAATGCCATAATTACTGTACGTAATTTAAGTGACTAAAATAAGATGTATACACATTGAGACAATGCCATAATCACTGTAAGTAATTTAAGTGACTAAAATAAGATGTATACACATTGAGACAATGCCATAATCACTGTAAGTAATTTAAGTGACTAAAATAAGATGTATACACATTGAGACAATGCCATAATCACTGTAAGTAATTTAAGTGACTAAAATAAGATGTATACACATTGAGACAATGCCATAATCACTGTACGTAATTTAAGTGATTTAAAAAAGATTTATACACATTTAGACAATGCCATAACCACTGTACGTAATTTAAGTGACTAAAATAAGAAGTATACACATTGAGACAATGCCAAAATCACTGTACGTAATTTAAGTGACTAAAACAAGATTTATACACATTGAGACAATGCCATAATCACTGTAAGTAATTTAACCGACTAGAATAAGATGTATACACATTGAGACAATGCCATAATCACTGTAAGTAATTTAAGTGACTAAAAGAAGATGTATACACATTGAGACAATTCCACAATCACTGTAAGTAATTTAAGTGACTAAAATAAGATGTATACACATTGAGACAATGCCATAATCACTGTAAGTAATTAAAGTGACTAAAATAAGATGTATACACATTGAGACAATGCCATAATCACTGTAAGTAATTGAAGTGACTAAAATAAGATGTATACAAATTGAGACAATGCCATAATCACTGTAATTGAAGTGACTAAAATAAGATGTATACACATTGAGACACACCCATAATCACTGTAAGTAACTTAAGTGACTAAAATAAGATGTATACACATTGAGACAATGCCATAATCACTGTGCGTAATTTAAGTGACTAAAATAAGATGTATACACATTGAGACAATGCCATTATCACTGTTAGTAATCTAAGTGACTAAAATAAGATGTATACACATTGAGACAATGCCATAATCACTGTAAGTAATTGAAGTGACTAAAATAAGATGTATACACATTGAGACAATTCCATAATCACTGTAAGCAATTTAAGTGACTAAAATAAGATGTATACACATTGAGACAATGCCATAATAACTGTGTCATTTAAGTGACTAAGACAAGATGTATACATATTGAGACAATGCCATAATCACTGTACGTAATTTAAGTGACTAAAAAAAGATGTATACACATTGAGACAATTCCATAATCACTGTACATAATTTCAGTGAATAAAAAAAGATGTATACACATCGAGACAATTCCATAATCACTGTTAATAATTTAAGTGACTAAAATAAGATGTATACACAGTAAGACAATGCCATAATCACTGTAAGTTATTAAAGTGACTAAAATAAGATGTATACAACTTGAGACAATTCCATAATCACTGTACGTAATTTAAGTTGCTAAAATAAGATGTATACACATTGAGACAATGCCATAATCACTGTACGAAATTTAAGTGAATAAAATAAGATGTATACACATTGAGACAATTCCATAATCACTGTACGTAATTTAAGTGACTAAAATATGAAGTATACACATTGAGACAATTCCATAATAACTGTACGTAATTTAAGTGACTAAAATAAGATGTATACACATTGAGACAATGCCATTTTCACTGTACGTAATTTAAGTGACTAAAATAAGATGTATACACATTGAGACAATGCCATAATCACTGTAAGTAATTAAGGTGACTAAAATAAGATGTATACACATTGAGACAATTCCATAATCACTGTACGTAATTTAAGTGACTAAAAAAAGATGTATACACATTGAGACAATGCCATAATCACTGTGCGTAATTTAAGTGACTACAATAAGATGTATACACATTGAGACAATTCCATAATCACTGTACGTAATTTAAGTGACTAAAATAAGAAGTATACACATTGAGACAATGCCATAATCACTGTACGTAATTTAAGTGACTAAAACAAGATTTATACACATTGAGACAATGCCATAATCACTGTAAGTAATTTAAGTGACTAAAATAAGATGTATACATATTGAGACAATGCCATAATCACTGTAAGTAATTTAAGTGACTAAAATAAGATGTATAAACATGGAGACAATGCCATAATCACTGTAAGTAATTTAAGTGACTAAAATAAGATGTATACACATTGAGACAATGCCATAATCACGGTACGTAATTTAAGTGACTAAAATAAGATGTATACACATTGAGACAATTCCATAATAACTGTAAGTAATTTAAGTGACTAAAATAAGATGTATACACATGGAGACAATTCCATAATCGCTGTACGTTATTTCAGTTACTAAAATAAGATGTATACACATTGAGACAAATCCATAATCACTGTAAGTAACTTAAGTGACTAAAAACAGATTTATACACATTGAGACAATGCCATAATCACTGTAAGTAATTTAAGTGACTAAAATAAGATGTATACACATTGAGACAATGCCATTATCACTGTAAGTAATGTAAGTGACTAAAATAAGATGTATACACATTGAGACAATGCCATAAGCACTGTAAGTAATTGAAGTGACTAAAATAAGATGTATACACATTGAGACAATGCCATAATCACTGTGTAATTTAAGTGACTAAAATAAGATGTATACACATTGAGACAATGCCATAATCACTGTACGTAATTTAACTGACTAAAATAAGATGTATACACATTGAGACAATTCGATAATCACTGTACGTAATTTCAGTGACTAAAATAAGATGTATACACATCGAGACAATTCCATAATCACTGTAAGTAATTTAAGTGACTAAAACAAGATGTATACACATTGAGACAATGCCATAATCACTGTAAGTAATTTAAGTGACTAAAATAAGATGTATACAAATTGAGACAATTCCATAATCACTGTACGAAATTTAAGTGACTAAAATAAGATGTATACACATTGAGACAATTCCATAATCACTGTAAGTAATTTAAGTGACTAAAATAAGATGTATAAACATGGAGACAATGCCATAATCACTGTAAGTAATTTAAGTGACTAAAATAAGATGTATACACATTGAGACAATGCCATAATCACGGTACGTTATTTAAGTGACTAAAATAAGATGTATACACATTGAGACAATGCCATAATAACTGTAAGTAATTTAAGTGACTAAAATAAGATGTATACACATGGAGACAATTCCATAATCGCTGTACGTAATCTCAGTTACTAAAATAAGATGTATACACATTGAGACAATGCCACAATCACTGTAAGTAATTGAAGTGACTAAAATAAGATGTATACACATTGAGACAATGCCATAATCACTGTGTCATTTAAGTGACTAAAAAAAGATGTATACACATTGAGACAATGCCATAATCACTGTACGTAATTTAACTGACTAAAATAAGATGTATACACATTGAGATCATTCGATAATCACTGTACGTAATTTAAGTGACTAAAATAAGATGTATACAAATCTAGACAATTCCATAATCACTGTAAGTAATTTAAGTGACTAAAACAAGATGTATACACATTGAGACAATGCCATAATCACTGTAAGTAATTTAAGTGACTAAAATAAGATGTATACAAATTGAGACAATGCAATAATCACTGTACGAAATTTAAGTGACTAAAATAAGATGTATACACATTGAGACAATTCCATAATCACTGTAAGTAATTTAAGTGACTAAAATAAGATGTATACACATTGAGACAATTCCATAATCACTGTACGTAATTTAAGTGACTAAAATATGAAGTATACACATTGAGACAATTCCATAATCACTGTACGTAATTTAAGTTACTAAAATAAGATGTATACACATTGAGACAAGGCCATAATCACTGTAAGTAATTTAAGTTACTAAAATAAGATGTATACACATTGAGACAATTCCATTATCACTGTAAGTAATTGAAGTTACTAAAATAAGATGTATACACATTAAGACAATGCCATAATTACTATAAGTAATTTAAGTGACTAAAAAAAGATTTATACACATTGAGACAATGCCATAATCACTGTAAATAATTTAAGTGTCTAAAATAAGATTTATACACATTGAGACAATGCCATAATTACTGTAAATAATTTAAGTGACTAAAATACGATTTACACACATTGAGACAATGCCATAATCACTGTAAGTAATTTAAGTGACTAAAATAAGATGTATACACATTGAGACAATGCCATCATCACTGTACGTAATTTAAGTGACTAAAATAATATGTAAACACATTGAGACAATGCCATAATCACTGTAAGTAATTTAAGTGACTAAAATAAGATGTATACACATTGAGACAATTCCATAATAACTGTACGTAATTAAAGTGACTAAAATAAGATGTATACACATTGAGACAATGCCACAATCACTGTAAGTAATTTAAGTGACTAAAATAAGATGTATACACATTGAGACAATGCCATAATCACTGTAAGTAATTTAAGTGACTAAAATAAGATGTATACACATTGAGACAATGCCATAATCACTGCAAGTAATTTAAGTGACTAAAATAAGATGTATACACATTGAGACAATTCCATAATCACTGTAAGTAATTGAAGTGACTAAAATAAGATGTATACACATTGAGACAATGCCATAATCACTGTAAGTAATTGTAGTGACTAAAATAAGATGTATACACATTGAGACAATGCCATAATCACTGTAAGTAATTGAAGTGACTAAAATAAGATGTATACACATTGAGACAATGCCATAATTACTATCAGTAATTTAAGTGACTAAAATAAGATGTATACACATTGAGACAATTCCATAATCACTGTAAGTAATTTAAGTGACTAAAATAAGATGTATACATATTGAGACAATGCCATAATCACTGTAAGTAATTTAAGTGACTAAAATAAGATGTATAAACATGGAGACAATGCCATAATCACTGTAAGTAATTTAAGTGACTAAAATAAGATGTATACACATTGAGACAATTCCATAATCACTGTAAGTAATTTAAGTTACTAAAATAAGATGTATACATATTGAGACAATGCCATAATCACTGTAAGTAATTTAAGTGACTAAAATAAGATGTATAAACATTGAGACAATGCCATAATCACTGTACGTAATTTAAGTGACTAAAATAAGATGTATACACATTGAGACAATGCCATAATCACGGTACGTAATTTAAGTGACTAAAATAAGATGTATACGCATTGAGACAATTCCATAATCACTGTAAGTAATTTAAGTGACTAAAATAAGATGTATACACATGGAGACAATTCCATAATCGCTGTACGTAATTTAAGTTACTAAAATAAGATGTATACACATTGAGACAATTCCATAATCACTGTAATAACTTAAGTGACTAAAAAAAGATTTATACACATTGAGACAATGCCATAATCACTGTAAGTAATTTAAGTGTCTAAAATAAGATTTATACACATTGAGACAATGCCATAATTACTGTAAGTAATTTAAGTGACTAAAATAAGATTTATACACATTGAGACAATGCCATAATCACTGTAAGTAATTTAAGTGACTAAAATAAGATGTATACACATTGAGACAATGCCATAATCACTGTACGTAATTAAAGTGACTAAAATAAGATGTATACACATTGAGACAATGCCATAATCACTGTGCGTAACTTAAGTGACTACAAAAAGATGTATACACATTGAGACAATTCCATAATCACTGTACGTAATTTAAGTGACTAAAATAAGAAGTATACACATTGAGACAATGCCATAATCACTGTACGTAATTTAAGTGACTAAAACGAGATTTATACACATTGAGACAATGCCATAATCACTGTAAGTAATTTAAGTGACTAAAATAAGATGTATACACATTGAGACAATTCCATAATCACTGTAAGTAATTTAAGTGACTAAAATAAGATGTATACATATTGAGACAATGCCATAATCACTGTAAGTAATTTAAGTGACTAAAATAAGATGTATAAACATGGAGACAATGCCATAATCACTGTAAGTAATTTAAGTGACTAAAATAAGATGTATACACATTGAGACAATGCCATAATTACGGTACGTAATTTAAGTGACGAAAAAAAGATGTATACACATTGAGACAATTCCATAATCACTGTAAGTAATTTAAGTGACTAAAATAAGATGTATACACATGGAGACAATTCCATAATCGCTGTACGTAATTTAAGTTACAAAAATAAGATGTATACACATTGAGACAATTTCATAATCACTGTAAGTTACTTAAGTGACTAAAAACAGATTTATACACATTGAGACAATGCCATAATCAATGTAAGTAATTTAAGTGACTAAAATAAGATGTATACACATTGAGACAATGCCATTATCACTGTAAGTAATTTAAGTGACTAAAATAAAATGTATACACATTGAGACAATGCCATAATCACTGTAAGTAATTGAAGTGACTAAAATAAGATGTATACACATTGAGACAATGCCATAATCACTGTGCGTAATTTAAGTGACTAAAATAAGATGTATACACATTGAGACAATTCCATAATCACTGTAAGTAATTTAAGTGACTAAAATAAGATGTATACACATTGAGACAATTCCATAATCACTGTAAGTAATTTAAGTGACTAAAATAAGATGTATACATATTGGGACAATGCCAAAATCACTGTAAGTAATTTA
Source organism: Euprymna scolopes (assembly GCF_053919585.1). NCBI lineage: Eukaryota > Metazoa > Mollusca > Cephalopoda > Sepiida > Sepiolidae > Euprymna > Euprymna scolopes. Next base: position 127,561,173 of record NC_136491.1, read on the forward strand.
AGTGATTAAAATAAGATGTATAAACATTGAGACAATGCCATAATAACTGTAAGTAATTTAAGTGACTAAAATAAGATGTATACACATTGAGACAATGCCATAATCACTGTGCGTAATTTAAGTGACTAAAATAAGATGTATACACATTGAGACAATTCCATAATCACTGTACGTAATTTAAGTGACTAAAATAAGAAGTATACACATTGAGACAATGCCATAAACACTGTACGCAATTTAAGTGACTAAAACAAGATTTATACACATTGAGACAATGCCATAATCACTGTAAGTAATTTAAGTGTCTAAAATAAGATGTATACACATTGAGACAATTCCATAATCACTGTAAGTAATTTAAGTGACTAAAATAAGATGTATACATATTGAGACAATGCCATAATCACTGTAAGTAATTTAAGTGACTAAAATAAGTTGTATAAACATTGAGACAATGCCATAATCACTGTACGTAATTTAAGTGACTAAAATAAGATGTATACACATTGAGACAATGCCATAATCACGGTACGTAATTTAAGTGACTAAAATAAGATGTATACACATTGAGACAATTCCATAATCACTGTAAGTAATTTAAGTGACTAAAATAAGATGTATACACATGGAGACAATTCCATAATCGCTGTACATAATTTAAGTTACTAAAATAAGATGTATACACATTGAGACAATTCCATAATCACTGTAATAACTTAAGTGACTAAAATAAGATGTATACACATTGAGACAATTCCATAATCACTGTACGTAATTTAAGTGACTAAAATATGAAGTATACACATTGAGACAATTCCATAATCACTGTACGTAATTTAAGTTACTAAAATAAGATGTATACACATTGAGACAAGGCCATAATCACTGTAAGTAATTTAAGTTACTAAAATAAGATGTATACACATTGAGACAATTCCATTATCACTGTAAGTAATTGAAGTTACTAAAATAAGATGTATACACATTAAGACAATGCCATAATTACTATAAGTAATTTAAGTGACTAAAAAAAGATTTATACACATTGAGACAATGCCATAATCACTGTAAATAATTTAAGTGTCTAAAATAAGATTTATACACATTGAGACAATGCCATAATTACTGTAAATAATTTAAGTGACTAAAATACGATTTAAACACATTGAGACAATGCCATAATCACTGTAAGTAATTTAAGTGACTAAAATAAGATGTATACACATTGAGACAATGCCATCATCACTGTACGTAATTTAAGTGACTAAAATAATATGTAAACACATTGAGACAATGCCATAATCACTGTAAGTAATTTAAGTGACTAAAATAAGATGTATACACATTGAGACAATTCCATAATAACTGTACGTAATTAAAGTGACTAAAATAAGATGTATACACATTGAGACAATGCCACAATCACTGTAAGTAATTTAAGTGACTAAAATAAGATGTATACACATTGAGACAATGCCATAATCACTGTAAGTAATTTAAGTGACTAAAATAAGATGTATACACATTGAGACAATGCCATAATCACTGCAAGTAATTTAAGTGACTAAAATAAGATGTATACACATTGAGACAATTCCATAATCACTGTAAGTAATTGAAGTGAATAAAATAAGATGTATACACATTGAGACAATGCCATAATCACTGTAAGTAATTGTAGTGACTAAAATAAGATGTATACACATTGAGACAATGCCATAATCACTGTAAGTAATTGAAGTGACTAAAATAAGATGTATACACATTGAGACAATGCCATAATTACTATCAGTAATTTAAGTGACTAAAATAAGATGTATACACATTGAGACAATTCCATAATCACTGTAAGTAATTTAAGTGACTAAAACAGGAAGTATACACATTGAGACAATGCCATAAACACTGTACGTAATTTAAGTGACTAAAACAAGATTTATACACATTGAGACAATGCCATAATCACTGTAAGTAATTTAAGTGACTAAAATAAGATGTATACACATTGAGACAATTCCATAATCACTCTAAGTAATTTAAGTGACTAAAATAAGATGTATACATATTGAGACAATGCCATAATCACTGTAAGTAATTTAAGTGACTTAAATAAGATGTATAAACATTGAGACAATGCCATAATCACTGTACGTAATTTAAGTGACTAAAATAAGATGTATACACATTGAGACAATGCCATAATCACGGTACGTAATTTAAGTGACTAAAATAAGATGTATACGCATTGAGACAATTCCATAATCACTGTAAGTAATTTAAGTGACTAAAATAAGATGTATACACATGGAGACAATTCCATAATCGCTGTACGTAATTTAAGTTACTAAAATAAGATGTATACACATTGAGACAATTCCATAATCACTGTAATAACTTAAGTGACTAAAAAAAGATTTATACACATTGAGACAATGCCATAATCACTGTAAGTAATTTAAGTGTCTAAAATAAGATTTATACACATTGAGACAATGCCATAATTACTGTAAGTAATTTAAGTGACTAAAATAAGATTTATACACATTGAGACAATGCCATAATCACTGTAAGTAATTTAAGTGACTAAAATAAGATGTATACACATTGAGACAATGCCATAATCACTGTACGTAATTTAAGTGACTAAAATAGTAGGTATACACATTGAGACAATGCCATAATCACTGTAAGTAATTTAAGTGACTAAAATAAGATGTATACACATTGAGACAATGCCATAATCACTGTACGTAATTAAAGTGACTAAAATAAGATGTATACACATTGAGACAATGCCATAATCACTGTGCGTAACTTAAGTGACTACAAAAAGATGTATACACATTGAGACAATTCCATAATCACTGTACGTAATTTAAGTGACTAAAATAAGAAGTATACACATTGAGACAATGCCATAATCACTGTACGTAATTTAAGTGACTAAAACGAGATTTATACACATTGAGACAATGCCATAATCACTGTAAGTAATTTAAGTGACTAAAATAAGATGTATACACATTGAGACAATTCCATAATCACTGTAAGTAATTTAAGTGACTAAAATAAGATGTATACATATTGAGACAATGCCATAATCACTGTAAGTAATTTAAGTGACTAAAATAAGATGTATAAACATGGAGACAATGCCATAATCACTGTAAGTAATTTAAGTGACTAAAATAAGATGTATACACATTGAGACAATGCCATAATTACGGTACGTAATTTAAGTGACGAAAAAAAGATGTATACACATTGAGACAATTCCATAATCACTGTAAGTAATTTAAGTGACTAAAATAAGATGTATACACATGGAGACAATTCCATAATCGCTGTACGTAATTTAAGTTACAAAAATAAGATGTATACACATTGAGACAATTTCATAATCACTGTAAGTTACTTAAGTGACTAAAAACAGATTTATACACATTGAGACAATGCCATAATCACTGTAAGTAATTTAAGTGACTAAAATAAGATGTATACACATTGAGACAATGCCATTATCACTGTAAGTAATTTAAGTGACTAAAATAAGATGTATACACATTGAGACAATGCCATAATCACTGTAAGTAATTGAAGTGACTAAAATAAGATGTATACACATTGAGACAATGCCATAATCACTGTGCGTAATTTAAGTGACTAAAATAAGATGTATACACATTGAGACAATTCCATAATCACTGTAAGTAATTTAAGTGACTAAAATAAGATGTATACACATTGAGACAATTCCATAATCACTGTAAGTAATTTAAGTGACTAAAATAAGATGTATACATATTGGGACAATGCCAAAATCACTGTAAGTAATTTAAGTGATTAAAATAAGATGTATAAACATTGAGACAATGCCATAATAACTGTAAGTAATTTAAGTGACTAAAATAAGATGTATACACATTGAGACAATGCCATAATCACTGTGCGTAATTTAAGTGACTAAAATAAGATGTGTACACATTGAGACAATTCCATAATCACTGTACGTAATTTAAGTGACTAAAATAAGAAGTATACACATTGAGACAATGCCATAAACACTGTACGCAATTTAAGTGACTAAAACAAGATTTATACACATTGAGACAATGCCATAATCACTGTAAGTAATTTAAGTGTCTAAAATAAGATGTATACACATTGAGACAATTCCATAATCACTGTAAGTAATTTAAGTGACTAAAATAAGATGTATACATATTGAGACAATGCCATAATCACTGTAAGTAATTTAAGTGACTAAAATAAGATGTATAAACATTGAGACAATGCCATAATCACTGTACGTAATTTAAGTGACTAAAATAAGATGTATACACATTGAGACAATGCCATAATCACGGTACGTAATTTAAGTGACTAAAATAAGATGTATACACATTGAGACAATTCCATAATCACTGTAAGTAATTTAAGTGACTAAAATAAGATGTATACACATGGAGACAATTCCATAATCGCTGTACATAATTTAAGTTACTAAAATAAGATGTATACACATTGAGACAATTCCATAATCACTGTAATAACTTAAGTGACTAAAATAAGATTTATACACATTGAGACAATGCCATAATCACTGTAAGTAATTTAAGTGTCTAAAAAAAGATTTATACACATTGAGACAATGCCATAATTACTGTAAGTAATTTAAGTGACTAAAATAAGATTTATACACATTGAGACGATGCCATAATCACTGTAAGTAATTTAAGTGACTAAAATAAGATGTATACACATTGAGACAATGCCATAATCACTGTACGTAATTTAAGTGACTAAAATAGTATGTATACACATTGAGACAATGCCATAATCACTGTAAGTAATTTAAGTGACTAAAATAAGATGTATACACATTGAGACAATGCCATAATGACTGTTCGTAATTAAAGTGACTAAAATAAGATGTATACACATTGAGACAATGCCATAATCACTGTGCGTAATTTAAGTGACTACAATAAGATGTATACACATTGAGACAATTCCATAATCACTGTACGTAATTTAAGTGACTAAAATAAGAAGTATACACATTGAGACAATGCCATAATCACTGTACGAAATTTAAGTGACTAAAACAAGATTTATACACATTGAGACAATGCCATAATCACTGTAAGTAATTTAAGTGACTACAATAAGATGTATACACATTGAGACAATTCCATAATCACTGTAAGTAATTTAAGTGACTAAAATAAGATGTATAAATATTGAGACAATGCCATAATCACTGTAAGTAATTTAAGTGACTAAAATAAGATGTATAAACATGGAGACAATGCCATAATCACTGTAAGTAATTTAAGTGACTAAAATAAGATGTATACACATTGAGACAATGCCATAATTACGGTACGTAATTTAAGTGACGAAAAAAAGATGTATACACATTGAGACAATTCCATAATCACTGTAAGTTACTTAAGTGACTAAAAACAGATTTATTCCCATTGAGACAATGCCATAATCACTGTAAGTAATTTAAGTGACTAAAGTAAGATGTATACACATTGAGACAATGCCATTATCACTGTAAGTAATTTAAGTGACTAAAATAAGATGTATACACATTGAGACAATGCCATAATCACTGTAAGTAATTGAAGTGACTAAAATAAGATGTATACACATTGAGACAATGCCATAATCACTGTGCGTAATTTAAGTGACTAAAATAAGATGTATACACATTGAGACAATTCCATAATCACTGTAAGTAATTTAAGTGACTAAAATAAGATGTATACACATTGAGACAATGCCATAATCACTGTAAGTAATTTAAGTGACTAAAATAAGATGTATACATATTGGGACAATGCCAAAATCACTGTAAGTAATTTAAGTCATTAAAATAAGATGTATAAACATTGAGACAATGCCATAATAACTGTAAGTAATTTAAGTGACTAAAATAAGATGTATACACATTGAGACAATGCCATAATCACTGTGCGTAATTTAAGTGACAAAAATAAGATGTATACACATTGAGACAATTCCATAATCACTGTACGTAATTTAAGTGACTAAAATAAGAAGTATACACATTGAGACAATGCCATAAACACTGTACGTAATTTAAGTGACTAAAACAAGATTTATACACATTGAGACAATGCCATAATCACTGTAAGTAATTTAAGTGACTAAAATAAGATGTATACACATTGAGACAATTCCATAATCACTGTTAATAATTTAAGTGACTAAAATAAGATGTATACATATTGAGACAATGCCATAATCACTGTAAGTAATTGAAGTGACTAAAATAAGATGTATACACATTGAGACAATGCCATAATCACTGTACGTAATTTAAGTGACTAAAATAAGATGTATACACATTGAGACAATGCCATAATCACTGTAAGTAATTTAAGTGACTAAAATACGATGTATACACATTGAGACAATTCCATAATCACTGTACGTAATTTAAGTGACTAAAATAAGATGTATACAAAATGAGACAATTCCATAATCACTGTAAGTAATTTAAGTGACTAAAATAAGATGTATACACATTAAGACAATGCCATAATTACTATAAGTAATGTAAGTGACTAAAAAAAGATTTATACACATTGAGACAATGCCATAATCACTGTGCGTAATTTAAGTGTCTAAAATAAGATTTATACACATTGAGACAATGCCATAATTACTGTAAATAATTTAAGTGACTAAAATAAGATTTATACACATTGAGACAATGCCATAATCACTGTAAGTAATTTAAGTGACTAAAATAAGATGTATACACATTGAGACAATGCCATCATCACTGTACGTAATTTAAGTGACTAAAATAATATGTAAACACATTGAGACAATGCCATAATCACTGTAAGTAATTTAAGTGACTAAAATAAGATTTATACACATTGAGACAATGCCATAATCACTGTACGTAATTAAAGTGACTAAAATAAGATGTATACACATTAAGACAATTCCATAATCACTGTAAGTAATTTAAGTGACTAAAATAAGATGTATACACATTGAGACAATGCCATAATCACTGTAAGTAATTTAAGTGACTAAAAAAGGATGTATAGACATTGAGACAATGCCATAATCACTGTAAGTAATTTAAGTGACTAAAATAAGATGTATACACATTGAGACAATTCCATAATCACTGTAAGTAATTGAAGTGACTAAAATAAGATGTATACACATTGAGACAATGCCATAATCACTGTAAGTAATTGTAGTGACTAAAATAAGATGTATACACATTGAGACAATGCCATAATCACTGTAAGTAATTGAAGTCACTAAAATAAGATGTATACACATTGAGACAATGCCATAATTACTATCAGTAATTTAAGTGACTAAAATAAGATGTATACACATTGAGACAATTCCATAATCACTGTACGTAATTTAAGTGACTAAAATAAGAAGTATACACATTGAGACAATGCCATAAACACTGTACGTAATTTAAGTGACTAAAACAAGATTTATACACATTGAGACAATGCCATAATCACTGTAAGTAATTTAAGTGACTAAAATAAGATGTATACACATTGAGACAATTCCATAATCATTGTAAGTAATTTAAGTGACTAAAATAAGATGTATACATATTGAGACAATGCCATAATCACTGTAAGTAATTTAAGTGACTAAAATAAGATGTATAAACATTGAGACAATGCCATAATCACTGTAAGTAACTTAAGTGACTAAAATAAGATGTATACACATTGAGACAATGCCATAATCACGCTACGTAATTTAAGTGACTAAAATAAGATGTATACACATTGAGACAATTCTATAATCACTGTAAGTAATTTAAGTGACTAAAATAAGATGTATACACATGGAGACAATTCCATTATCGCTGTACGTAATTTAAGTTACTAAAATAAGATGTATACACATTGAGACAATTCCATAATCACTGTAAGTAACTTAAGTGACTAAAAAAAGATTTATACACATTGAGACAATGCCATAATCACTGTAAGTAATGGAAGTGTCTAAAATAAGATTTATACACATTGAGACAATGCCATAATTACTGTCCGTAATTTAAGTGACTAAAATAAGATTTATACACATTGAGACAATGCCATAATCACTGTAAGTAATTTAAGTGACTAAAATAAGATGTATACACATTGAGACAATGCCATAATCACTGTACGTAATTTAAGTGACTAAAACAAGATTTATACACATTGAGACAATGCCATAATCACTGTAAGTAATTTAAGTGACTAAAATAAGATGTATACATATTGAGACAATGCCATAATCACTGTAAGTAATTTAAGTGACTAAAATAAGATGTATAAACATGGAGACAATGCCATAATCACTGTAAGTAATTTAAGTGACTAAAATAAGATGTATACACATTGAGACAATGCCATAATTACGGTACGTAATTTAAGTGACTAAAATAAGATGGATACACATTGAGACAATTCCATAATCACTGTAAGTAATTTAAGTGACTAAAATAAGATGTATACACATGGAGACAATTCCATAATCGCTGTACGTAATTTAAGTGACTAAAATAAGATGTATACACATTGAGACAATTCCATAATCACTGTAAGTAACTTAAGTGACTAAAAACAGATTTATACACATTGAGACAATGCCATAATCACTGTAAGTAATTTAAGTGACTAAAATAAGATGTATACACATTGAGACAATGCCATTATCACTGTAAGTAATTTAAGTGACTAAAATAAGATGTATACACATTGAGACAATGCCATAATCACTGTAAGTAATTTAAGTGACTAAAATAAGATGTATACACATTGAGACAATTCCATTATCACTGTAAGTAATTTAAGTGACTAAAATAAGATGTATACATATTGAGACAATGCCATAATCACTGTAAGTAATTTAAGTGATTAAAATAAGATGTATAAACATTGAGACAATGCCATAATAACTGTAAGTAATTTAAGTGACTAAAATAAGATGTATGCACATTGAGACAATGCCATAATCACTGTGCGTAATTTAAGTGACTAAAATAAGATGTATACACATTGAGACAATTCCATAATCACTGTACGTAATTTAAGTGACTAAAATAAGATGTATACACATTGAGACAATGCCATAAACACTGTACGTAATTTAAGTGACTAAAATAAGATGTATACACATTGAGACAATTCCATAATCACTGTACGTAATTTAAGTGACTAAAATAAGAAGTATACACATTGAGACAATGCCATAAACACTGTACGTAATTTAAGTGACTAAAACAAGATTTATACACATTGAGACAATGCCATAATCACTGTAAGTAATTTAAGTGACTAAAATAAGATGTATACACATTGAGACAATTCCATAATCACTGTAAGTAATTTAAGTGACTAAAATAAGATGTATACATATTGAGACAATGCCATAATCACTGTAAGTAATTTAAGTGACTAAAATAAGATGTATAAACATTGAGACAATGCCATAATCACTGTAAGTAACTTAAGTGACTAAAATAAGATGTATACACATTGAGACAATGCCATAATCACGGTACGTAATTTAAGTGACTAAAATAAGATGTATACACATTGAGACAATTCTATAATCACTGTAAGTAATTTAAGTGACTAAAATAAGATGTATACACATGGAGACAATTCCATTATCGCTGTACGTAATTTAAGTTACTAAAATAAGATGTATACACATTGAGACAATTCCATAATCACTGTAAGTAACTTAAGTGACTAAAAAAAGATTTATACACATTGAGACAATGCCATAATCACTGTAAGTAATGGAAGTGTCTAAAATAAGATTTATACACATTGAGACAATGCCATAATTACTGTCCGTAATTTAAGTGACTAAAATAAGATTTATACACATTGAGACAATGCCATAATCACTGTAAGTAATTTAAGTGACTAAAATAAGATGTATACATATTGAGACGATGCCATAATCACTGTACGTAATTTAAGTGACTAAAATAAGATGTATAAACATTGAGACAATGCCATAATCACTGTAAGTAACTTAAGTGACTAAAATAAGATGTATACACATTGAGACAATGCCATAATCACGGTACGTAATTTAAGTGACTAAAATAAGATGTATACACATTGAGACAATTCTATAATCACTGTAAGTAATTTAAGTGACTAAAATAAGATGTATACACATGGAGACAATTCCATTATCGCTGTACGTAATTTAAGTTACTAAAATAAGATGTATACACATTGAGACAATTCCATAATCACTGTAAGTAACTTAAGTGACTAAAAAAAGATTTATACACATTGAGACAATGCCATAATCACTGTAAGTAATGAAAGTGTCTAAAATAAGATTTATACACATTGAGACAATGCCATAATTACTGTCCGTAATTTAAGTGACTAAAATAAGATTTATACACATTGAGACAATGCCATAATCACGGTAAGTAATTTAAGTGACTAAAATAAGATGTATACACATTGAGACAATGCCATAATCACTGTACGTAATTTAAGTGACTAAAACAAGATTTATACACATTGAGACAATGCCATAATCACTGTAAGTAATTTAAGTGACTAAAATAAGATGTATACACATTGAGACAATTCCATAATCACTGTAAGTAATTTAAGTGACTAAAATAAGATGTATACATATTGAGACAATGCCATAATCACTGTAAGTAATTTAAGTGACTAAAATAAGATGTATAAACATGGAGACAATGCCATAATCACTGTAAGTAATTTAAGTGACTAAAATAAGATGTATACACATTGAGACAATGCCATAATTACGGTACGTAATTTAAGTGACTAAAATAAGATGTATACACATTGAGACAATTCCATAATCACTGTAAGTAATTTAAGTGACTAAAATAAGATGTATACACATGGAGACAATTCCATAATCGCTGTACGTAATTTAAGTGACTAAAATAAGATGTATACACATTGAGACAATTCCATAATCACTGTAAGTAACTTAAGTGACTAAAAACAGATTTATACACATTGAGACAATGCCATAATCACTGTAAGTAATTTAAGTGACTAAAATAAGATGTATACACATTGAGACAATGCCATTATCACTGTAAGTAATTTAAGTGACTAAAATAAGATGTATACACATTGAGACAATTCCATTATCACTGTAAGTAATTTAAGTGACTAAAATAAGATGTATACATATTGAGACAATGCCATAATCACTGTAAGTAATTTAAGTGATTAAAATAAGATGTATAAACATTGAGACAATGCCATAATAACTGTAAGTAATTTAAGTGACTAAAATAAGATGTATACACATTGAGACAATGCCATAATCACTGTGCGTAATTTAAGTGACTAAAATAAGATGTATACACATTGAGACAATTCCATAATCACTGTACGTAATTTAAGTGACTAAAATAAGATGTATACACATTGAGACAATGCCATAAACACTGTACGTAATTTAAGTGACTAAAATAAGATGTATACACATTGAGACAATTCCATAATCACTGTACGTAATTTAAGTGACTAAAATAAGAAGTATACACATTGAGACAATGCCATAAACACTGTACGTAATTTAAGTGACTAAAACAAGATTTATACACATTGAGACAATGCCATAATAACTGTAATAATTTAAGTGACTAAAATAAGATGTATACACATTGAGACAATTCCATAATCACTGTAAGTAATTTAAGTGACTAAAATAAGATGTATACATATTGAGACAATGCCATAATCACTGTAAGTAATTTAAGTGACTAAAATAAGATGTATAAACATTGAGACAATGCCATAATCACTGTAAGTAACTTAAGTGACTAAAATAAGATGTATACACATTGAGACAATGCCATAATCACGGTACGTAATTTAAGTGACTAAAATAAGATGTATACACATTGAGACAATTCCATAATCACTGTAAGTAATTTAAGTGACTAAAATAAGATGTATACACATGGAGACAATTCCATTATCGCTGTACGTAATTTAAGTTACTAAAATAAGATGTATACACATTGAGACAATTCCATAATCACTGTAAGTAACTTAAGTGACTAAAAAAAGATTTATACACATTGAGACAATGCCATAATCACTGTAAGTAATGGAAGTGTCTAAAATAAGATTTATACACATTGAGACAATGCCATAATTACTGTCCGTAATTTAAGTGACTAAAATAAGATTTATACACATTGAGACAATGCCATAATCACTGTAAGTAATTTAAGTGACTAAAATAAGATGTATACACATTGAGACAATGCCATAATCACTGTACGTAATTTAAGTGACTAAAACAAGATTTATACACATTGAGACAATGCCATAATCACTGTAAGTAATTTAAGTGACTAAAATAAGATGGATACACATTGAGACAATTCCATAATCACTGTAAGTAATTTAAGTGACTAAAATAAGATGTATACACATGGAGACAATTCCATAATCGCTGTACGTAATTTAAGTGACTAAAATAAGATGTATACACATTGAGACAATTCCATAATCACTGTAAGTAACTTAAGTGACTAAAAACAGATTTATACACATTGAGACAATGCCATAATCACTGTAAGTAATTTAAGTGACTAAAATAAGATGTATACACATTGAGACAATGCCATTATCACTGTAAGTAATTTAAGTGACTAAAATAAGATGTATACACATTGAGACAATGCCATAATCACTGTAAGTAATTTAAGTGACTAAAATAAGATGTATACACATTGAGACAATTCCATTATCACTGTAAGTAATTTAAGTGACTAAAATAAGATGTATACATATTGAGACAATGCCATAATCACTGTAAGTAATTTAAGTGATTAAAATAAGATGTATAAACATTGAGACAATGCCATAATAACTGTAAGTAATTTAAGTGACTAAAATAAGATGTATGCACATTGAGACAATGCCATAATCACTGTGCGTAATTTAAGTGACTAAAATAAGATGTATACACATTGAGACAATTCCATAATCACTGTACGTAATTTAAGTGACTAAAATAAGATGTATACACATTGAGACAATGCCATAAACACTGTACGTAATTTAAGTGACTAAAATAAGATGTATACACATTGAGACAATTCCATAATCACTGTACGTAATTTAAGTGACTAAAATAAGAAGTATACACATTGAGACAATGCCATAAACACTGTACGTAATTTAAGTGACTAAAACAAGATTTATACACATTGAGACAATGCCATAATCACTGTAAGTAATTTAAGTGACTAAAATAAGATGTATACACATTGAGACAATTCCATAATCACTGTAAGTAATTTAAGTGACTAAAATAAGATGTATACATATTGAGACAATGCCATAATCACTGTAAGTAATTTAAGTGACTAAAATAAGATGTATAAACATTGAGACAATGCCATAATCACTGTAAGTAACTTAAGTGACTAAAATAAGATGTATACACATTGAGACAATGCCATAATCACGGTACGTAATTTAAGTGACTAAAATAAGATGTATACACATTGAGACAATTCTATAATCACTGTAAGTAATTTAAGTGACTAAAATAAGATGTATACACATGGAGACAATTCCATTATCGCTGTACGTAATTTAAGTTACTAAAATAAGATGTATACACATTGAGACAATTCCATAATCACTGTAAGTAACTTAAGTGACTAAAAAAAGATTTATACACATTGAGACAATGCCATAATCACTGTAAGTAATGGAAGTGTCTAAAATAAGATTTATACACATTGAGACAATGCCATAATTACTGTCCGTAATTTAAGTGACTAAAATAAGATTTATACACATTGAGACAATGCCATAATCACTGTAAGTAATTTAAGTGACTAAAATAAGATGTATACATATTGAGACGATGCCATAATCACTGTACGTAATTTAAGTGACTAAAATAAGATGTATAAACATTGAGACAATGCCATAATCACTGTAAGTAACTTAAGTGACTAAAATAAGATGTATACACATTGAGACAATGCCATAATCACGGTACGTAATTTAAGTGACTAAAATAAGATGTATACACATTGAGACAATTCTATAATCACTGTAAGTAATTTAAGTGACTAAAATAAGATGTATACACATGGAGACAATTCCATTATCGCTGTACGTAATTTAAGTTACTAAAATAAGATGTATACACATTGAGACAATTCCATAATCACTGTAAGTAACTTAAGTGACTAAAAAAAGATTTATACACATTGAGACAATGCCATAATCACTGTAAGTAATGAAAGTGTCTAAAATAAGATTTATACACATTGAGACAATGCCATAATTACTGTCCGTAATTTAAGTGACTAAAATAAGATTTATACACATTGAGACAATGCCATAATCACGGTAAGTAATTTAAGTGACTAAAATAAGATGTATACACATTGAGACAATGCCATAATCACTGTACGTAATTTAAGTGACTAAAACAAGATTTATACACATTGAGACAATGCCATAATCACTGTAAGTAATTTAAGTGACTAAAATAAGATGTATACACATTGAGACAATTCCATAATCACTGTAAGTAATTTAAGTGACTAAAATAAGATGTATACATATTGAGACAATGCCATAATCACTGTAAGTAATTTAAGTGACTAAAATAAGATGTATAAACATGGAGACAATGCCATAATCACTGTAAGTAATTTAAGTGACTAAAATAAGATGTATACACATTGAGACAATGCCATAATTACGGTACGTAATTTAAGTGACTAAAATAAGATGTATACACATTGAGACAATTCCATAATCACTGTAAGTAATTTAAGTGACTAAAATAAGATGTATACACATGGAGACAATTCCATAATCGCTGTACGTAATTTAAGTGACTAAAATAAGATGTATACACATTGAGACAATTCCATAATCACTGTAAGTAACTTAAGTGACTAAAAACAGATTTATACACATTGAGACAATGCCATAATCACTGTAAGTAATTTAAGTGACTAAAATAAGATGTATACACATTGAGACAATGCCATTATCACTGTAAGTAATTTAAGTGACTAAAATAAGATGTATACACATTGAGACAATTCCATTATCACTGTAAGTAATTTAAGTGACTAAAATAAGATGTATACATATTGAGACAATGCCATAATCACTGTAAGTAATTTAAGTGATTAAAATAAGATGTATAAACATTGAGACAATGCCATAATAACTGTAAGTAATTTAAGTGACTAAAATAAGATGTATACACATTGAGACAATGCCATAATCACTGTGCGTAATTTAAGTGACTAAAATAAGATGTATACACATTGAGACAATTCCATAATCACTGTACGTAATTTAAGTGACTAAAATAAGATGTATACACATTGAGACAATGCCATAAACACTGTACGTAATTTAAGTGACTAAAATAAGATGTATACACATTGAGACAATTCCATAATCACTGTACGTAATTTAAGTGACTAAAATAAGAAGTATACACATTGAGACAATGCCATAAACACTGTACGTAATTTAAGTGACTAAAACAAGATTTATACACATTGAGACAATGCCATAATAACTGTAATAATTTAAGTGACTAAAATAAGATGTATACACATTGAGACAATTCCATAATCACTGTAAGTAATTTAAGTGACTAAAATAAGATGTATACATATTGAGACAATGCCATAATCACTGTAAGTAATTTAAGTGACTAAAATAAGATGTATAAACATTGAGACAATGCCATAATCACTGTAAGTAACTTAAGTGACTAAAATAAGATGTATACACATTGAGACAATGCCATAATCACGGTACGTAATTTAAGTGACTAAAATAAGATGTATACACATTGAGACAATTCCATAATCACTGTAAGTAATTTAAGTGACTAAAATAAGATGTATACACATGGAGACAATTCCATTATCGCTGTACGTAATTTAAGTTACTAAAATAAGATGTATACACATTGAGACAATTCCATAATCACTGTAAGTAACTTAAGTGACTAAAAAAAGATTTATACACATTGAGACAATGCCATAATCACTGTAAGTAATGGAAGTGTCTAAAATAAGATTTATACACATTGAGACAATGCCATAATTACTGTCCGTAATTTAAGTGACTAAAATAAGATTTATACACATTGAGACAATGCCATAATCACTGTAAGTAATTTAAGTGACTAAAATAAGATGTATACACATTGAGACAATGCCATAATCACTGTACGTAATTTAAGTGACTAAAACAAGATTTATACACATTGAGACAATGCCATAATCACTGTAAGTAATTTAAGTGACTAAAATAAGATGTATACACATTGAGACAATTCCATAATCACTGTAAGTAATTTAAGTGACTAAAATAAGATGTATATATATTGAGACAATGCCATAATCACTGTAAGTAATTTAAGTGACTAAAATAAGATGTATAAACATGGAGACAATGCCATAATCACTGTAAGTAATTTAAGTGACTAAAATAAGATGTATACACATTGAGACAATGCCATAATTACGGTACGTAATTTAAGTGACTAAAATAAGATGTATACACATTGAGACAATTCCATAATCACTGTAAGTAATTTAAGTGACTAAAATAAGATGTATACACATGGAGACAATTCCATAATCGCTGTACGTAATTTAAGTGACTAAAATAAGATGTATACACATTGAGACAATTCCATAATCACTGTAAGTAACTTAAGTGACTAAAAACAGATTTATACACATTGAGACAATGCCATAATCACTGTAAGTAATTTAAGTGACTAAAATAAGATGTATACACATTGAGACAATGCCATAATCACTGTAAGTAATTTAAGTGACTAAAATAAGATGTATACACATTGAGACAATTCCATTATCACTGTAAGTAATTTAAGTGACTAAAATAAGATGTATACATATTGAGACAATGCCATAATCACTGTAAGTAATTTAAGTGATTAAAATAAGATGTATAAACATTGAGACAATGCCATAATAACTGTAAGTAATTTAAGTGACTAAAATAAGATTTATACACATTGAGACAATGCCATAATCACTGTGCGTAATTTAAGTGACTAAAATAAGATGTATACACATTGAGACAATTCCATAATCACTGTACGTAATTTAAGTGACTAAAATAAGATGTATACACATTGAGACAATGCCATAATCACTGAAAGTAACTTAAGTGACTAAAATAAGATGTATACACATTGAGACAATGCCATAATCACGGTACGTAATTTAAGTGACTAAAATAAGATGTATACACATTGAGACAATTCTATAATCACTGTAAGTAATTTAAGTGACTAAAATAAGATGTATACACATGGAGACAATTCCATTATCGCTGTACGTAATTTAAGTTACTAAAATAAGATGTATACACATTGAGACAATTCCATAATCACTGTAAGTAACTTAAGTGACTAAAAAAAGATTTATACACATTGAGACAATGCCATAATCACTGTAAGTAATGGAAGTGTCTAAAATAAGATTTATACACATTGAGACAATGCCATAATTACTGTCCGTAATTTAAGTGACTAAAATAAGATTTATACACATTGAGACAATGCCATAATCACTGTAAGTAATTTAAGTGACTAAAATAAGATGTATACACATTGAGACAATGCCATAATCACTGTACGTAATTTAAGTGACTAAAACAAGATTTATACACATTGAGACAATGCCATAATCACTGTAAGTAATTTAAGTGACTAAAATAAGATGTATACACATTGAGACAATTCCATAATCACTGTAAGTAATTTAAGTGACTAAAATAAGATGTATACATATTGAGACAATGCCATAATCACTGTAAGTAATTTAAGTGACTAAAATAAGATGTATAAACATGGAGACAATGCCATAATCACTGTAAGTAATTTAAGTGACTAAAATAAGATGTATACACATTGAGACAATGCCATAATTACGGTACGTAATTTAATTGACTAAAATAAGATGTATACACATTGAGACAATTCCATAATCACTGTAAGTAATTTAAGTGACTAAAATAAGATGTATACACATGGAGACAATTCCAAAATCGCTGTACGTAATTTAAGTGACTAAAATAAGATGTATACACATTGAGACAATTCCATAATCACTGTAAGTAACTTAAGTGACTAAAAACAGATTTATACACATTGAGACAATGCCATAATCACTGTAAGTAATTTAAGTGACTAAAATAAGATGTATACACATTGAGACAATGCCATTATCACTGTAAGTAATTTAAGTGACTAAAATAAGATGTATACACATTGAGACAATGCCATAATCACTGTAAGTAATTTAAGTGACTAAAATAAGATGTATACACATTGAGACAATTCCATTATCACTGTAAGTAATTTAAGTGACTAAAATAAGATGTATACATATTGAGACAATGCCATAATCACTGTAAGTAATTTAAGTGATTAAAATAAGATGTATAAACATTGAGACAATGCCATAATAACTGTAAGTAATTTAAGTGACTTCAATAAGATGTATACACATTGAGACAATGCCATAATCACTGTGCGTAATTTAAGTGACTAAAATAAGATGTATACACATTGAGACAATTCCATAATCACTGTACGTAATTCAAGTGACTAAAATAAGATGTATACACATTGAGACAATGCCATAAACACTGTACGTAATTTAAGTGACTAAAACAAGATTTATACACATTGAGACAATGCCATAATCACTGTAAGTAATTTAAGTGACTAAAATAAGATGTATACACATTGAGAAAATTCCATAATCACTGTTAATAATTTTAGTGACTAAAATAAGATGTATACATATTGAGACAATCCCATAATCACTGTAAGTAATTTAAGTGACTAAAATAAGATGTATACACATTGAGACAATGCCATAATCACTGTACGTAATTTAAGTGACTAAAATAAGATGTATACACATTGAGAAAATGCCATAATCACTGTAAGTAATTTAAGTGACTAAAATACGATGTATACACATTGAGACAATTCCATAATCACTGTACGTAATTTAAGTGACTAAAATAAGATGTATACAAATTGAGACAATTCCATAATCACTGTAAGTAATTTAAGTGACTAAAATAAGATGTATACACATTGAGACAATGCCATAATCACTGTGTCATTTAAGTGACTAAAAAAAGATGTATACACATTGAGACAATGCCATAATCACTGTACGTAATTTAAGTGACTAAAATAAGATGTATACACATTAAGACAATTCGATAATCACTGTACGTAATTTCAGTGACTAAAATAAGATGTATACACATCGAGACAATTCCATAATCACTGTAAGTAATTTAAGTGACTAAAATAAGATGTATACACATTGAGACAATGCCATAATCACTGTAAGTAATTTAAATGACTAAAATAAGATGTATACACATTGAGACAATTCCATACTCACTGTACGTAATTTAAGTGACTAAAATAAGATGTATACACATTGAGACAATTCCATAATCACTGTAAGTAATCTAAGTGACTAAAATAAGATGTATACACATTGAGTAAATTCGTTAATCACTGTACGTAATTTAAGTGACTAAAATATGAAGTATACACATTGAGACAATTCCATAATCACTGTACGTAATTTAAGTTACTAAAATAAGATGTATACACATTGAGACAAGGCCATAATCACTGTAAGTAATTTAAGTTACTAAAATAAGATGTATACACATTGAGACAATGCCATTATCACTGTAAGTAATTGAAGTGACTAAAATAAGATGTATACACATTAAGACAATGCCATAATTACTATAAGTAATTTAAGTGACTAAAAAAAGATTTATACACATTGAGACAATGCCATAATCACTGTAAGTAATTTAAGTGTCTAAAATAAGATTTATACACATTGAGACAATGCCATAATTACTGTAAGTAATTTAAGTGGCTAAAATAAGATTTATACACATTGAGACAATGCCATAATCACTGTAAGTAATTTAAGTGACTAAAATAAGATGTATACACATTGAGACAATGCCATCATCACTATACGTAATTTAAGTGACTAAAATAATATGTAAACACATTGAGACAATGCCATAATCACTGTAAGTAATTTAAGTGACTAAAATAAGATGTATACACATTGAGACAATGCCATAATCACTGTACGTATTAAAGTGACTAAAATAAGATGTATACACATTGAGACAATTCCATAATCACTGTAAGTAATTTAAGTGACTAAAATAAGATGTATACACATTGAGACAATGCCATAATCACTGTAAGTAATTTAAGTGACTAAAATAAGATGTATAGACATTGAGACAATGCCATAATCACTGTAAGTAATTTAAGTGACTAAAATAAGATGTATACACATTGAGACAATTCCATAATTACTGTAAGTAATTGAAGTGACTAAAATAAGATGTATACACATTGAGACAATGCCATAATCACTGTAAGTAATTGTAGTGACTAAAATAAGATGTATACACATTGAGACAATGCCATAATCACTGTAAGTAATTGAAGTGACTAAAATAAGATGTATACACATTGAGACAATGCCATAATTACTATCAGTAATTTAAGTGACTAAAATAAGATGTATACACATTGAGACAATGCAATAATCACTGTACGTAATTTAAGTGACTAAAATAAGAAGTATACACATTGAGACAATGCCATAAACACTGTACGTAATTTAAGTGACTAAAACAAGATTTATACACATTGAGACAATGCCATAATCACTGTAAGTAATTTAAGTGACTAAAATAAGATGTATACACATTGAGACAATTCCATAATCACTGTAAGTAATTTAAGTGACTAAAATAAGATGTATACATATTGAGACAATTCTATAATCACTGTAAGTAATTTAAGTGACTAAAATAAGATGTATACACATGGAGACAATTCCATTATCGCTGTACGTAATTTAAGTTACTAAAATAAGATGTATACACATTGAGACAATTCCATAATCACTGTAAGTAACTTAAGTGACTAAAAAAAGATTTATACACATTGAGACAATGCCATAATCACTGTAAGTAATTTAAGTGACTAAAATAAGATTTATACACATTGAGACAATGCCATAATCACTGTAAGTAATTTAAGTGACTAAAATAAGATGTATACACATTGAGACAATGCCATAATCACTGTACGTAATTTAAGTGACTAAAACAAGATTTATACACATTGAGACAATGCCATAAAACCTGTAAGTAATTTAAGTGACTAAAATAAGATGTATACACATTGAGACGATTCCATAATCACTGTAAGTAATTTAAGTGACTAAAATAAGATGTATACATATTGAGACAATGCCATAATCACTGTAAGTAATTTAAGTGACTAAAATAAGATGTATAAACATGGAGACAATGCCATAATCACTGTAAGTAATTTAAGTGACTAAAATAAGATGTATACACATTGAGACAATGCCATAATTACGGTACGTAATTTAAGTCACTAAAATAAGATGTATACACATTGAGACAATTCCATAATCACTGTAAGTAATTTAAGTGACTAAAATAAGATGTATACACATGGAGACAATTCCATAATCTCTGTACGTAATTTAAGTGACTAAAATAAGATGTATACACATTGAGACAATGCCATAATCACTGTAAGTAACTTAAGTGACTAAAAACAGATTTATACACATTGAGACAATGCCATAATCACTGTAAGTAATTTAAGTG
This sequence comes from Euprymna scolopes, assembly GCF_053919585.1. Lineage (NCBI taxonomy): Eukaryota > Metazoa > Mollusca > Cephalopoda > Sepiida > Sepiolidae > Euprymna > Euprymna scolopes. Next base: position 127,583,009 of record NC_136491.1, read on the forward strand.
ACTAAAATAAGATGTATACACATTGAGACAATGCCATTATCACTGTAAGTAATTTAAGTGACTAAAATAAGATGTATACACATTGAGACAATGCCATAATCACTGTAAGTAATTGAAGTGACTAAAATAAGATGTATACACATTGAGACAATGCCATAATCACTGTGCGTAATTTAAGTGACTAAAATAAGATGTATACACATTGAGACAATTCCATAATCACTGTAAGTAATTTAAGTGACTAAAATAAGATGTATACACATTGAGACAATTCCATAATCACTGTAAGTAATTTAAGTGACTAAAATAAGATGTATACATATTGAGACAATGCCATAATCACTGTAAGTAATTTAAGTGACTAAAATAAGATGTATAAACATTGAGACAATGCCATAATAACTGTAAGTAATATAAGTGACTAAAAAAAGATGTATACACATTGAGACAATTCCATAATCACTGTGCGTAATTTAAGTGACTAAAATAAGATGTACACACATTGAGACAATTCCATAATCACTGTACGTAATTTAAGTCACTAAAATAAGATGTATACACATTGAGACAATGCCATAAACACTGTACGTAATTTAAGTGACTAAAATAAGATGTATACACATTGAGACAATTCCATAATCACTGTAAGTAATTTAAGTGACTAAAATAAGATGTATACACATTGAGACAATTCGATAATCACTGTACGTAATTTAAGTGACTAAAATATGAAGTATACACATTGAGACAATTCCATAATCATTGTACGTAATTTAAGTTACTAAAATAAGATGTATACACATTGAGACAAGGCCATAATCACTGTAAGTAATTTAAGTTACTAAAATAAGATGTATACACATTGAGACAATGCCATTATCACTGTAAGTAATTGAAGTGACTAAAATAAGATGTATACACATTAAGACAATGCCATAATTACTATAAGTAATTTAAGTGACTAAAAAAAGATTTATACACATTGAGACAATGCCATAATCACTGTAAGTAATTTAAGTGTCTAAAATAAGATTTATACACATTGAGACAATGCCATAATTACTGTAAGTAATTTAAGTGACTAAAATAAGATTTATACACATTGAGACAATGCCATAATCACTGTAAGTAATTTAAGTGACTAAAATAAGATGTATACACATTGAGACAATGCCATCATCACTGTACGTAATTTAAGTGACTAAAATAATATGTAAACACATTGAGACAATGCCATAATCACTGTAAGTAATTTAAGTGACTAAAATAAGATGTATACACATTGAGACAATGCCATAATAACTGTACGTAATTAAAGTGACTAAAATAAGATGTATACACATTGAGACAATTCCATAATCACTGTAAGTAATTTAAGTGACTAAAATAAGATGTATACACATTGAGACAATGCCATCATCACTGTAAGTAATTTAAGTGACTAAAATAAGATGTATAGACATTGAGACAATGCCATAATCACTGTAAGTAATTTAAGTGACTAAAATAAGATGTATACACATTGAGACAATTCCATAATCACTGTAAGTAATTGAAGTGACTAAAATAAGATGTATACACATTGAGACAATGCCATAATCACTGTAAGTAATTGTAGTGACTAAAATAAGATGTATACACATTGAGACAATGCCATAATCACTGTAAGTAATTGAAGTGACTAAAATAAGATGTATACACATTGAGACAATGCCATAATTACTATCAGTAATTTAAGTGACTAAAATAAGATGTATACACATTGAGACAATTCCATAATCACTGTACGTAATTTAAGTGACTAAAATAAGAAGTATACACATTGAGACAATGCCATAATCACTGTAAGTAATTTAAGTGACTAAAATAAGATGTATAAACATGGAGACAATGCCATAATCACTGTAAGTAATTTAAGTGACTAAAATAAGATGTATACACATTGAGACAATGCCATAATTACGGTACGTAATTTAAGTGACTAAAATAAGATGTATACACATTGAGACAATTCCATAATCACTGTAAGTAATTTAAGTGACTAAAATAAGATGTATACACATGGAGACAATTCCATAATCTCTGTACGTAATTTAAGTGACTAAAATAAGATGTATACACATTGAGACAATTCCATAATCACTGTAAGTAACTTAAGTTACTAAAAACAGATTTATACACATTGAGACAATGCCATAATCACTGTAAGTAATTTAAGTGACTAAAATAAGATGTATACACATTGAGACAATGCCATTATCACTGTAAGTAATTTAAGTGACTAAAATAAGATGTATACACATTGAGACAATGCCATAATCACTGTAAGTAATTGAAGTGACTAAAATAAGATGTATACACATTGAGACAATGCCATAATCACTGTGCGTAATTTAAGTGACTAAAATAAGATGTATACACATTGAGACAATTCCATAATCACTGTAAGTAATTTAAGTGACTAAAATAAGATGTATACACATTGAGACAATTCCATAATCACTGTAAGTAATTTAAGTGACTAAAATAAGATGTATACATAGTGAGACAATGCCATAATCACTGTAAGTAATTTAAGTGACTAAAATAAGATGTATAAACATTGAGACAATGCCATAATAACTGTAAGTAATTTAAGTGACTAAAAGAAGATGTATACACATTGAGACAATTCCATAATCACTGTGCGTAATTTAAGTGACTAAAATAAGATGTATACACATTGAGACAATTCCATAATCACTGTACGTAATTTAAATCACTAAAATAAGATGTATACACATTGAGACAATGCCATAAACACTGTACGTAATTTAAGTGACTAAAATAAGATGTATACACATTGAGACAATTCCATAATCACTGTAAGTAATTTAAGTGACTAAAATAAGATGTATACACATTGAGACAATTCGATAATCACTGTACGTAATTTAAGTGACTAAAATATGAAGTATACACATTGAGACAATTCCATAATCACTGTACGTAATTTAAGTTACTAAAATAAGATGTATACACATTGAGACAAGGCCATAATCACTGTAAGTAATTTAAGTTACTAAAATAAGATGTATACACATTGAGACAATGCCATTATCACTGTAAGTAAGTGAAGTGACTAAAATAAGATGTATACACATTAAGACAATGCCATAATTACTATAAGTAATTTAAGTGACTAAAAAAAGATTTATACACATTGAGACAATGCCATAATCACTGTAAGTAATTTAAGTGTCTAAAATAAGATTTATACACATTGAGACAATGCCATAATTACTGTAAGTAATTTAAGTGACTAAAATAAGATTTATACACATTGAGACAATTCCATAATCACTGTAAGTAATTTAAGTGACTAAAATAAGATGTATACACATTGAGACAATGCCATAATCACTGTAAGTAATTAAAGTGACTAAAATAAGATGTATACACATTGAGACAATGCCATCATCACTGTACGTAATTTAAGTGACTAAAATAATATGTAAACACATTGAGACAATGCCATAATCACTGTAAGTAATTTAAGTGACTAAAATAAGATGTATACACATTGAGACAATGCCATAATAACTGTACGTAATTAAAGTGACTAAAATAAGATGTATACACATTGAGACAATTCCATAATCACTGTAAGTAATTTAAGTGACTAAAATAAGATGTATACACATTGAGACAATGCCATAATCACTGTAAGTAATTTAAGTGACTAAAATAAGATGTATAGACATTGAGACAATGCCATAATCACTTTAAGTAATTTAAGTGACTAAAATAAGATGTATACACATTGAGACAATTCCATAATCACTGTAAGTAATTGAAGTGACTAAAATAATATGTAACCACATTGAGACAATGCCATAATCACTGTAAGTAATTGTAGTGACTAAAATAAGATGTATACACATTGAGACAATGCCATAATCACGGTAAGTAATTGAAGTGACTAAAATAAGATGTATACACATTGAGACAATGCCATAATTACTATCAGTAATTTAAGTGACTAAAATAAGATGTATACACATTGAGACAATTCCATAATCACTGTACGTAATTTAAGTGACTAAAATAAGAAGTATACACATTGAGACAATGCCATAATCACTGTACGTAATTTAAGTGACTAAAACAAGATTTATACACATTGAGACAATGCCATAATCACTGTAAGTAATTTAAGTGACTAAAATAAGATGTATACACATTGAGACAATTCCATAATCACTGTAAGTAATTTAAGTGACTAAAATAAGATGTATACATATTGAGACAATGCCATAATCACTGTACGTAATGTAAGTGACTAAAATAAGATGTATACACATTGAGACAATGCCATAATCACTGTAAGTAATTTAAGTGACTAAAATAAGATGTATACACATTGAGACAATGCAATAATCACGGTACGTAATTTAAGTGACTAAAATAAGATGTATACACATTGAGACAATTCTATAATCACTGTAAGTAATTTAAGTGACTAAAATAAGATGTATACACATGGAGACAATTCCATTATCGCTGTACGTAATTTAAGTTACTAAAATAAGATGTATACACATTGAGACAATTCCATAATCACTGTAAGTAACTTAAGTGACTAAAAAAAGATTTATACACATTGAGACAATGCCATAATCACTGTAAGTAATTTAAGTGACTAAAATAAGATTTATACACATTGAGACAATGCCATAATCACTGTAAGTAATTTAAGTGACTAAAATAAGATGTATACACATTGAGACAATGCCATAATCACTGTACGTAATTTAAGTGACTAAAACAAGATTTATACACATTGAGACAATGCCATAAAACCTGTAAGTAATTTCAGTGACTAAAATAAGATGTATACACATTGAGACAATTCCATAATCACTGTAAGTAATTTAAGTGACTAAAATAAGATGTATAAATATTGAGACAATGCCATAATCACTGTAAGTAATTTAAGTGACTAAAATAAGATGTATAAACATGGAGACAATGCCATAATCACTGTAAGTAATTTAAGTGACTAAAATAAGATGTATACACATTGAGACAATGCCATAATTACGGTACGTAATTTAAGTGACTAAAATAAGATGTATACACATTGAGACAATTCCATAATCACTGTAAGTAATTTAAGTGACTAAAATAAGATGTATACACATGGAGACAATTCCATAATCGCTGTACGTAATTTAAGTGACTAAAATAAGATGTATACACATTGAGACAATTCCATAATCACTGTAAGTAACTTAAGTGACTAAAAACAGATTTATACACATTGAGACAATGCCATAATCACTGTAAGTAATTTAAGTGACTAAAATAAGATGTATACACATTGAGACAATTCCATAATCACTGTAAGTAATTTAAGTGACTAAAATAAGATGTATACACATTGAGACAATGCCATAATCACTGTAAGTAATTGAAGTGACTAAAATAAGATGTATACACATTGAGACAATGCCATAATCACTGTGCGTAATTTAAGTGACTAAAATAAGATGTATACACATTGAGACAATTCCATAATCACTGTAAGTAATTTAAGTGACTAAAATAAGATGTATACACATTGAGACAATTCCATAATCACTGTAAGTAATTTAAGTGACTAAAACAGGATGTATACATATTGAGACAATGCCATAATCACTGTAAGTAATTTAAGTGATAAAAATAAGATGTATAAACATTGAGACAATGCCATAATAACTGTAAGTAATTTAAGTGACTAAAAGAAGATGTATACACATTGAGACAATTCCATAATCACTGTGCGTAATTTAAGTGACTAAAATAAGATGTATACACATTGAGACAATTCCATAATCACTGTACGTAATTTAAGTCACTAAAATAAGATGTATACACATTGAGACAATGCCATAAACACTGTACGTAATTTAAGTGACTAAAACAAAATTTATACACATTGAGACAATGCCATAATCACTGTAAGTAATTTAAGTGACTAAAATAAGATGTATACACATTGAGACAATGCCATAATCACTGTACGTAATTAAAGTGACTAAAATAAGATGTATACACATTGAGACAATTCCATAATCACTGTAAGTAATTTAAGTGACTAAAATAAGATGTATACACATTGAGACAATGCCATAATCACTGTAAGTAATTTAAGTGACTAAAAAAGGATGTATAGACATTGAGACAATGCCATAATCACTGTAAGTAATTTAAGTGACTAAAACAGGATGTATACACATTGAGACAATTCCATAATCACTGTAAGTAATTGAAGTGACTAAAATAAGATGTATACACATTGAGACAATGCCATAATCACTGTAAGTAATTGTAGTGACTAAAATAAGATGTATACACATTGAGACAATGCCATAATCACTGTAAGTAATTGAAGTGACTAAAATAAGATGTATACACATTGAGACAATGCCATAATTACCATCAGTAATTTAAGTGACTAAAATAAGATGTATACACATTGAGACAATTCCATAATCACTGTACGTAATTTAAGTGACTAAAATAAGAAGTATACACATTGAGACAATGCCATAAACACTGTACGTAATTTAAGTGACTAAAACAAGATTTATACACATTGAGACAATGCCATAATCACTGTAAGTAATTTAAGTGACTAAAATAAGATGTATACACATTGAGACAATTCCATAATCACTGTAAGTAATTTAAGTGACTAAAATAAGATGTATACATATTGAGACAATGCCATAATCACTGTAAGTAATTTAAGTGACTAAAATAAGATGTATAAACATTGAGACAATGCCATAATCACTGTAAGTAATTTAAGTGACTAAAATAAGATGTATACACATTGAGACAATGCCATAATCACGGTACGTAATTTAAGTGACTAAAATAAGATGTATACACATTGAGACAATTCTATAATCACTGTAAGTAATTTAAGTGACTAAAATAAGATGTATACACATGGAGACAATTCCATTATCGCTGTACGTAATTTAAGTTACTAAAATAAGATGTATACACATTGAGACAATTACATAATCACTGTAAGTAACTTAAGTGATTAAAAAAAGATTTATACACATTGAGACAATGCCATAATCACTGTAAGTAATTTAAGTGTCTAAAATAAGATTTATACACATTGAGACAATGCCATAATTACTGTCCGTAATTTAAGTGACTAAAATAAGATTTATACACATTGAGACAATGCCATAATCACTGTAAGTAATTTAAGTGACTAAAATAAGATGTATACACATTGAGACAATGCCATAATCACTGTACGTAATTTAAGTGACTAAAACAAGATTTATACACATTGAGACAATGCCATAATCACAGTAAGTAATTTAAGTGACTAAAATAAGATGTATACACATTGAGACAATTCCATAATCACTGTAAGTAATTTAAGTGACTAAAATAAGATGTATACATATTGAGACAATGCCATAATCACTGTAAGTAATTTAAGTGATTAAATAAGATGTATAAACATGGAGACAATGCCATAATCACTGTAAGTAATTTAAGTGACTAAAATAAGATGTATACACATTGAGACAATGCCATAATTACGGTACGTAATTTAAGTGACTAAAATAAGATGTATACACATTGAGACAATTCCATAATCACTGTAAGTAATTTAAGTGACTAAAATAAGATGTATACACATGGAGACAATTCCATAATCGCTGTACGTAATTTAAGTGACTAAAATAAGATGTCTACACATTGAGACTATTCCATAATCACTGTAAGTAACTTAAGTGACTAAAAACAGATTTATACACATTGAGACAATGCCATAATCACTGTAAGTAATTTAAGTTACTAAAATAAGATGTATACACATTGAGACAATGCCATTATCACTGTAAGTAATTTAAGTGACTAAAATAAGATGTATACACATTGAGACAATGCCATAATCACTGTAAGTAATTGAAGTGACTAAAATAAGATGTATACACATTGAGACAATGTCATAATCACTGTGCGTAATTTAAGTGACTAAAATAAGATGTATACACATTGAGACAATTCCATAATCACTGTAAGTAATTTAAGTGACTAAAATAAGATGTATACACATTGAGACAATTCCATAATAACTGTAAGTAATTTAAGTGACTAAAATAAGATGTATACATATTGAGACAATGCCATAATCACTGTAAGTAATTTAAGTGATTAAAATAAGATGTATAAACATTGAGACAATGCCATAATAACTGTAAGTAATTTAAGTGACTAAAATAAGATGTATACACATTGAGACAATGCCATAATCACTGTGCGTAATTTAAGTGACTACAATAAGATGTATACACATTGAGACAATTCCATAATCACTGTACGTAATTTAAGTGACTAAAATAAGATGTATACACATTGAGACAATGCCATAAACACTGTACGTAATTTAAGTGACTAAAACAAGATTTATACACATTGAGACAATGCCATAATCACTGTAAGTAATTTAAGTGACTAAAATAAGATGTATACACATTGAGAAAATTCCATAATCACTGTTAATAATTTAAGTGACTAAAATAAGATGTATACATATTGAGACAATGCCATAATCACTGTAAGTAATTTAAGTGACTAAAATAAGATGTATACACATTGAGACAATTCCATAATCACTGTACGTAATTTAAGTGACTAAAATAAGATGTATACACATTGAGACAATGCCATAATTACTGTAAGTAATTTAAGTGACTAAAATACGATGTATACACATTGAGACAATTCCATAATAACTGTACGTAATTTAAGTGACTAAAATAAGATGTATACAAATTGAGACAATTCCATAATCACTGTAAGTAATTTAAGTGACTAAAATAAGATGTATACACATTGAGACAATGCCATAATCACTGTGTCATTTAAGTGACTAAAAACAGATGTATACACATTGAGACAATGCCATAATCACTGTACGTAATTTAAGTGACTAAAATAAGATGTATACACATTAAGACAATTCGATAATCACTGTACGTAATTTCAGTGACTAAAATAAGATGTATACACATCGAGACAATTCCATAATCACTGTAAGTAATTTCAGTGACTAAAATAAGATGTATACACATTGAGACAATGCCATAATCACTGTAAGTAATTTAAGTGACTAAAATAAGATGTATACACATTGAGACAATTCCATAATCACTGTAAGTAATTTAAGTGACTAAAATAAGATGTATACATATTGAGACGATGCCATAATCACTGTAAGTAATTTAAGTGATTAAAATAAGATGTATAAACATTGAGACAATGCCATAATAACTGTAAGTAATTTAAGTGACTAAAATAAGATGTATACACATTGAGACAATGCCATAATCACTGTGCGTAATTTAAGTGACTAAAATAAGATGTATACACATTGAGACAATTCCATAATCACTGTACGTAATTTAAGTGACTAAAATAAGATGTATACACATTGAGACAATGCCATAAACACTGTACGTAATTTAAGTGACTAAAACAAGATTTATACACATTGAGACAATGCCATAATCACTGTAAGTAATTTAAGTGACTAAAATAAGATGTATACACATTGAGAAAATTCCATAATCACTGTTAATAAATTAAGTGACTAAAATAAGATGTATACATATTGAGACAATGCCATAATCACTTTACGTAATACAAGTGACTAAAATAAGATGTATACACATTGAGACAATTCCATAATCACTGTAAGTAATTTAAGTGACTAAAATAAGATGTATACATATTGAGACAATGCCATAATCACTGTAAGTAATTTAAGTGACTAAAATAAGATGTATAGACATTGAGACAATGCCATAATCACTGTAAGTAATTTAAGTGACTAAAATAAGATGTATACACATTGAGACAATTCCATAATCACTGTAAGTAATTGAAGTGACTAAAATAACATGTATACACATTGAGACAATGCCATAATCACTGTAAGTAATTGTAGTGACTAAAATAAGATGTATACACATTGAGACAATGCCATAATCACTGTAAGTAATTTAAGTGACTAAAATAAGATGTATACACATTGAGACAATGCCATAATCACTGTACGTAATTTAAGTGACTAAAATAAGATGTATACACATTGAGACAATGCCATAATCACTGTAAGTAATTTAAGTGACTAAAATACGATGTATACACATTGAGACAATTCCATAATCACTGTACGTAATTTAAGTGACTAAAATAAGATGTATACAAATTGAGACAATTCCATAATCACTGTAAGTAATTTAAGTGACTAAAATAAGATGTATACACATTGAGACAATGCCATAATCACTGTGTCATTTAAGTGACTAAAAAAAGATGTATACACATTGAGACAATGCCATAATCACTGTACGTAATTTAAGTGACTAAAATAAGATGTATACACATTAAGACAATTCGATAATCACTGTACGTAATTTCAGTGACTAAAATAAGATGTACATCGAGACAATTCCATAATCACTGTAAGTAATTTAAGTGACTAAAATAAGATGTATACACATTGAGACAATGCCATAATCACTGTAAGTAATTTAAGTGACTAAAATATGAAGTATACACATTGAGACAATTCCATACTCACTGTACGTAATTTAAGTGACTAAAATAAGATGTATACACATTGAGACAATTCCATAATCACTGTAAGTAATTTAAGTGACTAAAATAAGATGTATACACATTGAGACAATTCCATAATCACTGTACGTAATTTAAGTGACTAAAATATGAAGTATACACATTGAGACAATTCCATAGTCACTGTACGTAATTTAAGTTACTAAAATAAGATGTATACCCATTGAGACAAGGCCATAATCACTGTAAGTAATTTAAGTTACTAAAAAAAGATGTATACACATTGAGACAATTCCATAATCACTGTAAGTAATTTAAGTGACTAAAATAAGATGTATACACATTAAGAGAATGCCATAATTACTATAAGTAATTTAAGTGACTAAAAAAAGATTTATACACATTGAGACAATGCCATAATCACTGTAAGTAATTTAAGTGTCTAAAATAAGATTTATACACATTGAGACAATGCCATAATTACTGTAAGTAATTTAAGTGACTAAAATAAGATTTATACACATTGAGACAATGCCATAATCACTGTAAGTAATTTAAGTGACTAAAATAAGATGTATACACATTTAAACAATGCAATCATCACTGTACGTAATTTAAGTGACTAAAATAATATGTAACCACATTGAGACAATGCCATAATCACTGTAAGTAATTTAAGTGACTAAAATAAGATGTATACACATGGAGACAATGCCATAATCACTTTACGTAATACAAGTGACTAAAATAAGATGTATACACATTGAGACAATTCCATAATCACTGTAAGTAATTTAAGTGACTAAAATAAGATGTATACATATTGAGACAATGCCATAATCACTGTAAGTAATTTAAGTGACTAAAATAAGATGTATAGACATTGAGACAATGCCATAATCACTGTAAGTAATTTAAGTGACTAAAATAAGATGTATACACATTGAGACAATTCCATAATCACTGTAAGTAATTGAAGTGACTAAAATAAGATGTATACACATTGAGACAATGCCATAATCACTGTAAGTAATTGTAGTGACTAAAATAAGATGTATACACATTGAGACAATGCCATAATCACTGTAAGTAATTGAAGTGACTAAAATAAGATGTATACACATTGAGACAATGCCATAATTACTATCAGTAATTTAAGTGACTAAAATAAGATGTATACACATTGAGACAATTCCATAATCACTGTACGTAATTTAAGTGACTAAAATAAGAAGTATACACATTGAGACAATGCCATAAACACTGTACGTAATTTAAGTGACTAAAACAAGATTTATACACATTGAGACAATGCCATAATCACTGTAAGTAATTTAAGTGACTAAAATAAGATGTATACACATTGAGACAATTCCATAATCACTGTAAGTAATTTAAGTGACTAAAATAAGATGTATACATATTGAGACAATGCCATAATCACTGTACGTAATGTAAGTGACTAAAATAAGATGTATACACATTGAGACAATGCCATAATCACTGTAAGTAATTTAAGTGACTAAAATAAGATGTATACACATTGAGAAAATTCCATAATCACTGTTAATAATTTAAGTGACTAAAATAAGATGTATACATATTGAGACAATGCCATAATAACTGTAAGTAATTTAAGTGACTAAAATAAGATGTATACACATTGAGACAATGCCATAATCACTGTGTCATTTAAGTGACTAAAAATAGATGTATACACATTGAGACAATTCCATAATCACTGTAAGTAATTTAAGTGACTAAAATAAGATGTATACACATTGAGACAATGCCATAATCACTGTGTCATTTAAGTGACTAAAAATAGATGTATACACATTGAGACAATGCCATAATCACTGTACGTAATTTAAGTGACTAAAATAAGATGTATACACATTAAGACAATTCGATAATCACTGTACGTAATTTCAGTGACTAAAATAAGATGTATACACATCGAGACAATTTCATAATCACTGTAAGTAATTTAAGTGACTAAAATAAGATGTATACACATTGAGACAATGCCATAATCACTGTAAGTAATTTAAGTGACTAAAATAAGATGTATACACATTGAGACAATTCGATACTCACTGTACGTAATTTAAGTGACTAAAATAAGATGTATACACATTGAGACAATTCCATAATCACTGTAAGTAATTTAAGTGACTAAAATAAGATGTATACACATTGAGACAATTCCATAATCACTGTACGTAATTTAAGTGACTAAAATATGAAGTATACACATTGAGACAATTCACTAATCACTGTACGTAATTTAAGTTACTAAAATAAGATGTATACACATTGAGACAAGGCCATAATCACTGTAAGTAATTTAGGTTACTAAAATAAGATGTATACACATTGAGACAATTCCATAATCACTGTAAGTAATTGAAGTGACTAAAATAAGATGTATACACATTAAGAGAATGCCATAATTACTATAAGTAATTTAAGTGACTAAAAAAAGATTTATACACATTGAGACAATGCCATAATCACTGTAAGTAATTTAAGTGTCTAAAATAAGATTTATACACATTGAGACAATGCCATAATTACTGTAAGTAATTTAAGTGACTAAAATAAGATTTATACACATTGAGACAATGCCATAATCACTGTAAGTAATTTAAGTGACTAAAATAAGATGTATACACATTGAGACAATGCAATCATCACTGTACGTAATTTAAGTGACTAAAATAATATGTAACCACATTGAGACAATTCCATAATCACTGTAAGTAATTTAAGTGACTAAAATAAGATGTATACACATGGAGACAATGCCATAATCACTTTACGTAATACAAGTGACTAAAATAAGATGTATACACATTGAGACAATTCCATAATCACTGTAAGTAATTTAAGTGACTAAAATAAGATGTATACATATTGAGACAATGCCATAATCACTGTAAGTAATTTAAGTGACTAAAATAAGATGTATAGACATTGAGACAATGCCATAATCACTGTAAGTAATTTAAGTGACTAAAATAAGATGTATACACATTGAGACAATTCCATAATCACTGTAAGTAATTGAAGTGACTAAAATAAGATGTATACACATTGAGACAATGCCATAATCACTGTAAGTAATTGTAGTGACTAAAATAAGATGTATACACATTGAGACAATGCCATAATCACTGTAAGTAATTGAAGTGACTAAAATAAGATGTATACACATTGAGACAATGCCATAATTACTATCAGTAATTTAAGTGACTAAAATAAGATGTATACACATTGAGACAATTCCATAATCACTGTACGTAATTTAAGTGACTAAAATAAGAAGTATACACATTGAGACAATGCCATAAACACTGTACGTAATTTAAGTGACTAAAACAAGATTTATACACATTGAGACAATGCCATAATCACTGTAAGTAATTTAAGTGACTAAAATAAGACATTGAGACAATTCCATAATCACTGTAAGTAATTTAAGTGACTAAAATAAGATGTATACACATTGAGACAATTCCATAATCACTGTAAGTAATTGTAGTGACTAAAATAAGATGTATACACATTGAGACAATGCCATAATCACTGTAAGTAATTTAAGTGACTAAAATAAGATGTATACACATTGAGACAATGCCATAATCACTGTACGTAATTTAAGTGACTAAAATAAGATGTATACACATTGAGACAATGCCATAATCACTGTAAGTAATTTAAGTGACTAAAATACGATGTATACACATTGAGACAATTCCATAATCACTGTACGTAATTTAAGTGACTAAAATAAGATGTATACAAATTGAGACAATTCCATAATCACTGTAAGTAATTTAAGTGACTAAAATAAGATGTATACACATTGAGACAATGCCATAATCACTGTGTCATTTAAGTGACTAAAAAAGATGTATACACATTGAGACAATGCCATAATCACTGTACGTAATTTAAGTGACTAAAATAAGATGTATACACATTAAGACAATTCGATAATCACTGTACGTAATTTCAGTGACTAAAATAAGATGTATACACATCGAGACAATTCCATAATCACTGTAAGTAATTTAAGTGACTAAAATAAGATGTATACACATTGAGACAATGCCATAATCACTGTAAGTAATTTAAGTGACTAAAATATGAAGTATACACATTGAGACAATTCCATACTCACTGTACGTAATTTAAGTGACTAAAATAAGATGTATACACATTGAGACAATTCCATAATCACTGTAAGTAATTTAAGTGACTAAAATAAGATGTATACACATTGAGACAATTCCATAATCACTGTACGTAATTTAAGTGACTAAAATATGAAGTATACACATTGAGACAATTCCATAGTCACTGTACGTAATTTAAGTTACTAAAATAAGATGTATACCCATTGAGACAAGGCCATAATCACTGTAAGTAATTTAAGTTACTAAAAAAAGATGTATACACATTGAGACAATTCCATAATCACTGTAAGTAATTGAAGTGACTAAAATAAGATGTATACACATTAAGAGAATGCCATAATTACTATAAGTAATTTAAGTGACTAAAAAAAGATTTATACACATTGAGACAATGCCATAATCACTGTAAGTAATTTAAGTGTCTAAAATAAGATTTATACACATTGAGACAATGCCATAATTACTGTAAGTAATTTAAGTGACTAAAATAAGATTTATACACATTGAGACAATGCCATAATCACTGTAAGTAATTTAAGTGACTAAAATAAGATGTATACACATTTAAACAATGCAATCATCACTGTACGTAATTTAAGTGACTAAAATAATATGTAACCACATTGAGACAATGCCATAATCACTGTAAGTAATTTAAGTGACTAAAATAAGATGTATACACATGGAGACAATGCCATAATCACTTTACGTAATACAAGTGACTAAAATAAGATGTATACACATTGAGACAATTCCATAATCACTGTAAGTAATTTAAGTGACTAAAATAAGATGTATACATATTGAGACAATGCCATAATCACTGTAAGTAATTTAAGTGACTAAAATAAGATGTATAGACATTGAGACAATGCCATAATCACTGTAAGTAATTTAAGTGACTAAAATAAGATGTATACACATTGAGACAATTCCATAATCACTGTAAGTAATTGAAGTGACTAAAATAAGATGTATACACATTGAGACAATGCCATAATCACTGTAAGTAATTGTAGTGACTAAAATAAGATGTATACACATTGAGACAATGCCATAATCACTGTAAGTAATTGAAGTGACTAAAATAAGATGTATACACATTGAGACAATGCCATAATTACTATCAGTAATTTAAGTGACTAAAATAAGATGTATACACATTGAGACAATTCCATAATCACTGTACGTAATTTAAGTGACTAAAATAAGAAGTATACACATTGAGACAATGCCATAAACACTGTACGTAATTTAAGTGACTAAAACAAGATTTATACACATTGAGACAATGCCATAATCACTGTAAGTAATTTAAGTGACTAAAATAAGATGTATACACATTGAGACAATTCCATAATCACTGTAAGTAATTTAAGTGACTAAAATAAGATGTATACATATTGAGACAATGCCATAATCACTGTACGTAATGTAAGTGACTAAAATAAGATGTATACACATTGAGACAATGCCATAATCACTGTAAGTAATTTAAGTGACTAAAATAAGATGTATACACATTGAGAAAATTCCATAATCACTGTTAATAATTTAAGTGACTAAAATAAGATGTATACATATTGAGACAATGCCATAATCACTGTAAGTAATTTAAGTGACTAAAATAAGATGTATACACATTGAGACAATGCCATAATCACTGTACGTAATTCAAGTGACTAAAATAAGATGTATACACATTGAGACAATGCCATAATCACTGTAAGTAATTTAAGTGACTAAAATACGATGTATACACATTGAGACAATTCCATAATCACTGTACGTAATTTAAGTGACTAAAATAAGATGTATACAAATTGAGACAATTCCATAATCACTGTAAGTAATTTAAGTGACTAAAATAAGATGTATACACATTGAGACAATGCCATAATCACTGTGTCATTTAAGTGACTAAAAAAAGATGTATACACATTGAGACAATGCCATAATCACTGTACGTAATTTAAGTGACTAAAATAAGATGTATACACATTAAGACAATTCGATAATCACTGTACGTAATTTCAGTGACTAAAATAAGATGTATACACATCGAGACAATTCCATAATCACTGTAAGTAATTTAAGTGACTAAAATAAGATGTATACACATTGAGACAATGCCATAATCACTGTAAGTAATTTAAGTGACAAAAATAAGATGTATACACATTGAGACAATTCCATACTCACTGTACGTAATTTAAGTGACTAAAATAAGATGTATACACATTGAGACAATTCCATAATCACTGTAAGTAATTTAAGTGACTAAAATAAGATGTATACACATTGAGACAATTCCATAATCACTGTACGTAATTTAAGTGACTAAAATATGAAGTATACACATTGAGACAATTCCATAATCACTGTACGTAATTTAAGTTACTAAAATAAGATGTATACACATTGAGACAAGGCCATAATCACTGTAAGTAATTTAGGTTACTAAAATAAGATGTATACACATTGAGACAATTCCATAATCACTGTAAGTAATTGAAGTGACTAAAATAAGATGTATACACATTAAGAGAATGCCATAATTACTATAAGTAATTTAAGTGACTAAAAAAAAGATTTATACACATTGAGACAATGCCATAATCACTGTAAGTAATTTAAGTGTCTAAAATAAGATTTATACACATTGAGACAATGCCATAATTACTGTAAGTAATTTAAGTGACTAAAATAAGATTTATACACATTGAGACAATGCCATAATCACTGTAAGTAATTTAAGTGACTAAAATAAGATGTATACACATTTAAACAATGCAATCATCACTGTACGTAATTTAAGTGACTAAAATAATATGTAACCACATTGAGACAATGCCATAATCACTGTAAGTAATTTAAGTGACTAAAATAAGATGTATACACATGGAGACAATGCCATAATCACTTTACGTAATACAAGTGACTAAAATAAGATGTATACACATTGAGACAATTCCATAATCACTGTAAGTAATTTAAGTGACTAAAATAAGATGTATACATATTGAGACAATGCCATAATCACTGTAAGTAATTTAAGTGACTAAAATAAGATGTATAGACATTGAGACAATGCCATACTCACTGTAAGTAATTTAAGTGACTAAAATAAGATGTATACACATTGAGACAATTCCATAATCACTGTAAGTAATTGAAGTGACTAAAATAAGATGTATACACATTGAGACAATGCCATAATCACTGTAAGTAATTGTAGTGACTAAAATAAGATGTATACACATGAGACAATGCCATAATCACTGTAAGTAATTGAAGTGACTAAAATAAGATGTATACACATTGAGACAATGCCATAATTACTATCAGTAATTTAAGTGACTAAAATAAGATGTATACACATTGAGACAATTCCATAATCACTGTACGTAATTTAAGTGACTAAAATAAGAAGTATACACATTGAGACAATGCCATAAACACTGTACGTAATTTAAGTGACTAAAACAAGATTTATACACATTGAGACAATGCCATAATCACTGTAAGTAATTTAAGTGACTAAAATAAGATGTATACACATTGAGACAATTCCATAATCACTGTAAGTAATTTAAGTGACTAAAATAAGATGTATACATATTGAGACAATGCCATAATCACTGTACGTAATGTAAGTGACTAAAATAAGATGTATACACATTGAGACAATGCCATAATCACTGTAAGTAATTTAAGTGACTAAAATAAGATGTATACACATTGAGAAAATTCCATAATCACTGTTAATAATTTAAGTGACTAAAATAAGATGTATACATATTGAGACAATGCCATAATCACTGTAAGTAATTTAAGTGACTAAAATAAGATGTATACACATTGAGACAATGCCATAATCACTGTACGTAATTTAAGTGACTAAAATAAGATGTATACACATTGAGACAATGCCATAATCACTGTAAGTAATTTAAGTGACTAAAATACGATGTATACACATTGAGACAATTCCATAATCACTGTACGTAATTTAAGTGACTAAAATAAGATGTATACAAATTGAGACAATTCCATAATCACTGTAAGTAATTTAAGTGACTAAAATAAGATGTATACACATTGAGACAATGCCATAATCACTGTGTCATTTAAGTGACTAAAAAAAGATGTATACACATTGAGACAATGCCATAATCACTGTACGTAATTTAAGTGACTAAAATAAGATGTATACACATTAAGACAATTCGATAATCACTGTACGTAATTTCAGTGACTAAAATAAGATGTATACACATCGAGACAATTCCATAATCACTGTAAGTAATTTAAGTGACTAAAAAAAGATGTATACACATTGAGACAATGCCATAATAACTGTAAGTAATTTAAGTGACTAAAATAAGATGTATACACATTGAGACAATTCCATACTCACTGTACGTAATTTAAGTGACTAAAATAAGATGTATACACATTGAGACAATTCCATAATCACTGTAAGTAATTTAAGTGACTAAAATAAGATGTATACACATTGAGACAATTCCATAATCACTGTACGTCATTTAAGTGACTAAAATATGAAGTATACACATTGAGACAATTCCATAATCACTGTACGTAATTTAAGTTACTAAAATAAGATGTATACACATTGAGACAAGGCCATAATCACTGTAAGTAATTTAGGTTACTAAAATAAGATGTATACACATTGAGACAATTCCATAATCACTGTAAGTAATTGAAGTGACTAAAATAAGATGTATACACATTAAGAGAATGCCATAATAACTATAAGTAATTTAAGTGACTAAAAAAAGATTTATACACATTGAGACAATGCCATAATCACTGTAAGTAATTTAAGTGTCTAAAATAAGATTTATACACATTGAGACAATGCCATAATTACTGTAAGTAATTTAAGTGACTAAAATAAGATTTATACACATTGAGACAATGCCATAATCACTGTAAGTAATTTAAGTGACTAAAATAAGATGTATACACATTGAGACAATGCAATCATCACTGTACGTAATTTAAGTGACTAAAATAATATGTAACCACATTGAGACAATGCCATAATCACTGTAAGTAATTTAAGTGACTAAAATAAGATGTATACACATGGAGACAATGCCATAATCACTTTACGTAATACAAGTGACTAAAATAAGATGTATACACATTGAGACAATTCCATAATCACTGTAAGTAATTTAAGTGACTAAAATAAGATGTATACATATTGAGACAATGCCATAATCACTGTAAGTAATTTAAGTGACTAAAATAAGATGTATAGACATTGAGACAATACCATAATCACTGTAAGTAATTTAAGTGACTAAAATAAGATGTATACACATTGAGACAATTCCATAATCACTGTAAGTAATTGAAGTGACTAAAATAAGATGTATACACATTGAGACAATGCCATAATCACTGTAAGTAATTGTAGTGACTAAAATAAGATGTATACACATTGAGACAATGCCATAATCACTGTAAGTAATTGAAGTGACTAAAATAAGATGTATACACATTGAGACAATGCCATAATTACTATCAGTAATTTAAGTGACTAAAATAAGATGTATACACATTGAGACAATTCCATAATCACTGTACGTAATTTAAGTGACTAAAATAAGAAGTATACACATTGAGACAATGCCATAAACACTGTACGTAATTTAAGTGACTAAAACAAGATTTATACACATTGAGACAATGCCATAATCACTGTAAGTAATTTAAGTGACTAAAATAAGATGTATACACATTGAGACAATTCCATAATCACTGTAAGTAATTTAAGTGACTAAAATAAGATGTATACATATTGAGACAATGCCATAATCACTGTACGTAATGTAAGTGACTAAAATAAGATGTATACACATTGAGACAATGCCATAATCACTGTAAGTAATTTAAGTGACTAAAATAAGATGTATACACATTGAGACAATGCCATAATTACGGTACGTAATTTAAGTGACTAAAATAAGATGTATACACATTGAGACAATTCTATAATCACTGTAAGTAATTTAAGTGACTAAAATAAGATGTATACACATGGAGACAATTCCATTATCGCTGTACGTAATTTAAGTTACTAAAATAAGATGTATACACATTGAGACAATTCCATAATCACTGTAAGTAACTTAAGTGACTAAAAAAAGATTTATACACATTGAGACAATGCCATAATCACTGTAAGTAATTTAAGTGACTAAAATAAGATTTATACACATTGAGACAATGCCATAATCACTGTAAGTAATTTAAGTGACTAAAATAAGATGTATACACATTGAGACAATGCCATAATCACTGTACGTAATTTAAGTGACTAAAACAAGATTTATACACATTGAGACAATGCCATAAAACCTGTAAGTAATTTAAGTGACTAAAATAAGATGTATACACATTGAGACAATTCCATAATCACTGTAAGTAATTTAAGTGACTAAAATAAGATGTATACATATTGAGACAATGCCATAATCACTGTAAGTAATTTAAGTGACTAAAATAAGATGTATAAACATGGAGACAATGCCATAATCACTGTAAGTAATTTAAGTGACTAAAATAAGATGTATACACATTGAGACAATGCCATAATTACGGTACGTAATTTCAGTGACTAAAATAAGATGTATACACATTGAGACAATTCCATAATCACTGTAAGTAATTTAAGTGACTAAAATAAGATGTATACACATGGAGACAATTCCATAATCGCTGTACGTAATTTAAGTGACTAAAATAAGATGTATACACATTGAGACAATTCCATAATCACTGTAAGTAACTTAAGTGACTAAAAACAGATTTATACACATTGAGACAATGCCATAATCACTGTAAGTAATTTAAGTGACTAAAATAAGATGTATACACATTGAGACAATGCCTATATCACTGTAAGTAATTTAAGTGACTAAAATAAGATGTATACACATTGAGACAATGCCATAATCACTGTAAGTAATTGAAGTGACTAAAATAAGATGTATACACATTGAGACAATGCCATAATCACTGTGCGTAATTTAAGTGACTAAAATAAGATGTATACACATTGAGACAATTCCATAATCACTGTAAGTAATTTAAGTGACTAAAATAAGATGTATACACATTGAGACAATTCCATAATCACTGTAAGTAATTTAAGTGACTAAAATAAGATGTATACATATTGAGACAATGCCATAATCACTGTAAGTAATTTAAGTGATTAAAATAAGATGCATACACATTGAGACAATGCCATAATCACTGTAAGTAATTTAAGTGACTAAAATAAGATGTATACAAATTGAGACAATTCCATACCCACTGTACGTAATTTAAGTGACCTTAAATAAGATGTATACACATTGAGACAATTCCATAATCACTGTAAGTAATTTAAATGACTAAAATAAGATGTATACACATTGAGACAATTCCATAATCACTGTAAGTAACTTAAGTGACTAAAAAAAGATTTATACACATTGAGACAATGCCATAATCACTGTACGTAATTTAAGTGTCTAAAATAAGATTTATACATATTGAGACAATGCCATAATTACTGTAAGTAATTTACGTGACTAAAATAAGATTTATACACATTGAGACAATGCCATAATCACTGAAAGTAATTTAAGTGACTAAAATAAGATGTATGCACATTGAGACAATGCCATAATCACTGTACGTAATTTAAGTGACTAAAATAATATGTATACACATTGAGACAATGCCATAATCACTGTAAGTAATCTAAGTGACTAAAATAAGATGTATACACATTGAGACAATGCCATAATCACTGTACGTAATTAAAGTGACTAAAATAAGATGTATACACATTGAGACAATGCCATAATCACTGTGCGTAATTTAAGTGACTACAATAAGATGTATACACATTGAGACAATTCCATAATCACTGTACGTAATTTAAGTGACTAAAATAAGAAGTATACACATTGAGACAATGCCAGATTCACTGTACGTAATTTAAGTGACTAAAACAAGATTTATACACATTGAGACAATGCCATAATCACTGTAAGTAATTTAAGTGACTAAAATAAGATGTATACACATTGAGACAATTCCATAATCACTGTAAGTAATTTAAGTGACTAAAATAAGCTGTATACATATTGAGACAATGCCATAATCACTGTAAGAAATTTAAGTGACTAAAATAAGATGTATGAACATGGAGACAATGCCATAATCACTGTAAGTAATTTAAGTGACTAAAATAAGATGTATACACATTGAGACAATGCCATAATCACGGTACGTAATTTAAGTGACTAAAATAAGATGTATACACATTGAGACAATTCCAAAATCACTGTAAGTAATTTAAGTGACTAAAATAAGATGTATACACATGGAGACAATTCCATAATCGCTGTACGTAATTTAAGTTACTAAAATAAGATGTATACACATTGAGACAATTCCATAATCACTGTAAGTAACTTAAGTGACTAAAACAGATTTATACACATTGAGACAATACCATAATGACTGTAAGTAATTTAAGTGACTAAAATAAGATGTATACACATTGAGACAATGCCATTATCACTGTAAGTAATTTAAGTGACTAAAATAAGATGTATACACATTGAGACAATGCCATAATCACTGTAAGTAATTGAAGTGACTAAAAAAAGATGTATACACATTGAGACAATGCCATAATCACTGTGCGTAATTTAAGTGACTAAAATAAGATGTATACACATTGAGACAATTCCATAATCACTTTAAGTAATTTAAGTGACTAAAATAAGATGTATACACATTGAGACAATTCCATAATCACTGTAAGTAATTTAAGTGACTAAAATAAGATGTATACACATTGAGACAATGCCATATTAACTGTACGTAGTTTAAGTGACTAAAATAAGATGTATACACATTGAGACAATGCCATAATCACTGTAAGTAATTTAAGTGACTAAAATAAGATGTATACACATTGAGACAATTCCATAATCACTGTAAGTAATTTAAGTGACTAAAATAAGATGTATACACATGGAGACAATTCCATAATCACTGTACGTAATGTAAGTGACTAAAATAAGATGTATACACATTGAGACAATTCCATAATCACTGTAAGTAACTTAAGTGACTAAAATAAGATGTATACACATTGAGACAATGCCATAATCACTGTAAGTAATTTAAGTGACAAAAATAAGATGTATACACATTGAGACAATGCCATTATCACTGTAAGTAATCTGAGTGACTTAAATAAGATGTATACACATTGAGACAATGCCATAATCAGTGTAAGTAATTGAAGTGACTAAAATAAGATGTATACACATTGAGACAATGCCATAATAACTGTAAGTGATTTAAGTGACTAAAATAAGATGTATACACATTGAGACAATGCCATAATCACTGTAAGTAATTTAAGTGACTAAAATAAGATGTATACACATTGAGACAATGCCATAATCACTGTAAGTAATTTAAGTGACTAAAATAAGATGTATACACATTGAGACAATTCCATAATCACTGTAAGTAATTGACGTGACTAAAATAAGATGTATACACATTGAGACAATGCCATAATCACTGTAAGTAATTGAAGTGACTAAAACAAGATGTATACACATTGAGACAATGCCATAATCACTGTAAGTAATTTAAGTGACTAAAATAAGATGTATACGCATTGAGACAATGCCATAATCACTGTAAGTAATTGAAGTGACTAAAATAAGATGTATACACATTGAGACAATGCCATAATTACTATCAGTAATTTAAGTGACTTAAATAATATTTATACACAATGAGACAATGCCATAATCACTGTAAGTAATATAAGTGTCTAAAATAAGATTTATAAACATTGAGACAATGCCATAATCACTGTAAGTAATTTAAGTGTCTAAAATAAGATTTATACACATTGAGACAATGCCATAATCACTGTAAGTAATTTAAGTGACTAAAATAAGATGTATACACATTGAGACAACGCCATAATTACTATAAGTAATTTAAGTGACTAAAATAAGAGGTATACACATTGAGACAATGCCATAATCACTGTAAGTAATTTAAGTGACTAAAATAAGATGTATACACATGGAGACAATGCCATAATCACTGTAAGTAATTTAAGTGACTAAAATAAGATGTATACACAATGAGACAATGCCATAATTACTGTAAGTCATTTAAGTGACTAAAATAAGATGTATACACATTGAGACAATTCCATAATCACTGTACGTAATTTAAGTGACTAAAATAAGATGTATACACATTGAGACAATTCCATAATCACTGTAAGTAACTTAAGTGACTAAAAACAGATGTATACACATTGAGACAATGCAATAATCACTGTAAGTAATTTAAGTGACTAAAATAAGATGTATACACATTGAGACAATGCCATTATCACTGTTAGTAATCTAAGTGACTAAAATAAGATGTATACACATTAAGACAATGCCATAATCACTGTAAGTAATTGAAGTGACTAAAATAAGATGTACACACATTGAGACAATGCCATAATAACTGTAAGTCATTTAAGTGACTAAAATAAGATGTATACACATTGAGACAATGCCATAATCACTGTAAGTAATTTAAGTGACTAAAATAAGATGTATACACATTGAGACAATGCCATAATCACTGTAAGTAATTTAAGTGACTAAAATAAGATGTATACACATTGAGACAATTCCATAATCATTGTAAGTAATTTAAGTGACTAAAATAAGATGTATACACATTGAGACAATGCCATAATCACTGTAAGTAATTGAAGTGACTAAAATAAGATGTATACACATTGAGACAATGCCATAATTACAATCAGTAATTTAAGTGACTTAAATAAGATTTATACACAATGAGACCATTCCATAATCACTGTACGTAATTTAAGTGACTAAAATAAGATTTATACACATTGAGAGAATGCCATAATCACTGTACGTAATTTAAGTGACTAAAATATGAAGTATACACATTGAGACAATGCCATAATCACTGTACGTAATTTAAGTGACTAAAACAAGATTTATACACATTGAGACAATGCCATAATCACTGTAAGTAATTTAAGTGACTAAAATAAGATGTATACACATTGAGACAATTCCATAATCACTGTAAGTAATTTAAGTGACTAAAAAAAGATGTATACACATTAAGACAATGCCATACTCACTGTAAGTAATTTAAGTGACTAAAATAAGATGTATACACATTGAGACAATGCCATAATCACTGTAAGTAATTTAAGTGACTATAATAAGATGTATACACATTAAGACAATGTCATAATCACGGTACGTAATTTAAGTGACTAAAATCAGATGTATACACATTGAGACAATTCCATAATCGCTGTAAGTAATTTAAGTGACTAAAATAAGATGTATACACATGGAGACAATTCCATAATCACTGTACGTAATTTAAGTGACTAAAATAAGATGTATACACATTGAGACAATTCCATAATCACTGTAAGTAACTTAAGTGACTAAAAACAAATTTATACACATTGAGACAATTCCATAATCACTGTAAGTAATTTAAGTGCCTAAAATAAGATGTATACACATTGAGACAATGCCATAATCACTGTAAGTAATTGAAGTGACTAAAATAAGATGTATACACATTGAGACAATGCCATAATCACTGTAAGTAATTGAAGTGACTAAAATAAGATGTATACACATTGAGACAATGCCATAATCACTGTACGTAATTTAAGTGACTAAAATAAGATGTATACACATTGAGACAATGCCATAATCACTGTAAGTAATTTAAGTGACTTAAATAATATGTATACACGTTGAGACAATTCCATAATCACTGTACGTAATTTAAGTGACTAAAATAAGATGTATACACATTGAGACAATTCCATAATCACTGTAAGTAATTTAAGTGACTAAAATAAGATGTATACACATTGAGACAATGCCAAAATCACTGTGTCATTTAAGTGACTAAAACAAGATGTATACACATTGAGACAATGCCATAATCACTGTACGTAATTTAAGTGACTAAAATAAGATGTATACACATTGAGACAATTCCATAATCACTGTACGTTATTTCAGTGACTAAAATAAGATGTATACACATCGAGACAATTCCATAATCACTGGTTATAATTTAAGTGACTAAAATAAGATGTATACACATTGAGACAATGCCATAATCACTGTAAGTAATTTAAGTGACTAAAATAAGATGTTTACAAATTGAGACAATTCCATAATCACTGTACGTAATTTAAGTGACTAAAATAAGATGTATACACATTGAGACAATTCCATAATCACTGTAAGTAATTTAAGTGACTAAAATAAGATGTATACACATTGAGACAATTCGATAATCACTGTACGTAATTTAAGTGACTAAAATATGAAGTATACACATTGAGACAATTCCATAATAACTGTAAGTAATGTAAGTGACTAAAATAAGATGTATACACATTGAGACAATGCCATATTCACTGTACGTAGTTTAAGTGACTAAAATAAGATGTATACACATTGAGACAATGCCATAATCACTGTAAGTAATTTAAGTGACTAAAATAAGATGTATACACATTGAGACAATTCCATAATCACTGTACGTAATTTAAGTGACTAAAATAAGATGTATACACATTGAGACTATTCGATATTGATTGTACGTTATCTAAGTGACTAAAATAAGATGTATACACATTGAGACAATTCTATAATCACTGTAAGTAATTTAAGGAATTAAAATAAGATTTATACACATTGAGACAATTCCATAATCACTGTAAGTAATTTAAGTGACTAAAATAAGATGTATACACATTGAGACAATTTCATAATCACTGTACGTAATTTAAGTGACTAAAATAAGAAGTATACACATTGAGACAATGCCATAAACACTGTACGTAATTTAAGTGACTAAAACAAGATTTATACACATTGAGACAATGCCATAATCACTGTAAGTAATTTAAGTGACTAAAATAAGATGTATACACATTGAGACAATTCCATAATCACTGTAAGTAATTTAAGTGACTAAAATAAGATGTATACATATTGAGATAATGCCATAATAACTGTAAGTAATTTAAGTGACTAAAATAAGATGTATAAACATTAATACAATGCCATAATCACTGTAAGTAATTTAAGTGACTAAAATAAGATGTATACACATTGCGACAATGCCATAATCACGGTACGTAATTTAAGTGACTAAAATAAGTTGTATACACATTGAGACAATTCTATAATCACTGTAAGTAATTTAAGTGACTAAAATAAGATGTATACACATGGAGACAATTCCATAATCGCTGTACGTAACTTAAGTTACTTAAATAACATGTATACACATTGAGACAATTCCATAATCACTGTAAGTAACTTAAGTGACTAAAAAAGATTTATACACATTGAGACAATGCCATAATCACTGTACGTAATTTAAGTGTCTAAAATAAGATTTATACACATAGAGACAATGCCATAATTACTGTAAGTAATTTAAGTGACTAAAATAAGATGTATACACATTGAGACAATGCCATAATCGCTGTAAGTAATTTAAGTGACTAAAATAAGATGTATACACATTGAGACAATGCCATAATCACTGTACGTAATTTAAGTGACTAAAATAATATGTATACACATTGAGACAATGCCATAATCACTGTAATTAATTTAAGTGACTAAAATAAGATGTATACACATTGAGACAATGCCATAATCACTGTACGTAATTAAAGTGACTAAAATAAGATGTATACACATTGAGACAATGCCATAATCACTGTGCGTAATTTAAGTGACTACAATAAGATGTATACACATTGAGACAATTCCATAATCACTGTACGTAATTTAAGTGACTAAAATAAGAAGTATACACATTGAGACAATTCCATAATCACTGTAAGTAATTTAAGTGACTAAAATAAGATGTATACATATTGAGACAATGCCATAATCACTGTAAGTAATTTAAGTGACTAAAATAAGATGTATAAACATGGAGACAATGCCATAATAACTGTTAGTAATTTAAGTGACTAAAATAAGATGTATACACATTGAGACAATGCCATAATTACGGTACGTAATTTAAGTGACTAAAATAAGATGTATACACATTGAGACAATTCCAAAATCACTGTAAGTAATTTAAGTGACTAAAATAAGATGTATACACATTGAGACAATTCCATAATCACTGTAAGTAACTTAAGTGACTAAAACAGATTTATACACATTGAGACAATGCCATAATAACTGTAAGTAATTTAAGTGACTAAAATAAGATGTATACACATTGAGACAATGCCATTATCACTGTAAGTAATTTAAGTGACTAAAATAAGATGTATACACATTGAGACAATGCGATAATCACTGTAAGTAATTGAAGTGACTAAAATAAGATGTATACACATTGAGACAATGCCATACTCACTGTAAGTAATTTAAGTGACTAAACATAAGATGTATACACATTGAGACAATTCCATAATCACTGTAAGTAATTTAAGTGACTAAAATAAGATGTATACACATTGAGACAATTCCATAATCACTGTAAGTAATTTAAGTGACTAAAATAAGATGTATACATATTGAGACAATGCCATAATCACTGTAAGTAATTTAAGTGATTAAAATAAGATGTATAAACATTGAGACAATGCCATAATAACTGTAAGTAATTTAAGTGACTAAAATAAGATGTATACACATTGAGACAATGCCATAATCACTGTGCGTAATTTAAGTGACTAAAATAAGACGTATACACATTGAGACAATTCCATAATCACTGTACGTAATTTAAGTGACTAAAATAAGATGTATACACATTGAGACAATGCCATAAACACTGTACGTAATTTAAGTGACTAAAACAAGATTCATACACATTGAGACAATTCTATAATCACTGTAAGTAATTTAAGTGACTAAAATTAGATGTATACACATTGAGACAATTCCATAATCACTGTAAATAATTTAAGTGACTAAAATAAGATGTATACATATTGAGACAATGCCATAATCACTGTAAGTAATTGAAGTGACTAAAATAAGATGTATACACATTGAGACAATGCCATAATCACTGTACGTAATTTAAGTGACTAAAATAAGATGTATACACATTGAGACAATTCCATAATCACTGTAAGTAATTTAAGTTACTAATATAAGATGTATACACATTGAGACAATGCCATTATCACTGTAAGTAATCGAAGTGACTAAAATAAGATGTATACACATTAAGACAATGCCATAATTACTATAAGTAATTTAAGTGACTAAAAAAAGATTTATACATATTGAGACAATGCCATAATCACTGTAAGTAATTTAAGTGTCTAAAATAAGATTTATACACATTGAGACAATGCCATAATTACTGTAAGTAATTTAAGTGACTAAAATAAGATTTATACACATTGAGACAATGCCATAATAACTGTAAGTAATTTAAGTGACTAAAATAAGATGTATACACATTGAGACAATGCCATCATCACTGTACGTAATTTAAATGACTAAAATAATATGTAAACACATTGAGACAATGCCATAATCACTGTAAGTAATTTAAGTGACTAAAATCAGATGTATACACATTGAGACAATGCCATAATCACTGTAAGTAATTTAAGTGACTAAAATAAGATGTATGCACATTGAGACAATGCCATAATCACTGTAAGTAATTTAAGTGACTAAAATAAGATGTGTACACATTGAGACAATGCCATAATCACTGTAAGTAATTTAAGTGACTAAAATAAGATGTATACACATTGAGACAATTCCATAATAACTGTAAGTAATTTAAGTGACTAAAATAAGATGTATACACATTGAGACAATGCCATAATCACTGTAAGTAATTGTAGTGACTAAAATAAGATGTATACACATTGAGACAATGCCATAATCACTGTAAGTAATTGAAGTGACTAAAATAAGATGTATACACATTGAGACAATGCCATAATCACTGTACGTAATTTAAGTGACTAAAATAAGAAGTATACACATTGAGACAATGCCATAAACACTGTACGTAATTTAAGTGACTAAAACAAGATTTATACACATTGAGACAATGCCATAATCACTGTAAGTAATTTAAGTGACTAAAATAAGATGTATACACATTGAGACAATTCCATAATCACTGTTATTAATTTAAGTGACTAAAATAAGATGTATACATATTGAGACAATGCCATAATCACTGTAAGTAATTTAAGTGACTAAAATAAGATGTATAAACATTGAGACAATGCCATAATCACTGTAAGTAATTTAAGTGACTAAAATAAGATGTATACACATTGAGACAATGCCATAATCACTGTATGTAATTTAAGTGACTAAAATAAGATGTATACACATTGAGACAATGCCATAATCACGGTACGTAATGTAAGTGACTAAAAGAAGATGTATACACATTGAGACAATTCCATAATCACTGTAAGTAATTTAAGTGACTAAAATAAGATGTATACACATGGAGACAATTCCATAATCACTGTACGTAATTTAAGTTACTAAAATAAGAAGTATACACATTGAGACAATTCCATAATCACTGTAAGTAACTTAAGTGACTAAAATAAGATGTATACACATTGAGACAATGCCATAATAACTGTAAGTAATTTAAGTGACTAAAATAAGATGTATACACATTGAGACAATGCCATTATCACTGTAAGTAATCTAAGTGACTAAAATAAGATGTATTCACATTGAGACAATGCCATAATCACTGTAAGTAATTTAAGTGACTAAAATAAGATGTATACACATTGAGACAATGCCATAATAACTGTAAGTGATTTAAGTGACTAAAATAAGATGTATACACATTGAGACAATGCCATAATCACTGTAAGTAATTTAAGTGACTAAAATAAGATGTATACACATTGAGACAATGCCATAATCACTGTAAGTAATTTAAGTGACTAAAATAAGAGGTATACACATTGAGACAATGCCATAATCACTGTAAGTAATTGAAGTGACTAAAACAAGATGTATACACATTGAGACAATGCCATAATTACTATCAGTAATTTAAGTGACTTAAATAAGATTTATACACAATGAGACAATGCCATAATCACTGTAAGTAATATAAGTGTCTAAAATAAGATTTATAAACATTGAGACAATGTCATAATCACTGTAAGTAATTTAAGTGTCTAAAATAAGATTTATACACATTGAGACAATGCCATAATCACTGTAAGTAATTTAAGTGACTAAAATAAGATTTATACACATGGAGACAATGCCATAATCACTGTAAGTAAATAAAGTGACTAAAATAAGATGTATACACATTGAGACAATGCCATAATTACTATAAGTAATTTAAGTGACTAAAATAAGAGGTATACACATTGAGACAATGCCATAATCACTGTAAGTAATTTAAGTGACTAAAATAAGATGTATACACATTGAGACAATGCCATTATCACTGTAAGTAATCTAAGTGACTAAAATAAGATGTATACACATTGAGACAATGCCATAATCACTGTAAGTAATTGAAGTGACTAAAATAAGATGTATACACATTGAGACAATGCCATAATAACTGTAAGTGATTTAAGTGACTAAAATAAGATGTATACACATTGAGACAATGCCATAATCACTGTAAGTAATTTAAGTTACTAAAATAAGATGTATACACATTGAGACAATGCCATAATCACTGTAAGTAATTTAAGTGACTAAAATAAGATGTATACACATTAAGACAATTCCATAATCACTGTAAGTAATTTAAGTGACTAAAATAAGATTTATACACATTGAGACAATGCCATAATTACTGTAAGTAATTGAAGTGACTAAAATAAGATGTATACACATTGAGACCATTCCATAATAACTGTACGTAATTTAAGTGACTAAAATAATATGTATACACATTGAGACAATTCCATAATCACTGTACGTAATTTAAGTGACTAAAATATTAAGTATACACATTGAGACAATGCCATAATCACTGTACGTAATTTAAGTGACTAAAACAAGATTTATACACATTGAGACAATGCCATAATCACTGTAAGTAATTTAAGTGACTAAAATAAGATGTATACACATTGAGACAATTCCATAATCACTGTAAGTAATTTAAGTGACTAAAATAAGATGTATACACATTGAGACAATGCCATAATCACTGTAAGTAATTTAAGTGACTAAAATAAGATGTATACACATTGAGACAATGCCATAATTACTGTAAGTAATTAAAGTGACTATAATAAGATGTATACACATTGAGACAATGTCATAATCACGGTACGTAATTTAAGTGACTAAAATCAGATGTATACACATTGAGACAATTCCATAATCACTGTAAGTAATTTAAGTGACTAAAATAAGATGTATACACATGGAGACAATTCCATAATCACTGTACGTAATTTAAGTGACTAAAATAAGATGTATACACATTGAGACAATTCCATAATCACTGTAAGTAACTTAAGTGACTAAAAACAGATTTATACACATTGAGACAATGCCATAATCACTGTAATAATTTAAGTGACTAAAATATGAAGTATATATATTGAGACAATGCCATTATCACTGTAAGTAATTTAAGTGCCTAAAATAAGATGTATACACATTGAGACAATGCCATAATCACTGTAAGTAATTGAAGTGACTAAAATAAGATGTATACACATTGAGACAATGCCATAATCACTGTACGTAATTTAAGTTACTAAAATAAGATGTATACACATTGAGGCAATGCCATAATCACTGTAAGTAATTTAAGTGACTAAAATAATATGTATACACGTTGAGAAAATTCCATAATCACTGTACGAAATTTAAGTGACTAAAATAAGATGTATACACATTGAGACAATTCCATAATCACTGTAAGTAATTGAAGTGACTAAAATAAGATGTATACACATTGAGACAATTCCATAATCATTGTAAGTAATTTAAGTGACTAAAATAAGATGTATACACATTGAGACAATGCCATAATCACTGTAAGTAATTGAAGTGACTAAAATAAGATGTATACACATTGAGACAATGCCATAATTACAATCAGTAATTTAAGTGACTTAAATAAGATTTATACACAATGAGACCATTCCATAATCACTGTACGTAATTTAAGTGACTAAAATAAGATTTATACACATTGAGAGAATGCCATAATCACTGTACGTAATTTAAGTGACTAAAATATGAAGTATACACATTGAGACAATGCCATAATCACTGTACGTAATTTAAGTGACTAAAACAAGATTTATACACATTGAGACAATGCCATAATCACTGTAAGTAATTTAAGTGACTAAAATAAGATGTATACACATTGAGACAATTCCATAATCACTGTAAGTAATTTAAGTGACTAAAAAAAGATGTATACACATTAAGACAATGCCATACTCACTGTAAGTAATTTAAGTGACTAAAATAAGATGTATACACATTGAGACAATGCCATAATCACTGTAAGTAATTTAAGTGACTATAATAAGATGTATACACATTAAGACAATGTCATAATCACGGTACGTAATTTAAGTGACTAAAATCAGATGTATACACATTGAGACAATTCCATAATCGCTGTAAGTAATTTAAGTGACTAAAATAAGATGTATACACATGGAGACAATTCCATAATCACTGTACGTAATTTAAGTGACTAAAATAAGATGTATACACATTGAGACAATTCCATAATCACTGTAAGTAACTTAAGTGACTAAAAACAAATTTATACACATTGAGACAATTCCATAATCACTGTAAGTAATTTAAGTGCCTAAAATAAGATGTATACACATTGAGACAATGCCATAATCACTGTAAGTAATTGAAGTGACTAAAATAAGATGTATACACATTGAGACAATGCCATAATCACTGTAAGTAATTTAAGTGACTAAAATAAGATGTATACACATTGAGACAATGCCATAATCACTGTAAGTAATTAAAGTGACTATAATAAGATGTATACACATTGAGACAATGTCATAATCACGGTACGTAATTTAAGTGACTAAAATCAGATGTATACACATTGAGACAATTCCATAATCACTGTAAGTAATTTAAGTGACTAAAATAAGATGTATACACATGGAGACAATTCCATAATCACTGTACGTAATTTAAGTGACTAAAATAAGATGTATACACATTGAGACAATTCCATAATCACTGTAAGTAACTTAAGTGACAAAAAACAGATTTATACACATTGAGACAATGCCATAATCACTGTAATAATTTAAGTGACTAAAATATGAAGTATATATATTGAGACAATGCCATTATCACTGTAAGTAATTTAAGTGCCTAAAATAAGATGTATACATATTGAGACAATGCCATAATCACTGTAAGTAATTGAAGTGACTAAAATAAGATGTATACACATTGAGACAATGCCATAATCACTGTACGTAATTTAAGTTACTAAAATAAGATGTATACACATTGAGGCAATGCCATAATCACTGTAAGTAATTTAAGTGACTAAAATAATATGTATACACGTTGAGAAAATTCCATAATCACTGTACGAAATTTAAGTGACTAAAATAAGATGTATACACATTGAGACAATTCCATAATCACTGTAAGTAATTGAAGTGACTAAAATAAGATGTATACACATTGAGACAATGCCATAATCACTGTGTCATTTAAGTGACTAAAACAAGATGTATACACATTGAGACAATGCCATAATCACTGTACGTAATTTAAGTGACTAAAATAAGATGTATACACATTGAGACAATGCCATAATCACTGTACGTAATTTCAGTGACTAAAATAAGATGTATACACATCGAGACAATTCCATAATCACTGTTAATAATTTAAGTGACTCAAATAAGATGTATACACATTGAGACAATGCCATAATCACTGTAAGTTATTTAAGTGACTAAAATAAGATGTTTACAAATTGAGACAATTCCATAATCACTGTACGTAATTTAAGTGACTAAAATAAGATGTATACACATTGAGACAATTCCATAATCACTGTAAGTAATTTAAGTGACTAAAATAAGATGTATACACATTGAGACAATTCGATAATCACTGTACGTAATTTAAGTGACTAAAATATGAAGTATACACATTGAGACAATTCCATAATAACTGTACGTAATTTAAGTGACTAAAATAAGATGTATACACATTGAGACAATGCCATATTCACTGTACGTAATTTAAGTGACTAAAATAAGATGTATACACATTGAGACAATGCCTTAATCACTGTAAGTAATTTAAGTGACTAAAATAAGATGTATACACATTGAGACAATTCCATAATCACTGTACGTAATTTAAGATACTAAAATAAGATGTATACACATTGAGACAATTCGATATTGATTGTATGTAATTTAAGTGACTAAAATAAGATGTATACACATTGAGACAATTGCATAATAACTGTACGTAATTTAAGTAATTAAAATAAGATTTATAAACATAGAGACAATTCCATAATCACTGTAAGTAATTTAAGTGACTAAAATAAGATGTATACACATTGAGACAATGCCATAATCACTGTACGTAATTTAAGTGACTAAAATAAGATGTATACACATTGAGACAATTCCATAATCACTGTAAGTAATTTACGTGACTAAAATAAGATGTATACACATTGAGACAATGCCATAATCACTGTACGTAATTTAAGTGACTAAAAAAAGATGTATACACATTGAGACAATGCCATAATCACTGTACGTTATTTAAGTGACTAGAATAAGATTTATACACATTGAGACAATGCCATAATAACTGTAAGTAATTTAAGTGACTAAAAAAAGATGTATACACATTGAGACAATGCCATAATCACTGTAAGTAATTTAAGTGACTAAAGTAAGATGTATACACATTGAGACAATGCCATAATCACTGTACGTAAATTAAGTGACTAAAATAAGATGTATACACATTGAGACAATTCCATAATCACTGTACGTAATTTAAGTGACTAAAATAAGAAGTATACACATTGGAACAATGCCATAATCACTGTACGTAATTTAAGTGACTAAAACAAGATTTATACACATTGAGACAATGCCATAATCACTGTAAGTAATTGAAGTGACTAAAATAAGATGTATACAAATTGAGACAATTCCATAATCACTGTAAGTAATTTAAGTGACTAAAATAAGATGTATACACATTGAGACAATGCCATAATCACTGTAAGTAATTTAAGTGACTAAAATAAGATGTATACGCATTGAGACAATGCCATAATCACTGTACGTAATTTAAGTGACTAAAATAAGATGTATACACATTGAGACAATGCCATAATCACTGTAAGTAATTTAAGTGACTAAAATAAGATGTATACGCATTGAGACAATGCCATAATCACTGTAAGTAATTTAAGTGACTAAAATAAAATGTATACACAATGGGACAATGCCATATTCACTGTACGTAATTTAAGTGACTAAAATAAGATTTATACACATCGAGACAATGGCATAATTACTATAAGTAATGTAAGTGACTAAAATAAGATGTATACACAATGTAGACAATGCCATAATCACTTTAAGTAATTTAAGTGACTAAAATAAGATGTATACGCATTGAGACAATGCCATAATCACGGTAAGTAATTTAAGTGACTAAAATAAGATGTATACACATTGAGACAATGCCATAATTACTATAAGTAATTTAAGTGACTAAAATAAGATTTATACACATTGAGACAATGCCATAATCACTGTAAGTAATGTAAGTGACTAAAATAAGATGTATACACATTGAGACAATGCCATAATCACTGTAAGTAATTTAAGTTACTAAAATAAGATGTATACGCATTGAGACAATGCCATAATTACTGTAAGTAATTTAAGTGACTAAAATAAGATGTATACACAATGGGACAATGCCATATTCACTGTACGTAATTTAAGTGACTAAAATAAGATGTATACACATTGAGACAATGCCATAATCACTGTAAGTAATTTAAGTTACTAAAATAAGATGTATACACATTGAGACAATTCCATAATCACTGTACGTAATTTAAGTGACTAAAATAAGATGTATACACATTGAGACAATGCCATTATCACTGTACGTAATTTAAGTGACTAAAATAAGATGTATACACATTGAGACAATTCCATAGTCACTGTAAGTAATTTAAGTTACTAAAATAAGATGTATACACATTGAGACAATGCCATAATCACTGTAAGTAATTTATGAGTGTTTCTTTGTTCGCTGTTCATAATTTGCGTCACTAAAATAGGATTTATGCATTTTGACTGTGTCTAATTCATTGTGAATAATTTAAACATCTAAAATAAGATTTATCAATGTTTTGGCAAGGTTTTATTCAATATTCATTGCTTTGCTGGGACTAAAAGATGATTTATCTATGTTACGATAATGCCTTCCTGATTGTAAGTAAATTGGATGACCAAAAAAGGATTTATGCCTGTTTTCACAATTTCTTATTTAATGTGAGTAATTTGGAGGACTAAAAAAACATTTATCAATGCGTGAGCAATGCTTTGTTTACTGTAAGTAATTTAAGTGACTAAAATTGGATTTATTCTTGTTTTGTCGATATTTTATTCACTTGGGGTATTTAAGGTCACATAACAAAAAGATTTACAAATGTTTTGACAAAGCATTATTTACCATTCGAAATTTGGGTGGCTAAAAAAGATTTGTTCATGTTTTGACAATATCTTATTCTCTGTTCGCTATTAAGGTGGCTAAAACAGGATTTATGTATGTTTTAATGATGGCCTATTTCATGTAAGTAATTTTAACGAATACACTAATATTTATTCAAGTTTTGACAACGCCTTATTGACTGTGCGTTATAATACATAGAAACATAAGATTAATCCATTTGTGACAATATTTTATTCACTGTATATAATTTTACTGACGTAAAAGATTTATCAATATTTTGATAGTGACTTTTATACTGAAATTTAGGTTACCAAAATAGGATTATCCATGTTTTGGCAATGCCTTGAGTTACTGAAATAGAATGTATTTGTATTTTGATTTTTTACACTGTATGTAATTAATCTGACCAAAACAGGAGGTTTGCTTTTTTTTTTACAACGCTCTATTCACTGTTCGTAATTTTGGTGAATCAAATAGAATTCATGCATCATTTGACAATGTAACTGTTCGCTATTAGAGTGACTGAAATAGGATTTATGAATTTTCTAATATGCCGAAATTAGTGTAAGCAATTTGAGTTGTTAAAATAGGATTTATCGATGTTTTGACAATTCTTTATTCACTGTTCGTAATTATATATATATATATATATATATATATATATATATATATATATATATATAATGGATTAAGAAATTCCAACGAAAGAAAGATGTATATTTAAATAAATATACTACCCCCTTATATATATATATATATATATATATATATATATATATATATATATATATATATATATATATATATATATATATATACATATATATATATATATAAATATGAATAAATATGAATAAAAAAGAATGCGAAAAGTATAAAAGCTTATAAATTTTCTTTATTCGTTTTTAATTGGTGACGTGCAGGAATACAAAATAATAATATTATGAAAAAAATAAAAATTAAAAAACTTTTTTTATAAGTATATGATTTTCGACCGATCCTTCAGTCTTCATCGGTGTAGTGAAAGTATGAGGATGTACGGGGAAAAGGGGAATGGAAAAGGAAGGAAGGTAGAGGAGGAGGAGAAGAAGGAGGAGGAGAAGGAGGTATAGCCAATGAGAAGGTGCCACGTCAGTCTTAAATATATAAACATATAAGTACGCACATACACACATGCACACAGTACATATATACATACAAACGAAAACTTAAAAATTAAACAGTAAATAAAAATGAGAAACGCGTCTTTAACTGTCTAATCCTTTGAATTCTAAGATATTATTTATTCTAAGAGAGAATAAGAATTCAAAGGATATAAGACGTTATGAGGAGAAACACTATGATGCTCATTTGTAATTTAACGGCTATTTCTCGTTCGAAAAAGAACGAAAACGTCGTATCTAAATTCAACCGTTTTAAGACAAAAACGAAACGCTACTTTTTATTAATATGTATATTAATATGTACATATACATACGTATACAAACAAATACTCACATGTACAAATATATACATATATATATATATATATGCACAAATGCATACATAAATGCATGCATATATACACATATACATATACTAACAGACATAGATGTACATACATAAATGCTTGCGCATACATTTACACGTAGAGACAGCTGTACATATATACGTATAAGTTTACATAAGCGAATGAAGGGAGAGAAAGAGGAAGAGGAGAAGAGAGTGACGGGAAAAGAAGTATAGGTGTGCGAGAAATACATACACTTATATACACATATACATATACGGTAATATGAAGAAAATTAACTCTTAAAGAAAATGTGTTTTGAAAACATACGCACATATATGCGCACACATACACATATATCCAAATATACATATATATATATATATATATATACATACACATACATATACATGTATATACATATACTGACATGTATATACACTATCAGGTACGCGTACACATACACTCGCACAAATACATACAAATATGCGTACATAATACGCACACACATACACATGCCATGTGTATGAGATGATAAAGAAAGAAAACATTAGGGAAAATGTAAAGATTTCGGAAAGAGTTACCCCATCTCACCGTGCATTTTAGTCCTAAGGAAATGTTTATAGAATATCTTTGTAGTTATGATAATTGTAGTCACTGAGTAGTCCTAGGTTTTTGTTAAGGCCTGTAGTGTGCGTGTTGAGTTTTAGAATTAATTTTTTTTCATATTTTCGTCTCTGGTGTTGTGTAATAAAATTGGATGCTATGAGGATATATCTGATATTGTCTATTGTGTGGTTAGGTAAATTATAGTGGATAGCTACTGGATGCTGTGTAGATTTATCTCTGATGGTATGTTTGTGGTTATTAAGACGTAGGCGGAACTCCAAGCCTGTTTCCCCCACGTAGTTGCCTTTTGTGCATTTTGTGCAGTATAACAGATATATTACATTTGAGCTATTGCAATTTAGAGGGGGAAGTTTGAGATGGACGTTGGTGCCTGGAGGAGTGAATGTGCTGTTGGTGTTAATATGTGTACATATTATACACCTGGGTCTATTGCAAGGTTTGTTTCCTTGAGATGTTTGGGTGCGGTTAATCCGAGTGGATGTGAGTAAGGAACGTAAGTTGGGGAGTTGTCGTTTGGCACAAATGGGTGGTTTATTGTATATTGTGTTGAGTGTGGGGTCCTGTTGTAATTGTATGAAGATCTGTTTCATGTGGTTGTATAAATGTTTGGTGTTGTTATTGAAGTGAAATACCATAGATATTCGTGTGGATGTTTTGTTGTTTTTGTATGTAAGTAGGTTGTGTCTGCTAATGTGTGATGCTCTGCTGATGGCTTCTTTTAATATTTTGAATGGGTAGTTTTTGCGAAGGAAGTGGTTGATTAAGATGCCTACCTGTGTGTCATAATCGGATAAAATGGATTAAGAGATTCCAACGAAAGAAAGATGTATATTTAAATAAATAGACTACCCCCTTATTTAAATATATATATATATATATATATATATATATATATATATATATATATATATATATATATATATGTATATATGTGTGAGTATATGTATATATATATGTATATATATATATATGTGTGTGTGTGTGTGTGTGTGTGTGTGTGGATGCCTAATGTCTATAGCAAAATAAAGCAGATTGTCCTATTCTAATACAGTAGCGTTATATGGATTTTATAATGCTATACAATTAAGGTTCTATTGATTCTCGAATTTTATTAAAATAACTCCTGCTAATCCATTTGATAGTTGCTGAATTATCTGGCACATTCTTTCCAGTTTTTAACAAGCAGAGAGGAGGTTTTGGTAAATCCAAGTTCCATTCAATGGAACCGTAATATTATAGTAAGTTAATAAACCAAAAAGGTGTAGTAGACGTTTATCTCTGTCGTTTGGATATGTATTTTGATCGAACTTCTACATTAAAGGTTGTTTATTGTTTTTTGTGATAAAGCGATATTTTTTTCGGGAATTAATTCTTACTTATTAACGTAAATTCTCTCGATCTGATAACAAACAATGTTGAAGTTGTGTTTCTGTTTTCGCCCCCGACGCCCTCGCTTCTTCGCCCAAGCAGCTGTCATATCTTTTCGTCTTCTTTGTTCTTCATCACCTTCCTTTTCCCAACTAACAACACACTCACGTGAACGAGATACTCTCGCTGCCAAAAAAGTGTCTTCTTATGTTGCCACCTCGAACCCTGATAGCACATAAATTTGCATAATCTTCTTATTTTCATATTATGTTTTGTATCGGACGGGTTCAAGGTTCGAGTGTCAGTACCTCTGTACTGAACGCATATGCCAAGCATGGGCGCTTTTTGCTGTGACTCCCCACACCGTTATTGCACTGATGTTGTTATATACGTTGATAGGTTTTGTGGAATAACTAAACGTGTGTTTTAAGTTCCGTTGTTTAACCATATTATGTGTAAGAAATTGAACTTTTGTAATCGTTTAACTTTTGTGGACATCTCTCGAGAAAATTTGTGAAGCAACGTGATGAAAGAAGCTATACATCGCGAAATATGATCACTAAAATGACATGACATACACATTTGAAAAGACTAAAGATATAGATAGAAAAAACCCCAAAAAACAAAACAAAAAACAAACAAACAAAACAAACAACCCCCCCCCCCCCAAAAAAAAAACCAGTCAACTAAGAAAAGTTCAACAACTTCTCTTTTAATCAACTACCGGAGTAGTAAGCTGTATTGTAACTGGCAAAAATAGCAAATTAGTGAATACCACTAAATCAACAATGCAAATCCGAACAAAAGAAGCAAGTTATTTATCAGACAATTCTAAAGGGAAGGGGTCATATGAATATTTGTAGAATAGAGGCAGACTAGCAACATAAATGCAATAAATTGTCATCTACAGGGTGGTCAAAAAGTCAGGTAACATTTTAAAGAAAAACGATATTAGCAATACACGTATATTTAAGTACCATACATTGAAATATAAAATGAAACAAACATGAAATATGTTTATTTTGTTAATTGTCGTCCATTTCTCTCTATCAATCGCTGGAAGCGATTAATCACTGATTGTGTAACACGTGTAATCATGTCAGCTGATATCCGCGCAATCTCCTCTTCAATAAATAACTTTAAAGACGCTATTGTATCAGGCTTCTTGCCATAAACGCTATCCTTTACATAGTCCCAAAGCCAGAAATCAGGAGGGGTAGTTTATATATTACACTCAAATATTTAAACAAATAATATTTAATGAATAGAGATTATAATGGATCATATTGTTTTTTCTACCTTTAACATGTTACCTGACTTTTTGACCACCCTGTATATAAGCTCAAGATCGATGTCATTTCCTTATTCTCATTTTGTATTTTCTCGGGCTACCTTATTAAGTGAAATATATGCTTACAAAATGTGAGCGTAAGCCCCTTTTTTCGTATCATGTTTACTCAACATTATGACGTGGCCTTGTATATTTTCGCTGTATATTTTGCAACCAAGTTACCTGTGCATCCAATCGGCAACTCAAGGTGCAGACACGATCGATAACCGAAGTAAATTTGATTAAGGAAGATCTTGTATGTTTTCACACTAACACGGGTCTCTCATGCTTTTTTGAGCTATTTACTTAAGCTGTTTGCAAGGTCTTCACCAATTTACAGTAAATTGGCCCGTATTTCTCAAACGCTATGCGTCACCGCCGCCCGTATTTTTCATGCATAAATTGGAAAGCGTTATCACACATGGAACTTCGAGGTGAGACGTCAACAATGATTGCGAGTAAGAGTTCCCTTTTATATTAAAATGTTTACATTTTGTAAAGTAATTTATTACTACATTCTTTCATTAAGACAAAATATTGAACAGAAAATGAAATACAATCCTAGAGATTCTGTTTTTTTTTTTAATGACGATTGATAATTAGGAAAATTTTGATTATTCGGCCCACGGTCCCCATCTTCACTAAAATCCATACAAAAATCTTCCGCAAAATATGAAATACTCGATAATATTCAGTTGTAAATACTACTCTTGTGGAGTTTAATGATTAGATCCTCAATAGATGATATGAAGAATACGAGTTAAATCCTCAATAGGTGATAGGAAGAATACGAGTGCGAATTATTTAAGACTTTTACTCGGCTATGGCTGACAGAACGAAAGCATGCTACTCATGTGAATTAAATAAAAGGT
This sequence comes from Euprymna scolopes, assembly GCF_053919585.1. NCBI lineage: Eukaryota > Metazoa > Mollusca > Cephalopoda > Sepiida > Sepiolidae > Euprymna > Euprymna scolopes. The sequence goes on from NC_136491.1 coordinate 127,627,441, forward strand.
TCCGCTCGAAATCCCAAGCAGATTCCCGATTTCGACAGAAGATTCCCGAGTTTATATAATATATACCTTAAGAAGTTTGTGCGAATAACACTCAAGATGATAACATTAGTCTGAATAATCCCAAACCGTCCAAGTTTAATATCGACATGTACAATATCATTATTGCAGCAAAATATAAGCCATGGTATTAAATAAATAAATGAGTTATTATATATTAGTTAAAAACAAACTTTATTTGATTCAAAAAGTCAAGTATAATATTTCAAGTGTGCCCTAACAGAAAAAATCATTTCGAACACGCCTTTGTAATATAAAAGAACCTAATGTTTATGTTATATGCCTGAACTTAATTGTTGTGCAGTGACAATGGCTTCAATTAAAGTTGAAAGTGAAAAAGTTTAGTATCCTGGTGCATTTGTCCTTTCAAATGTGTCCCTGTTATATCAGGGAACATACTGTTTATTTTATATCTCCAGCCTTTCGGCTTGTGTGATAATAACATTTCTCAGATGTACTTGTCGTGTTAAAAATTCTGATATTTCAGATTTAAATCTAATTCATGGTCATTGCAAACAAATTAAACAAGATTTGCTGAAATTAAATTTGTTTTTAAGATTTCTTAACACTGACATTAGGTTCTTTATACTTTTATGTATTTAATTTTATCAAAATTAAAAAAGAAGGACAATTTTAGACATAAGTTTTAATAACATTTTAGATTTTACTTATTATAAAGAGATCTAATAGTAGTACAAAATTGTTATTTTCGTGGCGTCATTAAATACGCATCTGTTTTTTCATTATTGTACGTACGGATAAGGAAGCTATGCCACCGATCGCTCGGTTCAAGCGCCGAACTTGTCACATTTTCTTCCATCCAGCCATTTATGAAATCAAGTCTACTTAAGATGCAAACAAGGTTCAAACCTCCCTTTATATTAAAGGGAGTGAACTACGCAATGTTGAACTGAGTTAACTGATCAATAAAACTTACATTTTTAATCTCGTGCTCGCATAACATCGTGTTGTACTTTTATAGCAATCTATATATTAATACGATAGAGTGTGTGTTATTTTAGGTATTACGCTTACATCTATTTTCTTCGGAGTGACGGTCGTATAATTGTTATAACCTTCCATTTGTTGGAATAAATGATTTTATCAAGAATTTTTCATAAATTTCGATTATAGCTGAAGGAACTTGTTTTATATATATATATAAATATATATATATATATAAATATATATAAATATTCTTCATAAAGTCCTATGGATATATATATATATATATATATATATATATATATATATATATATATATATATTGAAATCACAATTTCTGATATATAAGAATCGATAGAAAATTGACTTTATAATAATATATACTAAACCCACATGAATTAAAATATCATATTTAAGCGTATCTTTCGATCAGCCTACGCTGGGCGTCTCTGCTAGTTATATATTATTATATTAATTAAGTATTATTACAAGAAATATTATCATTTATTTTCATCCATATGATTCTGTCTGCTCTTTACAAAACTCTTGAATATGAAATTAATTATTTGTCAATTAAGTTGTACATAATGTGTTTTTGTGAGGGCCCATTTACAATTTACTTGCCATCGATTTCCTGTTAAGTTAGTATGGCCATCGTCGAAAACATGCGCACTGTCGCATCGTAACTAATGTTACCATGGACATATATAATGGACATCATTGGTCCAATCATTATCCTAACTGTTGTCAACTTGTGATATTTTCAACAACTGAGGAAAATGCAAATATTCGTTTTTTATATATGGAAAAGCTACACGGTTCTATTTCTTTATCGTATTGATCATGTCTTTAATCGATATTGCTTTATTGTATTTGTTGGTCCACCGACTTAGTCGGATTTGGACCTTAGAATTCATCCTCTTTTTTCGTCCGTTCGTTCCGAAAATTCCAAATAACTACTGATTACATTTTTTGGAAATTTTGCATAAAATTAGAACTACCCAAGGGTTAGAATCTGACATTCTCAGATTTTTTATAACAATTCTGGTTGCACCCCAAGAGGTCAAAATGGCATAAAATAGCACTTTTCGGAGCATAGAATCTTTTCCGACCATTAGACTTTGGCTGAAAATTACACAAAAGCAAGATCACATAGATACACATCTGCAAACTTAATATTTGACACTTGGAAAATTCTAATTGCGTCTCCAGAGGGTCAAAAGGGGTCAAAATGGCTAAAAATAGCACTTTTCAGGGCACATATTTTCCGACCATTGGATTTAGCTGAAAATTACCCAAAAGCAGACTGCATGGATATACATCTGGAAACGTAATATTTGGATAAATTCTGGGGCTTGAGCCCCCAGGTATTTTAGAGGTGAAGAACACACCTTTTTGGCTAATTTTAACTTTTTGCCTAAAATTCAAGATATCAGTCCGGAGGCCATATAGTTTTTGGCTGTTTTTTTTCTTTCTATTAATCCTTGACAAGGAGAGTAGACATAAGTATAGTTGCGGTTTTGAAAAGCCAGCGTATTATAGCAAACGCATTACCTTATGAAAATGGTTGAATAACGTATGCGTTACCCGGTAGGTGCGTCTCATGTGATAAACAATAAACAATTTTCAACGATAGAAGATAAAGCCTTGGAATGTGAACTCCCTATCACTGAGCAAAATCATACGCCATCCCGACAAAGGCAAGACTATTGTCAAACTCTTTGTCGAAGATATATCACCTACTCAAACCAGAATTTTCTTTTTGTTATTAAGAATTGGGCCTGAGTGAAAAGTGTGAATGTTTTCCATTAAAACTATTCCCATTGGGAGCAGACGATAATAGTCGTTACAAACTGTTCTCTATACAAACTATGACTCCAGAAAAGAAAGACAAAAATACCCATAAATCAAACTGAATCAACTGAAAACGATTACATCGCCGGCCCAGAAGAAAAAAGGTGATTTATTATCAAAGCAATGTTTAGGTTTAAATGTCTGTAATTCGTTTATAGAATCAGAAATTTAATATAACGATCGTTTTGGAGAAATATGGTCAGCGAATATATAAATAACTACGAAATCAAAAGAAAGTTCATTGACACTGTTTGGCTAGAAAGAAATATGGCGTTTTTATATGGAAATTATGCACAATGATTTCAATTAAATAACTACAGAATTCTATCAAAATCAAAATGGTTTACTCGTATTTAGGGAAATTATTCTAAAATACGGCAACCCCCGAAGTTATATGAAAAAAACCTTTAAATATTATATATTTAATATCTTCTATTTCTTTTTTTTTGTACTATTATCAAGTTATTTGATTTTTACTCCTGTGATTATTTTCGTCTACGAAAATAACAATACAAAAATCTCAGTATATATATATATATATATATATATATATATATATATATATATATATATATATATATATATATATATATATATATATATATGCTAGTAGTTGGATGGCATCGTCCTGGTGAATATAAAAATCCTACCTGTGAGACAGCGGCTTGGGTTATAGCTTGGTTGGATGACCGCATACCGTGTTCGAGATGATGCAGGGCCCATTCCAAAGTGGATTTCGCCGCGGTTTGCTTGACATGTGTTAGTCAATAGTCTTTGGAGGCGACGTAAGAGGAGAAAAAACACTTGTTTGACACGGCAGAGTTTAGTTAATCACATGACGAACGAAAAACCTTGCAAATCCAAGATAAGGCGTAGTTTGAAAAGTACTATGAAAAAATGGCTTTTAATGTCAACTTATAATATAGATATAGAGTGGGGGAGTTTTTGACAGTGGATTCAGCTAGACGGGTGTTTTTCGTGAAAGATTGGCGAGGGGGGACCAGAGATTGGGGCTCAGACGAGCACCTGCCATGGAAATAACGATAAAACAAGGATAGGCTCGCAACGTCTCTTCTGTGGGAGAGAGGTTGCAGGGTAGAGAAAAGGGCATTCCCCACTAAGCCACGAAGTCTATTTTGTACTCTGTCAAGACAGGATAGGCTGTTTTTAGCAGCTCCTGCCCAGATATGGCAACAGTATTCCATCCTTGGACGTACTTGGCTTTTATATAGAAAGAGAATTGCATCAGTAGTGAGATATCTTCTGGGGCGGTAGAAGGATCCCACAATCTTTCCAGCGACATTGGCAACAGGCTTGATGTACGTGTTCCATTTCAGATCAGGAGTTAAGGTCAAACCCATAAGCTTGTCAAAACACAGGGCCTCACCCAGACGGGAGTCATCTATCACAACTGATACCAGATGGGGATCAGAGCGTTGATGATGTAAGGATAGGAGTTTGGTTTTGGATGCATTAAAGGTAACCAGCCACATCTTCCCCCACTGAACCACGCGCTCGAGATCAGAGGAGAGAGAATCAGAGAGAACTTTGTCATTTACAGCCTTTGATGTGTTGCCGTAGATGGTCGTGTCATCAGCATAGATGTCAACGAATGATTTAAGTATGTGTTTAGAGAGGTCATTGATGTAGATCATGAAGAGAGTTGGACCCAGGATTGACCCCTGAGGGACTCCAGAATTTATATTGCAGGCCTCCGATTTTTGTCCATCTACCACTACTCTTATGAGCCTATCGGAGAGAAATGATTTGATGATTGAGAAAACATTTCCAGTTATACCGTAGCTGGGAATCTTGTGAAGTAGACCCTTATGCCATACCTTGTCGAAGGCCTTTGATATGTCAAGAGATATTGCCCTAGAAAGGAAGCCTTTGTCAAAAGACTCACTAATCCTGTGGGATATAACCGTCAGCAGATCTGCAGTAGATCACTTGTGTCACTAAGAAGGTTATTCCTGCTGAGGTTGTTGACTATTTCTCTATTTAATATGGATTCCAGCAACTTACTCATAACACACAGGAGACTTATTGGTCTTTACTGAGAGGGAGACGACTTATCACCTGAATTCTTAAATACAGGACAAACTGATGAGGTCTTTCAGGGAGTCGGAAAGCACTTCTCCTTAAGGCAGCGCTTAAATAGTTTCGTAAGTATGGGAACAAGTTCTGGTTGAAGCTTTTTTAACACTATAATTGGGATGCCGTCAGTGCCAGGTGCTTTACTGAAATCTAGGTTCTTGATTAGCTTGGCGACCTCATGCACAGGTATTTGTATGTTACCTAGCTTGTTCTGTGTTATAGGAGGAAATATGTGGAGTTGATGGCCTTCGTCGCATAGGGTAGAATTAGCTGCAAAGTTCTTTGCAAATAGTTAGGCCTTGTCTGACGCTGACGAGATGACCTCTGGTCCATTGATAATGGTTGGGATAGAACGCACACTTCTGTTCAGGATCCTATTTGTTATTTGCCAAAACTGGTGGGAACCGAGCCGCTGATCGGCTACCTTGGATTTAACAGACTGGGCATATAGCTCTCTTGCATTTTTTATTACTATTTTACAGTGGTTTCTATATATTGTGTGAATATATATATATATATATATATAAATGTGTGTGTAAATTATATGCAACGGTAGTTGCTTAAAAAGCAGGAAATGTCATTGTTTAAATTATATTTGGTGTAAATTTCATTTATGTCTCATTTTACTTCAATCGAAGTTCTCAGAAATCAAAGGGCTCACTACCTGGGGCTGACACTTGATCTTTATATGAGATACATAGATATTTGAATGTTCCATGAAATATTTTCTTGACATCTTAAACACTGAATTAGTTAAGAATTTAGAAAATAATATTCCTTTCCCTTATTCACCATGTAAGAATGTTATAGTATGACTTTCTTGCAGTCTCTTGGTTTTCTGGATTGCAGGATAAGAATTTACTTGAGGTAACATCACTTGAAGAAGATGTGCCATTACTCATAATAGCCAGTGATAGCTAGCTATACCGAGATGTTTATATTTCGGCCGCGAATATTATGTAATTTTGAATATTTAGTCAGGGTGTACTTGCAGGGAATACGGCATAATCGCGTTGACACTCCGATTCTCGTCGAATCACTGAAGTTTAGCAACGTTGAGGTTGGTTAGTCCCAGATGGGTAAGCATTTGGGAATTCCAGGCTGTATGTGCTCTCCGCTTATTTCGCAATTTCGATCAAGTCGTCTTGTACATAGACTTCACTTACCAATGGTATTTAACAATATCGACTCAGGAGAGGTATGGTTGGAGATTGCACACCTCCTGCCAATGCGCAGGCAGCCCTTCGTGGGTATCCATAGTATGTCAAAGACTGAAGGAGTCCCATATGCAGGGAACAGTATTCTCATTCCAAATTGTCTTGACAAACCTTGTACAGACCTTATACACTCGAGAATAGTGTCTAGTAAGCATTACATTTTTCTTCTAAATTAGTATGTGTTTTTTGTGTGTATGTATGTGTTTGTGTGCGTGCGTGTACGCATGTGTTTGTATGCGTGCGCGTATATATGTGTTTGTACTCATGAGTGTATGTATAATATGTCACAGATAACGTGTTAATAAAAAAGTCAATTGCCTCTCGTCCAACTACAAAAGAAATCTGTGGCATTTTCATTCCGCTTAATGTGACCTCTATTAGGCACGAAAGCCGTATTCATTGTTATGACATTCATTAAGTTTATGTTTCCTTCTAACATGCAGATTGCAAAAGAAAAACAACAAACAAAACAAAAAACAGTGATACCCACCATCCTAAATATATATATATATATATATATATATATATATATATATATATATATATACATATATATATTACATGGAAGTCAGCACTTATCAAGGCCCGCAAGCCACTCAAGGATAAAGGTTATTGCGTGTACAGTAATCAATGGGATAGTATCGTTGTAATCGTTATTAATGGACATTTTATAAAGAGTCTTACAAGGGGACAGTTCACCATGAATTTGTTTATGTTGGACTTGAAGACATCCAAGTTGAATTCAGGGGGGGAAACAGGCAAACAGAAAGAGAGTTCCACTGGCGTGCACTTCTAAGAAAGAAGCTTTGTTCATGGAATCTACGTTTTGGTTTTGGGGAAATATTTTTAACAGTGGTTTCAGCTAGACGGGTGTTTATCGTGAAAGATTGGCGAAGGGGCCAGGGATTGGAGCTCGGGCGAGCAGTTGCCTTGGAAGTAACGATAAAACAAAGACAGGCTCGCAACGTCTCTTCTGTGGGAGAGAGGTTGCAGGGAAGAGAAAAGAGCATCATCCACTAAGCCAGGAAGTCTATTTTGTACTCTGTCAAGGCAGGATAGGCTGTTTTTAGCAGCTCCTACCCAGATGTGGCAGCAGTACTCCATCCTTGGACGTATTTGGCTTTTATGTGGATAGAGAATTGCATCAGCAGTGACATATATTCTGGAGCGGTAGAAGGATCCTACCATTTTTTCAGCAAAAACTAACACAAAATATTACGTGAGCCTATGTCATTTTCAACTTCACTTTTTTTCAAAACATTCTGTAAACACACAGACAAATGATGATTTATTTCCATTGATTCACGTAAACGATCAATGGGACTAAAAAAAAAACCCAACACAAAATCGTCTCTTTCTGTTTTGATTGTTGCGTGTTCACTTCTCGCAGACAGTTGGCGCGAGATTAGTATTTATTTTGTAAGAACGGTTTTTCTGCAATTGTTCTAATTTAATTCTTGGAACCTGGCAGTAATCATTTAAAGCAAGGCGTCACAAGAAAAAATATCTCGTCTCAAAACATTTAACATTTTTCAATTTGATTTTTTTTATTATTATTTGAGGAGACTGTTCTGTTTTAAATATCTTTTTACTATCTTCGAGTCACCCTAATGAAAAATGGTGGGGGGTGATCTTGATTGAAGATTGCACCCTTCAAAGCATCGCATTCTGCTGTTTTCATTCCCGTTTGTTATTTCTTTGTGGATTTTATGTAACTTGATGCGAGCGTCTTCATCTTATTGCGCATGCGTGCTTCACGCTGGCGTCGATAAAATGTCGCCCAACAAATAAGAGCACAATTACTGGGAACAACTTAAATGGAGTTGATAAGAACCGCTTTTAAGATATCACTATGTCGGCAAGTCTTATTAGATTTTTAAGGGGCCGCTGCAGACAGTGTGTAACCAAAAAACTATAGATTCATCTTTATGAAAACCGTTAGTGCTTCAAACAGAAAGCGCAGATGTGCTTTGGCGTTGACAACTATGATCAAATGTACACGTTTGTTATTCATGGTGATAAAAGTCCTTGAAAAACGGTAAACAACAATAGTTTTTGTTTTCTAATATATGAGACCTTCAGCGTCTAAGCGCCACCTTTACAAACCTTCGGAAAACCAGCGTAAAGTTTTGCAACATTGTACCCCGTGGAACTACAAGGCGTCCCATTTAAAAGTTGCCCAAATCTATCAAATCTTTCTCTAATAAATTTGTTTCAGATTAAGCGAACCACTTTAAAGTAGTCCTATTTCTCTTATCTGTCCCTTTACGACCAACTAGCACCAAAAGACAAGATGCAATTCAAACAAGATGGCGCTATATGTCATACGTCTCACAGATCACTAACACGAGTTCATGACATGTTTACGGAAGAAAGAACAATAAACAAATGTTTATGTCCACTACGTTCCTCAGACTTTTAATCCTGTGATTTTTATCTTTGGGGGACTTAAAACAAAACGTTTATGTAAATAATCCTCAAAATCTTGACCAACTAAAGGAGAAAATTACCAAAGTTTCAAGAAAATCACCAGAGAAGATCTACATGCAATATTTGCAAATATTGTTAAACACGCCCTGAGCTGAAATGCATAGATGTCAACGAGAAACACTTCCAGCATCTTTTATAACGCTATAGGTAAGTTAAACAATAAAACTATGTTTCTTCTCTCCACTACATTTTTTGGGGTTATTTTAAGTAAGCCACCTTGTATTCGAAATATCTGTTTAGTGGTTCTTTTAGAATAAAGTGTAACACCTTACTCATCGCATCATTTGATTGCAATACGATGTAATGAAAACACAAATAGTTATGTTAAATGTTAACGATGATATTGACGTGGAATAAACGAGACAAGTTTGTATGAGGCAACTCCAAAGATGATCAGCGTCAGATGAATAAGAATTATGCCCCTTGTTAAAAAGTCGGGAATTATGAATTTTAAATTACTTTAGTCAAATCATGAGCCTTGTTTTATATATCTACTAGCAGAAGTACCCGTCGTTGACTGGGTTCAAAAACAGCCTACAGAAAATGGACTGTGGTTGATGAAAGTATGATAGGTTATGAAAAGGAGGGGGTTGTAAAGAGATAGCTTTTGATACTCAAAAATTTTGTCCTAAGCAAAATATGATGAAAGTAAAGATAATTTTCGCGAAAATATATATTTTTTATATCAACTTTTGTTTCCATTCGTAGCCAAGAGTGACCAACAAAATGATGTTTCCCTACAAAGAGAAAATGTTATATATATAATAATATAAATATACAAGAAATAAATGTTACCATAGTCAATAAAAGTTACTTTTATGGTAGAAAAGTTCATTGGTTTGTATTTTTAAGTAGTTTGTAAAAAAAAAAAAAAATTATTCACGAACCGGTTTAAAAAAATAAAAAAGACAGCAACTTTGAAATGGAGAAACCCGTTTTCAATTTGAAAGAGATACACCTGAGCATTCTGTATTAACAATTTAAGAGATCCATCAACGTAAGGAATATTTATAAACATATTTTAATGTTTTCCGTTATTTTGTGCTTGAGGAATTTTCCATTATGGCATGTGTAGTTTATACAAAAATTCATTTAAGTAGTTATCGCCTCAAATTTCGTTTTAATTTCGGTTCGCCGAAATTATTTCAAGTAAAGAGCATTAAAAACTATTTCAAAACGAAAATAACATGAACTGAACTTTTATTGACTATGGCAACATTTATTTCTTGTGTATTTATTTTTTCGGGTAGCCGTTTGTTGGCTTTTCTGCTAAACACTCTTACTAAGTAACATCGACAAATTTCGAAAAACAAAGAAACAAAAACAGTTTTGTAAAATAATGAAGCTTTACTTACTTTAGTAAAATAATTCGAAACAGCAAGATGGGATATTAAAAAAGTAAACACGTAATTATTTAAGTATTTTAAAGCAAAGAATCGATATAAATATGATTAAGAAGGAAATGGCACCCTTTTCAAGCAGTACAGCTTCGTTTCAGTTTTACAGTATCGAACGGTGTAGCATTGCGTCGTCATATTCAGGGTTGTACTATTGTTATGTAAAGAACACGCAGAAAGGCTTGTAATTCTTTCTAGTACACTGTCAAAAAAGCTAAAACAGATATATAAATAAAAATAAAAAGGTTATGCAAATGTTTTTAAAAAGACACGTAATCACGGGAGCTGGATTTTTCCTTCTTTTTACACGTTAACAAGTAACGTTCTTATTTTTTATTATTTATCTATTTTCGAAAGGGTGCCACGTGCAAGTGGAGAAGGAAAAAAACAGAGTTATGCAAAATTTATGTCGAGAATTGTCTAAAGCTCCGACATTTTTTGGGGGGCTTTCACTTTAATAAGAACGTGAATTTATGAGGTTGATTTATTCGACACAATATGATTCAACTAAAAAAAAAAGATAACGTAAATTAAGATTAAAGTTAAGGTGTTATTGTGGAGCTTTACCCCCTTTAAAAAACCTTGTTAAATTTTGTGACATATTTACATTCTAAGGAGGTCAGGTGCGAACGAACACCCAATAATTTTATTATACCATATTTCTTCAAACTGAAACATAATTATCAAAGTATACTTACGCAAATAGATATGAAAAGTCTGTTAAAGTTTGTGCCATATTTCCAGGGAGTAAAGGCGCGAACGCAGACCCCACAATTTTATTATACCATCCCTATTTAATTTGAAATATACTTATACAAAGTATTCTTATGTATATCTATATCAAAAACCCTTGTAAACGTTTTTTTCATTTTTTATTTCCATACCTTTGTGGCCAGGCGCGACGCAGACTCCACAAGTTTTATGAACCACCGTTCTCCCAGATCAAACATACCCATTCCTGATCCCCGATACATCTTCTATCATTATGCATAATCCGTTTTTTTAAATAGTCAACCATATAGGAGCCTATTTGTGACCACACACACACACACACACACACACACACACACACACACACACACACACACACACACAGATGTTCAGCTTTATATTATAGATAATATAAAGCTAAACACCTGTGTGTGTGTGTCTGGTCACGAAAAGGCTCCTATCTATATGGTTGACTATTATAGAAAACTGATCACATATAATGATAGTAAATGTATCGAGACACAGGAATGGGCATGTTTAATCTGGCATAATGATAATTTATTAAAATTGAGGGTCTGCGAACGCGCCTGGTCCACAAAGTATGGAAATAAAAAAATTAAAAATTAAAAAAAAAAAAAACGTTTACAAGTGTTTTTGGTATAGATGTACATAATAATACTTTGATAAGTATGTTTTAACTTTAATAGGGATGGTATGATAAAATCCTAGGGCCTGCGTTCGCGCCTGGCCTCCATAGAATGGAAATAGACATTATTATAATATTTAAATGGGCTTTTCCGTAACCATAACAAAGGTAAATTTTTCTCGCATGCTTTTTCCGTTAGGGACCCCCCGCGCCTTTTTTTCTTTCTATTAAAAAAATGCTACATTGCCTAAACTGTGTTTATTCATAAAGTCTGAAGAAATGCTGGTTTTTGAAAATTTTCAAACGATATATTGCTTGAAATTGTCAAACTAGACATTGAAACAATTGTAACGTAAAATGAAATACACTTTTTGTTGCCATCAACACCTTGTCTTGAACTCTTGATTTTACACACACAGTATATATATATATATATATATATATATATATATATATATATATATATATTATATATATATATATATATATCATCACTGCCATCACCACCGCCATCGCTACCGAATAAATAAGAAATAATGTACTTCTGCAGTATAGTACCAATATAAAAACTAAATCTTATACGTAACTTACAGAAAAGTAAGCACAACAGAAAATTACGTAGACTCATCACGTAGCTTTATTTTTATATACGAAGTAAGGTACTTGCACAGTATTCTACTCAAGAAATAATATACTTATACCGAATTCTACCTATATGAGAAAACAATGAAAAATCATACTATTCGAATATTTTACGTGATTTTCGATTGTAATAACGTTCATATACGTGACATGTACTACTTTCTTAGTTTTATTATATAAGTAGTATACCATACAAGTGACATTTCTTTTTTGTTAAAATACTGTACAAGGTCTTTATTTCTTATTAAAATACGTACAAATTCTCATACATGATGCCAAGGAGAGTAAGTACAACAGAAAATTATGTAATCTCATCGATTAATTTCAAATAAGAAGTAATTGTACAGTACTCTACCTATATGAAAATCAAACAAAATCTTACCCGTAACTTATTTAAAAATGAGTAAATTAAAGCATTTGTAATTGACGATCGAAAAATAACTTTATTTCATAAATAATTTTAGGAGGGAAATTTGTAAAAACATATTACTCATGCACTTATTGTGGAATCAGTCACGGAAATAGCCGAGGTCGTTTATAATTTAAAAATCGCGTTATTTCATAGTATTTTTAGGAGGGGGGATATATGAAGTAAGTCCCGGACATAGCTGAAGTACATTAAGGGCTAAATAATCACTTTACTTCTATATATTAAGGAGAGTGGAATATATAGAGTTAGTCGTGAAATGGCACAAGGGGTTTACGATCTAAAATCACTTTATTTTATATATATTTCTAGAGGAAGAGGATAGATAGGGTCGGCCCTGGAAATGACTGAAACATTATTACCTAGCTCTATGTATTGAGGACTGTTGAAGTAAATAATGAAAATGTACGCATAAAATGATATTTCCGTATATCAATTTATTTGATTAAATGAAGTATATGTATATATATATATATATATATATATATATATGTATATATATATATAACTGCTTCATTTAATCACATAAATGAATATACGAAAGTATAATTCTATGCGGAAACTTTAAGTATTTACTTCACCAGTGCTCAATACATAGGAAGAGCTAGGAAGTAAGTTATATAAATATATATGGCAATTAAGCTACAAAGAATATTCCGCTTTCATCTACGCTAGGATTCGTCAGGCTTAATCCTAGCGTGGACGAAACGCGGAATATTCTGCGCGGAATATTCTTTGTAGCTTAATTGCCATATATATTTTTATAACTTACTACTATATATATATATATATATGCGACGAATCCTCGTATTTTCTCCTATTACACAGAACACGCTATGCAATATACAAATATTTGTGCGTGAGTTCGTCAAGCTAATGAATAACCTTAATTCCAGTAAAACAACTGGCCCTGACGGCATTCCAATTATAGCGTTGAAAAAGCTTCAACCAGAACTTGCCCCCATACTTACAAATCTGTTTAAGCGTTGCCTTAAGGAGAAGTGCTTCCCAACGCCCTGTAAAACCTCACCAGTATGCCCTGTATTTAAGAATTCAGGTGATAGATCATCTCCCTCTCAGTACAGACCAATAAGTCTCCTGTGTCATGAGTAAGTTGGAATCTATATTAAATAGAGAAATAGTCAACCTCTATAAGGCCACCATTCGCCCATGTATGGAGTATTGCTGCCACATCTGGGCTGGTGCATCTGCTACTAGTCTCTCGCTCCTTGACAAGGTTCAAAAGAGAGTCGCAAATCTGATAGGCCCTGAACTGGCATCTAAGCTTCAGCCTCTGTCCCATCGACGAAATGTTGCATCCCTCTGCCTGTTCTACAAGTATTTTAGTGGTGAATGCTCTGATGAACTGCAATCACTTGTGCCCCCACGACGCGAGCACCCTCGACAAACCCGACAGGCTACTAGATCCCACCCCCACACTGTAGAGGTCCCTAGATGTAAAAGATCTTTTTACTCCAATAGTTTCTTCCCCAGAACCGCAAGACTCTGGAATTCCATTCCAGGTCCCTGCTTCCCCAACAGTACTGACGTGCAGAAGTTCAAGTGTAACGTGAACCGACACCTTGCTGCCCAAATCCCTACATAGTACCCCAGTAGTTGTTGCCCCTGATAGTAGCCCCCTACACCAAAGTGGCAATTTGCCTTGTTTGGGGTGAAAATGTAATAAAAAAAAAAAAAAAAAAAAAAAAAACCACCTTAGCAAAAATAACCTTCTTAGTCACATGCAATATGATTTCCGTTCTGTTAGATCTACAGCAGATATGCTAACGGTTATATCCCATAGAATTAGTGAATCTCTTGAAAAAGGTTTCCTTTCTAAGGCAATTGCTCTTGACATATCAAAGGCCTTCGATAAGGTATGGCATAAAGGCCTACTTCACGAGATTTCCAGCTACGGTATAACTGAAAATATTTTCTCAATTATTAAATCATTTCTCTCTGATAGGCTCATAAGATTAGTGGTTGATGGGCAGAAATCACCGTATTAATGCTTTTATTTTTAATCATGATCTGAAATGGAACACGTACATTAAGTCTGTTGCCAAGATCGCTGTGAAAATGGTAGGATCCTTCTACCGCTCCAGAATATATCACACTGCTGATGCAATTCTCTATCTATATAAAAGCCAAGTACATTCAATGATGGAGTACTGCTGCCACATTTGGACAGGAGCTGCTAAAAACAGCCTATCCTGCCTTAACAGAGTACAAAATAGACTTCGTGGCTGCAACCTCTCTCCCACAGAAGAGACATTTCACGAGCCTGTCTTTGTTTTATCGTTATTTCTATGGCAAATGCTCGTCTGAGCTCCAATCTCCGGTCTCCCTCGCCAATCTTTCACGATAAATATCCGTCTAGCTGAAACCACTGTCAATAATTTTCCCCACTCTTTAACTGTGTCTAAATCAAAACGTAGATTCCATGAACAAAGCTTCTTTCTTAGACGTGCACGCCTGTGGAACTATCTTTCGTTTGCCTGTTTCTCATCTGACCACAACCTGGATGTTTCAAGTCCAACATAAACAAATTCCTGATGAACCGCCCCCTTAAGTAAGACACTTTATCAAATCTCAACACTAACGTACTGTACACGCAATAATCCTTATCCCCAAGTGGCTTCCGGGCTTTGATAAGTGGTGGCTACCATGTAAAATATATATATATATATTTACATATATATATGCCTATATATATGTATATATATATATGTAAATATATATGTATATATATATTCATATATAAAATTTGGTGTATAATACAAACAGAGATGGATACAGTAAGCTTAAAATTCTTCTATAATAAATTCTACTTTGATTTCTCCATAAAACATAATAATAACTGATTAGTAAATGATGTTGATAATTAATTATTCACGAAACACCTGTTATATGACAGAAATTATGAATTATTTTTAGAGCTCGTCAAATTAATAGTTTTAAAATAGAAATCCAATAACTCAAGAGAGATAATTAACCTAAAGTTGCTAGGATGAACTAATCGAAGTAAATTTTAATATTGATTGAATCTAATTAATTCGAAATAATTAGTTCCTATATTAATAAATCCAACTTCAAGAGGAGATTTTACCTAGTCAATATACACAAATGTTTAGCTCCATTATTAGTTTGAAAGAACTACTTTAAGATAATGTATCTTAAGCCAAAGCTATTTTTTGAAAATCAATTTTCACCCCAAACAAGACACATTGCGACTTTGAAGTAGGGGGCTACTATCGGGGACAAAAGTTGCAGGGGCATTATGAAGGGAGATGAGTAGCGAGATGTTTGTTCGCATTACACATGAACTTCTGCATATCAGTACAGTTGGGAAAGTAGAATCCCGGAAGGGAGTGCCAAAGTCTAGCAGTTCTGGGGAATAAACTATTAGAGTAAAAGGTTTATTACACCTAGGGATATCTACTGTAAAGTTGCTTGTCGGGTTTGTCGGGGGTAGTCACGTCGAGGAGGTACAAGTGCTTGCAGTTTGTCAAAGCATTCACCATTAAAGTACTTGTAGAATAGGAAAAGGGATGCAACATTTCGTCGATGGGACAGAGGCTGAAGCTTAGATGACAGTTCAGGACCTCAAGCTTAGTCTTGGCAGCATTGAATATGACCATCCATGTTTGTCCCCATTCCACTACAGATTGGAGGTCATCCTCTAGTGTTTCTGCCATTTCCTTAGATATGTGTTCATTTGTTTTCCCTTCGTGCCTATGATAGAGAGTGGCGTCATCAGCAAATATACCCATCTCCGCAACAATTTTTTCAGGGAGGTTATTTATGAATATTAGGAATAATAAAGGTCCAAGGATAGACCCTTGAGGTACTCGCGAATTCATATAATATTGTTTAGATGTACGACCGTCGAGGACAACCTTGATTTTTCTCTTACTTAAGAAGGATTTAATTACATTATGTATTCTTCCAGTGATACCATATGATCTAATTTTCCTTAGAAGACCATCGTGCCATACCCTGTCAAAAGCCTTAGATATATCATGGGCTACCGTACTACTCTCACCTGTTTTGTCCAGTGAACGGTATATACATTCAGTGATTACAGTAACTATTAACTATTATGATTACTATTAACAGTTAAGAAGATTTCTTGTAAGTAGTGAGGTAAACCAGCTTACTTTTGGCGGCATAGAATGTGACTATCCATTTTTGTCCCCATTCAGTTCTCGGTCAATAAAGGCGAAAGTCTTCTATACTTAGACAAATGCTTATTTCGTGACAATACAGAGTACCAGATTTTAGGGAACTGGATTTCCTCACATTAAAACCTAACCAAACTTGTATCTAACTCGCGAAGATGGGCGATTAAATAAGAGCTAGTTTCATAAGTGTAACTTGAGATTCTATTTAACTTTATTATTTAAAGTGCCTCCGTTCAGTCTCGCTGCAGGGGAATTTGCGCGTGTAAGTTTGAGGCAAGCGTTGCGCAAACCCTAACCACACCTCTCCTGAATCGGCACTGTTTGAGTCCAGTGGCAAGGAAAAGTCTAGGGCGATGAAAATAATGCCGAGATAAGACGAGGACACATACAGCGCCTGGAAGTCCCAGATACTAAGCCATTAAGTACTGACCAGATTCAACGTTGCTTAATTAAATGACATATTTATAGAAACATAATTTTCCCCAAATATTAGCAAATTTGATGCAGAAGTTCCAAGAAAATTTAAACCCAATACAGCGAACTGACAGACCACGGCTGTAACAATTGCACCAAGTCACTCAATAATATCAATGCTTCCTTTGCTAATATCGATCATAATAATGTTCGTTCATCGTAGTATATTTTCAAGATTAGTTTCCAATTATGGCCAAGAATTTATAGCCGTATTTGTAGGTTATATTTTTGATTACAGGCAACGCTAATTTTATAACCAATGATGAGTACATTAATCGACATTGTCTATTTTTTGCTATTGATTAAACTTGTTTGATGTTATGTTGTGAGCATTTATATGGCGTCGAATGACATTTTACTATTTTAAAGAATTGTTCTTTCGACAAGAGAGAATGTGGTTGTACTGTGCTCGTAATAACAAATGAAGGGTCTATTAATAGGAATATACCCATTCTTCTCCTATATATATATATATATATATATATATATATATATATATATATATATATATATATATAATGCCGGCAAAAAGAGAGTCCGCACTTATAATTTTTTTAAAACTGCAAATTTAATCCAAATTTAATGTAACTGTTTAAACAACCTATACTTCATTTGATTCGCCTTTTATTCCTCTATAATTTTACCTGTTCATATTTGACTTTTAATTGAAATATTCTAGTGTTCACGTCAATTTAAATAACTTCAAATTGATGAGGCAAAAAGAAAGTCCGCAGTAACATATTCGCTTAAAACCAGCTTAAATTATCGCCCCTAAATCAGTTTAAAATATCCACCAACAGGCAACAAACCATCTCTAATCGTAATTGTTGTTGTTCCAGGTTATACAACCAAACATTTAAGCCATATCTAACGATTTTCTCTTAGTGATCATCAGCAGCTCATTAATATCCACCTTTATGATTTATCAAATAGAGAAATCGGCCGCAGATTGAAATATGATGAGAAAACGGTGCGAAAAACTGTGCAAAAGCACCAAAACACGTGCAGTGTTCGTGATGGCCCTAAATGTTGTCGTATTAAGGTTACTTCTAACAGGAAAGACAATGCTATCAAGATCCGCAGCCCAAGAAAACGATTTAGAACGGCTCCCCAAATCCAACAACAGTGCAATCCTGTTAAAAAGTGCTCTCTTTCTACTGTCAAGAACAGATTAAAGGAATTTAATTTGCGAGGATATGTTGCAAGACGCAAGCCAATGATTTCTCTAAAGACCAGAAAACGCCGTCTGGACTTCGTCAGATGCAATGAAGATCATGACTCTTCATATTGGTCAAAAGTGCTTTTTAGCGACAAAGGCAAGTTCAATAGTCAGTACGTCCGTCGGAGGAAAGACGAACAATTTAATCCTAGGTGCGTAATTTCAATGCTGCCATGTGGTGGAGGTTCAGTTTTAGTGTGGAGCATTATTATTACCAATGGTCCAGGGCCTATGCGCTTGCAAGGTCGAATTAATTCGGCCACGCACGTTAATATGTTGACTGAGCATTTTCATATCTGCTTTGGTCGGAATTTTGATGATAATCCCGTCTTCATGCAGGGTAATGCTCCCATTCACACAGCTGCCAATGTCAAGAGGTTCCTGTAAGAGTATGATATTCCGTGGTTGCATTGACCTGCACAATCTCCAGATCTCCATCCAATCGAAAACGTATGGCATTACATCAAACAACAGCTACGCAATGATAACATTTATAATTTGGAAGAACTTTGGACAAAAATTAAGAAAAAAGTGGGATGCCCTTTCCCCAGAGTATTGCTGCAGTCAAGGAATTCCCAAACGATTGCATGCTGTCAAATTGCAGAATGGTTATGCTATTAAATATTAACTAGTGCATTGTGTTTCCATTGGATTTTCCATTGTGCAGACTTTCTTTTTGCTTCCGCATGTTGAATTTTTTTTTTTAAATTGACGTGAACACTAGAAGATTTCAATTAAAAGTCAACTATGAACAGGCAAAATTATAGAAGAATAAAAAGCAAATGAGGTATAGTTGTTTAAACAGTTACATTAAATTTAGCTTAAATTAGCAGTTTGTGAAAAAATTACAAGTGCGAACTTTCTTTTTGCCGCCTGTGTATTACTCAAATTGTGAACAAAGAGACAAACAGGAATACCACGTTATTATGATAGATAAATCGGTTGATTTAGAGAACAGTGATATTAAGCGGCTTTCTTATATATATACATACATATATATATATACATACATATATATATACATACATATATATATATACATACATATATATACATACATACATATATATATATATACATACATACATATATATATATTTATTATGAGAATAATAACGAAATAGAGAAAAGGAACAAACCAAGTTACGTTTTCATCAACGTTTCGTATTTGTTTCGAGACTTCCTCTGGATAAATTAAATTAAGAAAACAAAACACCAGTACAAATATTTGAATATAGATTTTTGATGTAATGTCGTGATATTTCTCATGTTCTTATTCCTTTTCCTCTATATATGAATATATGCGTCAATATATGATTGTATAAACATCTGAATATATAAATATATGATCATATATATATATATATATATATATGTATATATACATACATACATATGAGATTTATTACTATATCATGTCTAATAATAATAATTATTAAATGCCTACATACACTAATGTTTCATCCTTTCGGGAATCATCAGTGCAGGGTGTCACGATTAACCCAAGTCGAGGGACTCGAACCCCGGCAACAGAAGTTATGTCTGGCTTCATTAGCAAGGGCTCGAACCGTGAGAGATACAAGTTGAAATTAAACATTTATTCTTATTAAATGCTTTTAGTGCCAGTCAGAGTAATCTTTTTTTTTACCTACGCATCACCCCTTATCAAGGTCAAGTGGCCACCCGAGGATAAGGGTTATAATTATATAACGATCTGCACGTATTAGCTAAGTTGACCGACTTTATTACAACTGAAAGTGCTCAACGATAAGAAACAAGTTTCTTAAAGGAGCTGCCATTATTATTAATTATATATATATATATATATATATATATATGAATGTATGTGTGTGTGTGTGTGTTTACTATCAGAGAGGCATAGATCGGGATTGAATAAGGACCATCAAATGTTTCACACTTCCGATCCTGGTATTGTCATGGAAATCGGCGAAATTGCCCATTCGTCAATCAAATCAATCGCTTGGCTGTTCTAGTCAGAAATTTACTACGGTTCACCGGAAGGCAGTTTTACATACCTCCTCCTGGTGACTTATTTATCAGTACATTGTAGTCTACATTGCACTGCAGAACTTACGGTTGATTTTACAAAATTATTTTTTATATATAATAACTTGAATTTAATTTAAAATGCAAAATACACGTACAATGATTCAATTGTGCTCTAAACAGTAACGTTAATTTCGAACGCGCCTCAGTCATACCAAAGAACCTACTGTCGATTTTATACGTTGAGCCCTTATTCTTGGACGATAATAAAACTTCCACAATCCACATATGATTTAAGGTGATGATAAAAGTGTTAAAACTAATTGAAATTGGATCGTTCTTAAATGAGATTATATCGATTTTTGATACTTATCGAAGGTTTTCAGATACACATCCTATCTAAGAACTCTCCCAAGCGTATTGAATACATGTGCGCGAAATTTGCAAAACATCAGCCCAGCCGTTTTGGAGTGCATGAAGAATGAACTCACACACAAAATGACTTATATATATACATATATATGTATATATATATATATATATATATATATATATATATGTTTATGTATATAAATGTGTGTGTGTGTTTGTGTGTGTTTGTGTGTGTGAGTGTCTTGCTTAGATATAAATATAAATTAATTCTCTTCCTGATGAGTCAAAATTGACTTTTAATTTAATAATGGAGAATTGCTTTCAGGATTTACACGCGCACGCGCGCGCACGCGCACGCGCGCACACGCGCGCGCACACACACACACATATATATTTATATATATGCACACATATATATACGAGGATTATGTAAACATGAAATGTATGCATGTACGTAAAAATTATATATACATATGTATATATGTATATATGTATATATATACACACACATTTTACATACATGCATACATTTCATGTTTAAATAATACTTATATATATGTGTGTGTGTGTGCATATATATATATATATATATATATATATATATAGTAATTTATAAAATATATATGGCGATTAAGCTACACTGAATATTCTGCGTTTCATCCACTATAGGATTCGTCAGGCTTCGTAAGCCTGACGAATCTTATAGTGGATGAAACGCAGAATATTCAGTGTAGCTTAATCGCCATATATATTTTATAAATTAATAACTAGCTCTACCTACATATTGAGCACTTTTGAAGTAAATAATTAAATTTTACACATAAATCTATACTTTCGTATATTAGGTTTATGTGAGTAAATAAAGTAGTTATATATATATATATATATATATAGTAGCTCAAGTTCTCTCCAAGCTCTACAACAAATGTCTTAATGAAGCTTGCTTTCCGGGCTGTTGGAAAACTGCTTCTGTTGTACCAGTATTCAAGAATTCTGGCGAAAGGACAGACCCATCAAATTATCGCCCCATTAGCCTCCTCCCACTTTTTGCCAAAATATTTGAGACCATAATTAACCATGCTCTAGTCCATCATCTTACAGATGCTAAACTACTGACTGACAAACAATATGGATTTAGACAAGCCCGTTCCACAGCAGACATCCTCACTGTGATCTCTGAACGTATATACCATTCACTGGACAAAGCGGGGGAAGGCAGAGCGGTAGCTCTAGATATATCTAAGGCTTTTGACAGGGTATGGCATGAGGGTCTCCTCAGTAAAATCAGATCATACGGTATCACTGGTAGAATACTTAACATAATTAAATCCTTCTTAGATAAGAGAAAAATCCAGGTAGTCCTCGACGGTCGCACATCTAAACAATATGATATAAATGCGGGAGTGCCCCAGGGTTCTATCCTTGGACCTCTATTGTTCCTGATATTCATAAATGACTTCCCCGACAACATTGCCTCTGAGATGGGTATATATGCTGATGACACTACACTCTATGGCAGACACGACAGGAAGACGAATGAACACATTTCTAAAGAAATGGCAGAAACACTAGAGGAAGACCTCCAATCTGTAGTGGAATGGGGATAAAAGTGGTTGGTCGCGTTCAATGCTGCCAAGACTAAACTAGTTTCATTCAATAATTACAAGAAACCCTCTCTATCACCCATAGCAATGGCCAACGACTCTTTATCTGAGAGTCCATCTTTTAAACTCCTTGGCCTAACGTTCACAGGAAACATGAGTTGGAACAATTACATTGAAGGCATTGCCAGGGCCGCTGCAAGAAAGGTAGGCTCTCTCTACCGTGCTAGAAAACTACTAACACCCGAAAGTATCCTGTACCTCTATAAGGCCACCATTCGCCCATGTATGGAGTATTGCTGCCACATCTGGGCTGGTGCATCTGCTACTAGTCTCTCGCTCCTTGGCAAGGTTCAAAAGAGAGTCGCAAACCTGATAGGCCCTGAACTGGCATCTAAGCTTCAGCCTCTGTCCCATCGACGAAATGTTGCATCCCTCTGCCTTTTCTACAAGTATTTTAGTGGTTAATGCTCTGACGAACTGCAATCACTTGTGCCCCCACGACGCGAGCACCCTCGACAAACCCGACAGGCTACTAGATCCCACCCCCACACTGTAGAGATCCCTAGATGTAAAAGATCTTTTTACTCCAATAGTTTCTTCCCCAGAACCGCAAGACTCTGGAATTCCATTCCAGGTCCCTGCTTCCCCAACAGTACTGACGTGCAGAAGTTCAAGTGTAACGTGAACCGACACCTTGCTGCCCAAATCCCTACATAGTACCCCAGTAGTTGTTGCCCCTGATAGTAGCCCCCTACACCAAAGTGGCAATTTGCCTTGTTTGGGGTGAAAATGTAATAAAATATATATATATATAGATATATATATATATATATATATATATATATATATATATATATATATATATATATAGAGAGAGAGAGAGAGAGAGAGAGCACTGTCGTAAATAATCTTACCCGCTACTTAATTGTCTAAAAAAATACAAGACTCGCTGTTGTTTGTAATCTATAAAACTGGTGGATGAATGTTTGTTTAAAATGGACATTTGTTTAGGTTTTTACGGGTGCCGCTCCCGTGGTTCGATGGTTAGAACTATTGACTGTCAATTCGATAGTTCTAGGTTCAGTGCTCGGCTTGGGAGAGGTGCTAGTCTAGCTGCACTGATGAGTTGTGATACAATGAAAGTACTGTATGTGTATGACCAAACACGCACACACACACAGATATATATATATATATATATATATATATATATATATATATATATATATATATATATATATATACGTATGTGTATGTATGTCTACACACACATATATATAGACAAATAAAGATTGTGAGACAAACGAAGAGAAAAGGGGGGAGAGAGAGTGAACATGGTGTGGATTCGTTTTATGACCCTCTTTATAAACGTGTAAAGAAAAAATGTTGTCACGTTCGTGTTTCCACTGAAACGGTGGACACTGTTTGAGAAATCTTTATTGATATGTCGCTGAAGTTACATAATATAGAATTTAAATTGTATTCTTTTTTATTTTACTTGATGACGGCCGATAGGTTGAATATCAGGCTGCATAGTTAGAGGTGACTTTGTAACTGAGTTTGAATTTCCTGTCAAGCAATAATTATCATTTCTTACATTGACGATTGTATCAACATGAAACGCTTGTCTCATGTATAAATAATAAATATTGAAAATATAAGTACCCATATATATATATATATATATATATATATATATATATATATATATATATATATAGAGAGAGAGAGAGAGAGAGAGAGAGAGAGAGAGAGAGATGTGAATGTGTTTCGTTTTAGGCGCGCGTGCGTGAGTTTGCAATCTTGAAAGTTAGGAATGTAGACGAACACAAATTTCACATTATTGTTCAACTATGCCTGCGAAAA
Organism: Euprymna scolopes; assembly: GCF_053919585.1. Classification (NCBI taxonomy): domain Eukaryota; kingdom Metazoa; phylum Mollusca; class Cephalopoda; order Sepiida; family Sepiolidae; genus Euprymna; species Euprymna scolopes. Next base: position 127,651,650 of record NC_136491.1, read on the forward strand.
AAAAGAAGAAAAAAAACTTGGTTAATTTCATGACATTAAAACAAAGCAAAAACTGCCGTCCGCCACGTATTCCCAGATCCCGACCTCTTCTCCTCGATTTGCAGTCGGAGTTAATCATTTGCAGCGGAGACACTTTGCTTCGTGCAAACTTCGTAAAGACAACATTTTTCTCTAAACTGACGCCATGCATCGTGTCTGTTGGATTCGGAAACGACGAGGAGGAAAAGCGTCTCGTTAAAAATTTCAGATGAAATTATCTCACAATGTCAAAGTGACTCGGAATTATGAAGACGTTGGAAAATCGGTGACGTCGTCTCTTCCAAAATGTTAATCATTTTCTTTATTATTATTTTTTTTTTTCAAAAAAACTTTTCTAACTTTTATCTGATGTTGCTGTGTCATAATTGTTTTTTTTCTGCGATTACAACTTTCTTCTGAAAGTGCCAAAAGCCAAAAAACTCGAGATTAATTATTTATTATATTAATGTACGCAATAGTTCGTCGGCATGTCGAAAAGATTATCTATGTGCAATATACTTTGAGTTGAAGCCTGCAGATGTATGGATTAACGAACAAGAATACTCAGCAAGTCATACAGGGAGAGAGAGAAAGAGAGAGAGAGAGGTAGAGAGAGAAACTGGGAGTGAAGTGTTATAGATAAACAGAGAAAGAGAGGGAAACGCAAGAAATTAAAAAAGTAAGAGACGCGGATATATATATATATATATATATATATATATTTGGTAAAATTGGTATTTAGTAAAAATCTTAATAGAGTGCTCAATACTATTGCAGAGCAAATATGTGTTTTATTATTTTATTACCGTTTTATCTGTTTGGTTACATATGTTTCAGATGTTAGACCATGTTTACGATCTAACAGCCTCGTCAGACCTTACAGAAGCCTTTAGATCGTAAACATGGTCCAACATCTGAAACATATGTAACCAAACAGATAAAACGGTAATAAAAAGTTAAACACATGTATATATATATATATATATATATATATATAATATAAAGCTGAACATGTGTGTGTGTGTGTGAGTGTGTGTGTGTGTGTGTGTCTGGTCACGAATAGGCTCCTATATGGTTGACTATGAATGAAACCTGATTACATATAATGAAAGAATATTTGTCGAGGATCAGGAATGGGTATGTTTGATCTGGCAGAACAGTGGTTCATAAAAATTGTGGGGTCTGTGTTCGCGCCTGTCTCCAAAGTATGGAAATAAAAAATGAAAAAAAAGGTTTACAAGAGTTATAGATATAGATGTACATAAGAATAATTTGATAAAACATGGATGGTATAATAAAATTGTTGGGTCTCCGTTCGCGCCGGTACTCCATGAAAAAAAGCCACAAACTTTAACAAAGACTGTTCATATCTATTTGCATAAGTATACTTTGATAATTATCTTTCAGTTTGAAGAAATATGGTATATTAAAATTATTGGGTGTTCGTTCGTGCCTTACCTCCATAGAATGTAAATATGTCACAACATTTAACAAGGTTTTTTAAAGGGCGCGAGGGTCCAAAGTAACACCTTAACTTAAATCTTGATGCACGTTACCTTTTATTTATTTTTTTTAGTTGAATAATATTGTGTCGAATAAATTCACCTCATAAATTTACTTTCTTATCAAAGTTAAAGCCAAACAAAAAGTCGGAGCTTTAGACAATTCTCGACATAAATTTTGCATAATTCTGTTTTTTTTTCCTTCTCCACTTGCATGTGGCACTCTTTCGAAAATAGATAACTAATAAAAAATAAGCACGTTACTTGTTATCCTGTCAAGAGAAGGAAAAATCCTGATCACGTGATTACGTGTCTTTTTAAAAACATTTACATAACCTTTTTATTTTTATTTATATATCTGTTTTAGCTTTTTTTGTCAGTGTACTAGAAGGAATTCAGTTAATTACAAACCTTTCTGCGGGTTCTTTACATTACAATAGTACAACCCCGAATCCGACGACGCAATACTACACCGTTCAATACGTTAAAACTGAAACGAAGCTGTTCTGCTTGAAAAGGGTGCCATTTTCTACTTATTCATATTTATATCGATTCTTTGCTTTAAAATACTTAAATAATTACGTGTTTACTTTTTTAATATCCCATTTTGCTGTTTCGGATTATTTTACTAAAGTAAGTAAAGCTTCATTATTTTACAAAACTGTTTTTGTTTCTTTGTGTTTTGATATTTCGTCGGTATTATTCAGTAAGAGTGTTTAGCAGAAAAGCCAACAAACGACTACCCGAAAAAATATATAAAAAAGAAATAAATATTAACATAGTCAATAAAGTTCAGTTCATTTTTTGTTTGTTTTGAAATAGTTTTTAATGCTCTTAACTTGAAATAATTTCAGCGAACCGAAATTAAAACGAAATTTGAGACGATAACTACTTAAATGAATTTTTATATAAACTACACACGCCATAATCGAATATTCCCCAAGCACAAAATAACGGAAAACATTAAAATATGCTTATAAATATTCCTTACGTTGATGGATCTCTTAAATTGTTAACACAGAATGCTCAGGTGCCCTTCTTTCAAATTGAAAACGGGGCTCTCTATTTCAAAGTCGCTGCCAATTATTCTTTTTACAAACTACTTAAAAATACAAACCAATGAACTTTTCTACCAAAAAAGTAACTTTATTGACTCTGGTAACATTTATTTCTTGTATATTTATATTATATATATATATAACGTTTGCCCATTTGAGAAAGCTAGGCACTGTATGTATCGCGTGGAATGGCAGAAATTTCCAAGTTAGTATCTGGGGACGCATCAAATCACATCCCAGTCTTCGGTAAGATATGAATATAGGCGAAGGACAACTCAGATGTATAAACCTTAGGTCTACTGCATGTTCTGCCTTTTGACAGTTATCTGCACCGACAAAGATTAGCAGTAATACCAAAAAGTGTGGTTGGTTCTAATAAAGCCTTCACTATTATAAAAAAAAAAACATTTGCGTGGCTCTCCGAACGGGAAAGTCCATAATATCTTTACTCCTATAATTTTTTTGTGTGTTGATATTCCTATAAAAAATAACTTTTCTATTCATTTAAAAACAAAATGCAACTTTGCTATATATGGGTCGTGGAATTGCATTCATCTGCAAAAGATGTAGCTTATTTGCATATCTTTTAAACATTCATTTTAATTAATCCCCTATTTGTTTTTCGGTTTTCTTACGAGATTATCATATTTAATTAACTATTATGTGTAATTATACTCATGCAAATATTGTCCATGATTTATATTTTGCGTAATATCTGCGTGAAAAGTTTATAGTAAACACAATTATCTTTCTATGTATATTTATGTATAGGTATTTATATTTGTTTAAATAATTTTACCTCCCAAATTCCTCTGTCAGTTTTTGGTCTACAGACATGAAACTTAATATACAGTAGAACTCCGGGATATGACATTAAAAATTAGTAAAAAATACAGTAAAGTATATAATTACATGCATACAATAAAATAATATCATAAATAAAACCATAAGGGGGGTATATACCCTTACCAGGGGCCAGAAAAACACCATATTCCACATCGTAACCTGAAAAAAACCGTATCCTAGGGCCACCTTTTCCCGGGGTTTTACTGTATAGGATATTCGAACTCATGCGAAACTTTATATTTGGGCTTTAGCCGAGTAAAATCTACTTTTTAAATAATATTTCAACCAATTATTTATTTTAATATCAGTTTAATCTTTTGTATGATTTTTATTTTAATAATTATTTTTCTTATATTGAAGAGTAAATGTAGTACCACATATTTTGGAATCAGTCCAGGAATTGGCTAAATAGTTTACAGCATAAAACATCACTTTATTTCATATATATTTTTTGAAGATAAAAGGGTATTAACGATATTACCAAATCATTCTATTTTATCCATATAATTTTTGGAGTGCCACATATTAGGAATCAGCCCCGGATATGCCCGAATCAGTTGCATATATATTATCCTGGAGATGGATGGATTTTTATTTTACGATATTAAAACTTCTTTTTATTTCATTACTCCTTCTCAAGTACGTGTTATCATAAAAAACTTAAACACATCAAAAGCATGTAGACCCTATCTCGTACCGGATGTGCTATTAAATACATTCAATACCGAGGTTGCCATAGTCCTCTCCAAAGTATACAATAAATGCCTTAAATAATCTTGCTTTTCTGACTGCTGTAAAACTGTTTTGTGGTACCAGTTTACAAGAATTCTGGTGAAAGAACTGACCCATTAAATTATCGCCCCATTAGACAGCTCCTGCTTTTCGCCAAAATATTTGAGTCAATAATTAATCAAGCTCTAGTTAATCACCTTACAGCTGCTAAACTTCTGACTGCCCAAGAATATGGATTTAGACAAGATTGTTCTACAGCAGAATATCATTACTGTAATATCTGAACGTAGATAACATACACTGGACAAAGCAGGTAAGGTTAGAGCGGTATCTCAAGATATATCTAAAGCTTTTGACAGGGTTTGGCACGATGGTCTTCTCAGGGAAATCAGATTTTACGGTATAACTTGACGAATACTTAACATAATTGAATCATTCTCAAATAAGAGAAGAATGCAAGTTGACCTGGATTGTCGTACGTCTAAACAATATGATATAAATGTGAGTGAACCAGAGGGATCGATCCTTGGACCTTTATCATTCCTAATATTCATAAATGACCTCCCTGATAAATGGTTTCTGAGCTGGGTAAATTTCCTGATGACAGTACGCTCTATAAAAAGCCCGAGGGGAAAACGAATGAACACATATCAAAGGAAATGGCAAAAATACTTGAGGAAGACCCCCCAATCTGTAGTGGAATGGGAACAAAAATGGATAGTCACATTCAATGTTGCCAAGACTATACTTGTTTCCTTCAATAATTAAAACAAACCTTCTCTCCACCAATAGCTATGACTAAAGAAAGTACTTATTTTAAACTCCTCGACTTAATGTTCACAGGGGACATGAGCTGAGACAGATACATTGAGAACATTGCCAAGGCTACTGCAGAAGAATCATGTACCTGTACAAGGCAACCATTCGTCCGCGTATGGAGTATTATTGTCACATTTCGGCTGGTGCATCTACTTCTAGCTTCTCGATACTCTATGGCTGACTAGGATAGATTCCACACATTTATATCAGATATACCTGTTTGTTCAATGTTTTAAAAGGACGTGTCCTCTATAGTATCAGACCTGACGGAATGGTTAAATGTAGGTATAGACCGTTTCTATACCCTCGAAAAAGTTCCAACAAAAACCCAACAGCTAGCCGTAGTTTTCTCCAGAATGTGCTGCTGCCATTGCGCATAGAAATCACTTTGTCCATTGCTTCCAAAGTAATCGATGTACTGAGACTAAAGCCGCTTTCAGAACTGCCAGTAACCACTGCAAAAACGTTATAAAGAACGTGAGAGACTTGTATGCTCAGTCCGTCAAGTCCAAAGTAGCTGGGCAGCGGCTTGGTTCCCACCAGTTTTGGCAAATAGCAAACAGAATCCTGAACAGAAGCATGTGCTCTATCCCAACTATCATCAATGGACCTGAGGTAATCTCGTCAGCATCAGACAAAACCGAACTATTTGCCAAGAACTTTGTATCAGAAAACACGCTATGTGATATACAAATATCTGTACGTGATGTTGCCAAGCTAATCAAAACCTGTATTCCAGTAAAGCAACTGGCCCTGACGGTTTTCCAAGTATAGTGATCAGAAAACTTCAATCTGAACTAGCGCCCATACTTACAAACTATTTAAGCGTTGTCTTAAGGAGAAATGCTTCCCATCACTCTGGAAAATCTCATCAGTATGCCCTGTATTTAAGAATTCAAGTGATCGCTCATCTCCCTCTCAGTGCAGGTCAATAAGTCTCCTGTGCGTTATGAGTAAGTTAGTGGAATCTGTGTTAAATAGTGAAGTAGTTAACCATGTCAGCAAAAATAACCTTCTTAGTGACATGCAATATGGTTTCCGTTCTGCTAGATCTACAGCAGGCGTGCTTACAGTAATATCTTCAAGCATTAGCAAACCTCTCGACGGAGGCTACCTTTCTAGAATAATTGCTCTTTACATATCAAAGGCATTTGATAAGGTATGACATACAGGTTTACGTCACAAGATCTCCAGCTATGGTATAGCTGGAAATGTCGTCTCAATTATTAAATCCTTTCTCTCTGATAAGTTCATAAGAGTAGTGGTTAATGGGCAGAAATCACAAGCTCAAAGTATTAATGTTGAAGTCCCTCAAGGGTCCATCCTGGGCCAAACTCTTTTCCTGATCTAGATTAGTGATCTTCCAAATCACATCCTTATATCATTCATAGACATTTATTCTGATGACACTACCATCTATGGTAGCACACCAAAGACCGTAAACGACCAAGTTCTCTCTGATTCTCTTTCCTCTGATCTAGAGCGTGTGGTACAGTGGGGGAAGAGGTGGCTGGTAACTTTTAAAATATCTAAAACCAAGCTTTTATCTTTACACCATCAACGCTCTGATCCCCATCAGGCATCAATTGAAATGAATGGCTCCCGTCTTGGGGAGGTTTCATGTTTTTATAAGCTTATGGGCTTGGTCTTTACTCCTGATCTGAAATGGAACATATGCATTAAATCTGTTGCCAAAGTTGCTAGAAAAAATGTTGGGATACTTCTATCGATCCAGTAGATATCTCACTGCTGATGCAGTTCTCTATCTATATGTTCTATTAAGTAATTCGTAAATTTTGTATTTATAATAAATATATCTATATTTACCTAAATAAAATCAATGACTATAATCTATTACGCGTGTTTACATACGAACTCAATTTATACGAAACCTTACAAACTACAAACAAAACAAAAACAAAACAAAACAAAAAAAAATACAAAACAAAACAAAACAAAACAACAAACACCATGTTTTCAATTTTCGGTTGTATTAAAATATTTATTAATCTTAATTTAAATCCATGCATAATTAAGTTCTTATTACTGTTATAATTAAGTTTATTAATAAATAAATTATAACTTTTTGTATTCCTTAAATCTTAAACTATAATTTTATTTAGTTGAAATTTATGAATTCGCTATGTAATCCGTCAACATTCAACATAATTGTCTATCTCGAGCGAAAATATTAATAATTCAACTCTTTAATTTCAAACTTAACAGAGTAATAGCCCTTTGATCAAAACAACAAGTTCTCCGATTTTTATAAATCCTATCTTTATTATTCCACTTTCTTTATCTTCCCTTATCCCTTCCAAATTTTGTTTTTGTAATAAATAATATGTATGCAGTTCTAATGTCATTCATTTCATATTGTTCATTAATTAATTCAATGCATAATTAATAAATTAATTAACTTATACATTGAATATATTTATGAGTTTTATTTATCGATAGTCTAAATGAAATTATAATTATCAGATGAACGGTTAATTATAATTTCTATTTTTTATTAAACCTAATCACAATTAATTTCCTCTTAATACTTAATTATAATTTGTTTAGTTACTACACTTAATTTTTATTTTATCTATATTTTATTAATATTATTATAATTGTTTTTAAAGTAATGCTTTAAAATTCACATTTGACGTGTTTTTATTTTATGTATATTTTATTAATATTATTATTGTTGTGGTTGCAAGGTTGAACAATAATTAGTAAGGAAATACAATGAAGACGCAAACAACAAGATAACGCAATAATAAGTGTATTAAAGAAAAGGTATATTTACAATATGTACAAATGACGGTGTCGAGTCAGAGAGTCTTGGTGGGAGGACATGTACGCTCTTCGGCGTCACTTCCGGTGGCATTTGAGTAAGACACACCAAGGCCAACCTAGGCTTGCCATTTATAGTGTTATGTTATTCGCATATGCAAATAAGTGGTTGCCACCACAACACCCCCCTCCCAAGATTTGAAGTCACACAGATTTCAATATCTTTTTCTTTTTGGATGTACCATTAATTGTTCATTCACTTTTCTTTTCCTATCTGATCTTCGGGGTTCAGGTGCATTTTGAGGCGGTTCCAAATTAAAAGATTCGTATATGATATCTATGGTGTCCTCCTCTTCGACTGTTGTCGTATCATCATCATCTTGGATATGACGTTTTTTTATCTGATTTAGGTGCCTTTTATGTATATTCTGTGGACCTTTAATCATGTATGTACAATCACCAATGCGTTTATCCACTACTCCACATTCCCAGTAAGATGTGTTATTTCTGTAGCACTTAAAATATACTCGATCTCCCGAGTTATATTTCTTTCTTCTCGTGTGTGTAGTGTTTCGGATAATTGCCTGCCTTGGCAATAGTTTGTCAAACGCTGATTTTACCTTTCTGGCAAACATTAGATCAGCTGGTGATATGTTTGATGGTGTACTAGGATGTGGTGTAATCCTATATACTTGCAAGAATTGTTGCAAAGCTTTTTCTGTTGGTGTTCCAATGGATTTCTTTAACGCTCGTTTTAGCGTGTCGACGAACCTTTCCGCGAGGCCGTTCGACCTTGGATGATACGGCGGAGTCGTGATGTGCTTCACTCGGAACGTGTCGCAAAATTCCTTAAACTCTGCGGATGTGAACTGCATTCCGTTGTCAGTGACCAGTGTGTCTGGTACACCGAATCTTGCAAACAACTCGTGTAGGAACCCTATTGAGTTGTTCGTTGTTGGATTCCTGCAACGCATTACCTCCGGCCATTTTGTGAAACTATCCACTACAATTAAATAATAGTTTTCACCTACTGGACCAGCGAAGTCCATGTGGATTCTCGACCATGGTTGGTCGGTTTTCGGCCAAGGTTTGTGTACTATAGGTGGAGATTTTGCCGCGAACTTGCATCCTTTACATTTATCAATTGTTGTCGCTATGTCAGTGTCCATGTTACGCCAGTACACGTAGCTTCTCATTAACGACTTCATTCGATTTATCCCCAGATGTCCTGTGTGGAAATCTCTTAACATCCTATTCTGCAATGTTTTGGGTATTACCACTCTCTCGCTGTACAGTAACACATCGTCACATATGGAGAAAACTTCCTGCACCTTTGTGTCCGTTATAATTTTCTCTTTTGTGCCCTTTATATATTCGTCTTTCTCGGCTTCCCTTTTAATGTCCGACAAAGTTACGGGTAGTTCCTTAATGATGTTTGCTACTATATTTTTTACTTCAACATTTGTCCGAATTGCTGCAATGACTGATTCTTCCAGATTGTGTTTCTGTTGTATCAGTCTTGACAATCCATCCGCATGGCAAATCTTTTTTGATGCTAGATGTTGTAGCTGGAAATCGTAATTAAGTAGTATTGTACCCCAGCGCAGCAATCTATTTGCGGTGTATACCGGCAATCCTTTTTTTGATCCATAGATCGTGACTAACGGTTTATGGTCGGTTTCAAGTATGAATTGTCTACCATATAAATATCGGTGAAATTTAGTCACGGCAAAGATTATGCTCAACGCTTCTTTTTCGATTTGTGAATATGCCCTTTCGGCTGGTATCAGCGTCCTCGAAGCGTGCGCTATTGGTTTTCTAGACCCATCCGGCATAATATGTTGAATGCATGCTCCTAAGCCGTAGGGGCTAGCGTCACTAGCGACGACTATTTTTAAGTTTGTGTCAAAGTACGTTAAGAATAATTCGTATGTTAGTGCGCTCTTTATTTTGTCAAAAGCGGTTTGACATTCTTGCGTCCAGTTCCACGGTGTATCCTTTTTAAGCAGATTATTTAAGGGGGCTCGCAAGTTATGCATTCCTTCAATAAAAGATTGGTAATAATTTGCGAGTCCTAAGAAACTCTGCAAGGTTGTTACATTATCGGGTGCTGGCATATTTTTTATTGCCGCAGATCTGTCCGGGTCTGGACGTCGTCCATGTTTGTTTATTATGTGTCCAAGATACTTAATCTCGCTCATACAAAAGTCACAGTTACTTTCTTTTACTTTAAAGCCGAATTCTTGTATTCGAGTAAATACTTGTTTCAAATGTTCTTTATGTTCTTCTAGGGATTTGCTCCTGACAACAATGTCGTCCAGGTATGCACATGCGCACTCAATACCACTTAGCATGATGTCCATCGCTTGCTGAAAGATGGCAGGCGCTACTTTGATGCCAAAAGGCAATCGGTTGTATTTGTATAATCCCTTATGCGTATTGATGCATAGTATTTCTGAGCAATTCTCCTCGACCGGTATTTGCAAATACGCGTCGCTCAAGTCTATCTTGGAGAAGATATTACCCCCATTCAACTTCGTGAATATTTCCTCTGGGCTTGGTAGGAGGTAATGGTGATCTTTTAATAGGGAGTTGACCCCGGTCGAAAAGTCTGCGCACACTCTAACTTCGTCATTCTTTTTCTTTACGTATACGGTGGGGGCTGCCCACTCGCTGTGTTCTATTTTTGATAGAATTCCCGTCTGTTCCAATCTATTTAATTCTTTATCAATCTTTTCCAACCCAGAAAACGGAACATTTCGCTTTTTTCTAAAACTTGGGCTGGCGTTTTCTTTAAGTTCAAACGAGGCCTTGAATTTATTGCAGCGACCTAAGTTAGTCGTGAATGCCTCAGGAAATAATTCTTTTAAATCGTCTTTTATATTTTCTGTTGTTGGAGAAGAACATTCTAATTTTTTACAGAATGTATTGATTGGCTTATCCCATAGTCCGAATTTCTCAATTAAATCTATTCCAAACAGATTTTCACTATTTTTTAGTACGAATATTTTTAATTTCTTCGAAATCCCTTTCAATTTTATCGGGAGGACAACTTCTCCTTCAAATTTTATACCACCACCAGTTACCGTCCGGGCTGCTTTACTAGTTTTCATCATGGCCGGTTTTCCCAACTTTTTCCACGTATTAAGGTTTATTATAGAAACATCGGAGCCGGAGTAAAGTTGTAACTTTATTGATGTTTTAAATATTTCCACTTTTACGTATTTTCGCCGATCTTTGTCTAATTTTGTATTTGATTTTGTTTGCTGTACTCTCTTTCTGGTGTAATCTTTATATCTGCAGCAATCGCTTTTGTGTCCCACCTTCTTACAAATGTAGCATTTTTTCTTCTTATAAGGACAATCTGATTCCCAATGCTTTTCTGCACATCTCTTACAGTTATATCTAGGAAGAGGCTTGTTATATTGCGTACTATATTTATGGTTATTATCTTTGGAATATCCCGTTCCATTGCTTTTCTTTGTAAAGTTCTTGGTTGGTGCGTATGGTTTTCTAACTTTTTTTACATATGCCACTCCGGATTCTTCTATATTTTTTAAATCCTTTTTTAGTGTAATGGCCCTTTCACAGTCCTCTGCTAGTTTCTGGAGGGTTAAATCTTGCTCAGATTCCAGCTTAGACAACACTCGTCTGCGTATTTCTGCATTTTCGTGGAAACTAACCCTTGAGCGAAGATTAGACATTTAAAATCTTCTACCGTTAGTTCTGCAAGCTTAAAATTATCGCAGTTTTTATTGACAACTGATGCGTATGTCAAATAATCTTGGTTGTCCATCTTTCTTAGATTCATGCACAGCCATCTTTTATGAAAAAGAGATATATTTGGATTAAATAATTCTTTTAGTAATTTTACAGCTTCCATGAACTCTAAACGCGAACAATATGCTTCACAAAGGTCTCACGTCATACCCTTTAATCGCCTTCTTACAAATTTTCTTCACTAAAAGCAACTTCTCTTTTAAGTGAAATAAAATTATTGTAAAGTCCAACTTGTGTTTTTGTTTTGTCTATTTACTTCTCGTTACCATACGGCTTATTATTTATACCACACAGACACACACACCCAAACACACACACACACACGTATATATATATAAATATATATATATATATATATATATATATATACGTGTGTGTGTGTGTGTGTGTTTGGGTGTGTGTGTCTGTGTGGTATAAATAATAAGCCGTATGGTAACGAGAAGTAAATAGACAAAACAAAAACACAAGTTGGACTTTACAATAATTTTATTTCACTTAAAAGAGAAGTTGCTTTTAGTGAAGAAAATTTGTAAGAAGGCGATTAAAGGGTATGACGTGAGACCTTTGTGAAGCATATTGTTCGCGTTCAACTTCAATGTGTTGTAGTAGGATGTTCCTCGCTGTGTGAAAATTATCGCGTGAGATGATATCAAGGCGGTGAAGTCTATAATTTGTCATATTTAAGCGTATTGTATGACCGGCAAACGGTATATAATTGCTTGAGTTAACGTTTAAAATGCAAAAGTCGAATATCATGGTTCAATTGTGCTATAAGCAAAAATATTTATTTCAAACGCACGACTATCTTATCGAAGCGCTCACTGTTAATTTTATATGCTGATGCATAGTGTTTGTGCAGTAATAAAATTTTAAAAAATGCGCTTTTTCTGTTAGGTTGTATAAGGGTGTTAACTTTGTTCAAAATCTGACAGTTTCTTTTCTAACCGTATTTTTTCGAATATCGATTTTTTATACTTATCGGTGGCATTCCGATAAAAAATCAACTAAGAACACTGCAAGACACATGAAATACATTTGTGTGAAATTTCAAAAACAAATCAGTCCAGACGTTTCGGAGTCCATACGAAACACACTCATACACACACGCAGACGGTCAAAGTGCCTTTTATATATATAAGTAAACATAGATATAACGATACAAAAAAGACTGCTGCACAATCATAACTGAACTTTATTCGACACGTCAGGAATAGACTGATGTTTATTTTTTATCATTATATCATTTTTTATGACATTTTCACCCCAAACAAGGCACATTGCAACTGATGTAGGGGGCTACTATCAGGGACCTAAATTGCAGGGGTACTATGTAGGGAGTTTAGCAGCAAAATGACTGTTCACATTATACTTGAACTTCTGCATGTCAGTACAATTGTAGTAAATACGAATGGACTTCGAAAATAATTGCAAGTTTGATTTTGTCTTACCATGTGTGGACCTGCATAACGGATGAAACTCTGTCAGGTAGCGAGTATATTAGCTAGTACTCATATACATAATAGCACATTTTTATTGTATATATATATATATATATATATATATATATTTATATATGTGCACGTATAAATGTGCGTTCGTGTTTTAATGTGTGTAAAATAAAAACATATTTTAACATTACTTACATGAAATAATAATCTATTTAATCCACATCGTGACCTCATATAAGTTAAATTTAGATGTGTTTTATTAAATCAAATGCTTAAAACATGAGATCCTGCTTTGCAAACACGTTCCAGCGTTTGCGCTCAAGGTTCACTCGTAATACAATTATCGGTTATAATTTATTTTATGTTTGAAAGCGGAGGTTTGCTACTTGATCGGCGACAATATCATTGTGAACATGAAGAGTCAAAGTAAAAGGTGATGAGTCACAGTATTTTCAACTTGTATGCATGCGCATGCGCGCAGTGTGTAATGTAAACGGAAATGACGTCGTTTCTGTTTTTCGTGTTAGCAAACGGAGTTCGAATATAAGCAACTTGTGAATGTTATTAAGTAATTTAAGTTTTTCCAATTAACTTACTTTTATATTTGGTGTGGACCATTCGATAGATAAGATTAATAAAAATAATTATTTATCAAAATATGTATTACTAAAATATTCACACACAACACACAGAACATATATTTGCGGCATTAATTTAATTTTTCATATATAAATTAGGATAGTCATTTCTGATGACCTAAATAAAAACATCCCCTATTTAAGTTTTCCGAATTCAATTCAAATGTTTATAATCTCTCTCTCTCTCTCTCTCTCTCTCTCTCGATATATATATATATATATATATATATATATACCAAAATTATTCATAACAATTATAATTAATCGTACTCAAAACAAAACGAAGAGAGTATCTTTCCTAGAACTGACAGTGTGTAGAACGTAATACTACGGGTCTGCTTCCACATTGACTATAACATGGTCGTCTTCAAATCTAATAGAAATGAATTCCTATTGAGTCGTTCATTTAGATAGTCCAGCCATACGTTCTACAGCGACTAATTTTGTTGTCTCCTACATAACACGTAACCCTTTTTCTAGAATGGCCCCTGGACCTTGATATGTGGTGACTCTCCAAGTAATATATATATATATATATATATATATATATATATATATATATATATATATATATACATATATATATATGTATATATATATATATCCAACTAAATCCATATATATATATATATATATATATATATATCCAACTAGCATCGTCAGAATTCATAGAGTCCATCTATGAATTCTGACGATGCTAGTTGGATATTTCCTCTCTTTGAGGATCTTCCTCCAGCTGAATCAATATGTAAACTCATCCTGGACTCATAGTAATAAATTTCATATATATATATATATATATATATATATATATATATATATATATATATATATACTAGACTACCTGTGACCCGTTGGGTCAGTATGTTATATTAGCTATGGAATTCATGTATGACCGTGACACTTGTGACGTAAAGAAAATAGTTTTTTTTTGACATAACAGAAACATTTCTATGAAAGTATATTAAAAAAAATCACAGACGGATCACTCAAACATGAAAAAAATCCTCCCTATTCATGTAAAGTTACCTATTTTTCCGAATAATCGCTCAAAAATCGTAAATTAAACATGATTTTCCTACGAATAGAACGCCGACGAAAGCCATTTAGCAGCAAACACGCACATGAACCTACCGATGAGACATATAAGAATCAAAAACCCATATTGGAATCCTTCAACCAAGTTACAGAAACTTTAAATCTAAAAAAAAAAAATAATAAAACCTGAAGCAAAAAAATAAAACCTAAATAAATAAAATAAAATAAAACTAATATTGAAATAGATTAGTAAATATGTCAACAAATTCACCGTTCTCACATAACTAATTGGATCTAGAAATGTAAACAAAAAATAAAAAAAAGAAGGAAGGAAGACAAAAGGGACGGATAGAGAGTAGTAGTTGTAGTAATAGAAGCAATAGTAGTAGTCTTGGCTTTACTACAATTGTTCTTATGTTTGTCAACGGGTTAAAGTTGTTTAGTTGTAAAAAAATAGCGACAGTATAGTTGTAATAAAGAATAGTTGCAGAACACCCCCACTCTTCCCATGTTAAATAATAATTTCGAAATAATAACGTTAATATTTCAGTGCGCGCGTCAAAATCTGCAAAAGAAGCGATCTGTGTTTATTTGTTCACGTTGCTATGGTTTAATGTTTATGCGCGCATGCGCAACCGGATGTCGTAAACCGGAAAGTGGGTTACACTATTCGTTACATGGTCATTTGAGTTTTCTAATTATACATATATATATATATATATATATATATATATATATATATATATATATATATGAGCAAACAGTTAATAAAACATGTTAAAAATACTTTGAAAAGTAGTTAAAAACATATTTAATCTGAAAAGGAAACATTTGATAAGTGGATAGTTCTTAATCCGCGCAGTTTACTAGAAATACTTTCCTTCTCATCAGAGGGTAGGAATTAGCAAAATGCGGGATCGGATGCAAAAGTATTTCATGAAACAACAAGTAAGTCAAAGATCTTACTTGATAACAAAAAAGTGAAGCAGAGGGGATATGGTGAAGAAAAAGGTGATTTCACGTGAATGGATAGTCTGGTGAAAGATAAATAATCCAATGACAGTAAAATCCAAAAATATAACTTCAAGAAAGTTAATTGAATTTCCATTTGCACAAGTAAAATCCAAGGAAATCCCGTAATTGGAAGATGGTCCAAAATAATACAAGAGCCGAAATCCATGGAATAATTCACAAATATGTACAAGGGAAAAGGGGGGAAATTTTTCAATTTTATATATATATATATATATATATATATATATATATATATATATATATATATATATATATATATATATATATAATGGTCTTTTAGTTGTCTGCCACTTTTGTTATGTATCATTTAAAATATGATTTTTTTTTATATGAAAGTTGGTGATTCATGAAAAAAACTTCTCTTCCGTAAAAAGGAGGAATAATCCTCACGAAATATCAATATAAAACAGTAGTTTCTTATTCCAGTGAGAATTCCAGTCATTAACGAGAGAACGAAAGGTAATTATACTTTTAAATTTTCTTTCTTGAAAAGCAAAAACAATAGGCTTACCCCCGCCGCCCTTCAAAAAGGCTTTACGTGTCTGCTTCAAAACTAGCCTTAAAAACGATTACTGTTTTTCCTTTAAGAAGAGAATTGATATTTGTATTTGCGTATATTCAAATACCTTACTTCCAAAAATTATACTGTTTCTTGATTTGTTTTTAGTTTTAAGTTTGTTTACATGCTTTCCTATAATATGATGTCTTTTGTTTGTTTTTGTGTTCTTCAGAGCATTATACTTTTTCTTAATATTTCTTTCTTGTAGAAATATTTTTTTCAGAATAAAGTAAATCGGTAAAGTTTGCCCAGGATTGATTATGAAGCTTGCATTATCTTTCTGATCATTTGCGGATTAAATAACTGAAATGGCTACGCGAAATTCGAAATGATATGGACGCGCAAACTCTCAAAATTGATAAAACAGACACAAGAGGCTAAAACAATTAAAACTGAAACGGAAGCAGCAAAGAGTCGGGTTAGGGTTAGAAAGGAGAGGAAGGATGAAAGAAACAAGAACTACAATAAGAAAAAAGAATGACGATTAAAGAAAATAAAACAATTAGAAAAGGAAGATGTAAAAGATTGGACGAAAGAAAGATCAGAATATTGCACGTAAAAAATGTTTAAAAATAGAAAACAAATGAAAATAATGAAATATAGAAAGAAAATGAGAATAATAATATGAAAAAACAAACAAAGATTTAAATAATCTGTAAGACTAAAAATCCTCGACTGATAAAGAAATGATATACCAAAGAAATTTACTAACCATACTCGAAATTGTTCTTCTACAGAATTTGAACCAAACAAAGAACGTTACAGAAACAGATCGCAAAATCAAAGTTAAACCGAGTCGCCAGAAAAATTACATTTGTCAACATCAGACAAACAAAACAGAACTTAGTTGAACGTATGTTTTAAAAAATGAATTATTTCGAATGATTGTAAACAACGAAAAAACCGTTCTGTTTTTATCCAAAATTTGTTTTTATCATTGTGTTTCAATGAATCAGATACCTTAAAAACACTATAAAATGACAGTATGTGAGAGGAGAGGGAGTAATTGGCAGCGAAAGTTATGAGACAATAAAGCAGTCGGATGAAGAACATGTATGTTGTCAAGTAAAACTATGTATTTAAAATGTGATTTTATTATGCATCAAAATTGCTTCGATCGACAATGAATTCCCCTTGTGTGACCGAGGACAAAAAATCTCACCGTTCTAAATCTCCAATTTTAACGCCAGTTTTTTAATGTAGGTAACGTCTTATTTCTCTCAAGCTTTGTAGCTGACATTAAAAATACACATTTATCCCCCTTACCAACCATGATATGAATATTAAAATTACGTTATCGAACTTTTGAGATAACTATTAAAATATAAAATTACCCTTTTTTCCAAATTAGTTTACAATCACTTAAAATAATATAAATATATATATATATATATATATATATATATATATATATATTTGCTTTATTGTTAAAGATAACTCGCTCGTTAACAAACATTCGATTAGTACATTATTTAAGGCTATATTAGGGCAAGGATTAGTTTTAGTTAGGTTTCTGTTAGAGTGAGGTTATTGTTTGAGTTAAAAATAAAAGTTAACCATTTTTGGTTCAGTCATTTAACATTTGACATGTCTTTAATGGTTGTCTGCCAGGAATTATTTTCGCAGTTCCGATTCGATAATACGCTTCTTTGTTTTTCGAATAGCCCAGAAATAGGCCTTAAGAAAAATTGGTTTTGTTCTGGCTAATAACAAGAGGAAAAATATCCAAACTACATTGTCAACTATGGCTACACAAACAAAAAAACAAAAACAAAAATAAAACAACACAAAACAAAACAAATACAAAAACAAAACAAAAAAAAACAAAAATAAAACAACACAAAACAAATACAAAAAAAAAACAAAACAAAAAACAAATAACAAAAATAAGAACTTCACTAAAGCATCAATCAAATAACTGTACAAAAATTACTCTAAATTTATACAATTTCGGCACTTCTACTGTGTGGCCTTGTTTACTGCATAAAATAACATTTTAATGATATATTAGATTATTTTTATTTAACTATTAACCAGATATCAATAAAATATCTAACACCATAAATAATAACTTGAGTTAAAAATACAATTAAAATTATAATTTAATTAAATCGCTCAGAATTCATTTATTTTTCTCTTCCTATAAATATGTCGGCCATTTTAGTTATTTACTAACAATTGAAGAAAATTGCTCTTGGAACTTTCCAAATCGAGAATAGATTTGTAATAATCAGAAAAAAGTATTTTAAAATAACATTACCAAAAGAAGAATTTGTTACAATTTATAGAAATCGGGCTGAATTAATAAATTTAATAACAAAAATAATGTTGTAACAATTAAATTAAACTTTAAGCATTGTATATTAAACAGTTGACAAAAATAAATAAATAAATAAAATAACCAGTATTAGACAAAAATCTAAATGAAATTAAGGTAAAAATAAACGCAATTAATAGGTTCAGATTATGTAATTGTAAATACAACTTTTGTAAAATGATTAATTAATAAATTCTACGAAATAAAAAAATCAATTCAAGATAATGAATTCTTAAAAATAAACAAAAAAATAAGCAGAACAACACTAATAATAATAATGATAACAATAATAATAATAATAATAATAATAATAATAATAATAATAATAATAACGACGACGACGACGACGACGACGACGACGACGACGGCGGCGATGATGATGATGATGATGATGATGATGATGATGATGATGATGATGATGATGATGATGATAGATGGATGGATGGATGGATGACCGAATGAATACATGAATAATCCCGAAAAACATAGAAAAAAGAATGGGAAAGGTTGAAATCAGAGGGATGGCTAAGAAGATACAGAGGATAACAATGATGAAAACGGCTAGTATATTATAGAAAATATAGTATATTATAGAGAATCCTTGAATGCGGAGATTAATACAGATGAGCTACAGTTGTTAGTCGACATATAAAAACTGTTGCAGAAATAAAACACATAGAAAAACCGTTTTGAATCAACAAAACTGAAAATGCATAATTGTAAGTTAACACCTCCTACCTTTGGCAAAAAAAAAATGTCGGCACTAACTGACATGACACAAAAAGTTGAGGAGGGTTAAGCAGGATAAAATGTAATGAGGCGATAAATTACTAACATGGCCTCCACTGGATGAGTGCGAAGAGGATGGGACCTCGAGGATACATATTGCCACCCAAATTTCAATGAAGACCAATGACTGCTGCCAACAGCAAATCAATGTTAACAGGCTGTTCCGATAACACAAATTAATTTATAAAGTTTATGGAGAGAGATGAAAAGTACTGAGAATTATTAAAGACTTGTAACTCAGACTCCAGGAAACACCACAACTTGTTCTCAAAGAAAAATATTTTATGATGGCCCGTGTAGCAAATTTCTAGTGAGTAGTATTATAATTATTAGTAATAATACTAATAACTAGCAGAACCCGTGAAAATTCAAGGGTAGTTGAAAACATCATTACATTAGCAAACAATAAAATGTCTTTCAATCAAATA
Organism: Euprymna scolopes; assembly: GCF_053919585.1. Taxonomy (NCBI): domain Eukaryota; kingdom Metazoa; phylum Mollusca; class Cephalopoda; order Sepiida; family Sepiolidae; genus Euprymna; species Euprymna scolopes. The sequence continues at coordinate 127,671,441 of NC_136491.1, forward strand.
ATCAGTGCAATATTAGATCTGATCAAACCATGAATTAATGATAATAATGATGATACTACTACTACTACTACTACTACTACTACTATCAAGATAGCATCTGTAATAGTGAGAGCACTGGGAACAATTCCGAAAAGCTTTGAAAAAAGCATGAGAGAAATGAAGATAATACCTTTAATAATAGGAGCACTAGGAACAATTATGAAAAAAACTTTGGAAAAAAGAATAGGAGAAATTGGAATCAGAGGAATGACTGGAATGATACAACGAATAACAATAATGAGAACAGTTGAAATATTAAGGAAAACCCTTGAATGCGGAGACTAATACACATAAGCCATACGCGCGGGCCAGACAAAATGCTACAGAGGACAAAACATGAAGAAGTATTACACAGAAATAAGAACATTAAAGCTGCATATTTATAAGTTCTCTATCCCCCTCTCCCTCACATTGCCCCATCACCGCCTCCTCTCAAAGGGTGATATCAAATAGTCGAAAAGTGTCAAGGAGGATGGAAAGACCGCGGAAAGAGCGCTGAAAAGACTTCCGCTGGAAAAGTGTGAAGAGAACTGGGACCTTTGGGAAGTTTATGGCCATTCAAATTCCAGTGGAGACCAGTTGCCGTTGTTAGAGAGAAATCAATGGTAAACGGCTGTTGCAATAACGTAAATTTATTTGTGAATGTCATCGAAAGAGGGTGAGAGTACTGGAAATCTGAAGAGACTTGTTGTCACTTAGCTTCCAGGGAATACCACGGGTTGTCTTCAAGAAAAATCCTTCATGACATGGTAAAAGCTCCTGTGAGCCAACAGTAATAATAATAATAATAATAATAATAATAATAATAATAATAATAATAATAATAATATAATAATTATAATAATATAATAATAAAAGCAATAAACCACATAAGTGAATGTAGCAAACTAGTCCAAAAAGAATATAAAATAGACACGATCAAGGTGAGAAGGCAATGCATTGGCAATTATGCAAACAAATGAATTTTGAACTCACAGACAAATGGTACAAACACAAACCAGCAGCAGTAATTGAAAATGAAAATCACAAGATCCTATGGGACATGGATATACAAACGGATAAACCCATCCAAGTAAGAAGGCCGGGTATCATGATAATGAACAAGAAGAAAAATGCATGCCAGATAGTGGATTTTGCCGTGCCAGAAGACCACAGAGTGAAAACCAAGGAGAATAAGAAGCGGAGCAAATACACGGAACTTGCCAGAGAGCTCAAAGGGATCTGGAGAATGAAGAAAGTAAAAATAACACCACTAATAGAAGAAGCGCGAGGAAGGATATCAAAGAATTTTGAAAAATTTCTACTGTACACTCTTTAACCCTTATCCTTGAGTGGCCTCTGGGCCTTGATAATGTGGTGATGCCTATGTAAAAAAAAAAAAAGAATGTGAGGGATAGGAATCAGAGGGATGACCGAAAAAATACAATGGATTTCAATATGAAAACTACAAAATGAAGAAACCACGTCCACCTTTTTTCTTGCGAGTGTCACCATAAACAGTCACCACCCCAAATAATGAGGGTCAAGGAGGAGGCGAAGACCGAGGAAAGAAAGTACTAGTCTGACCTCCACTGGAGATGTGCAAAGAAGACTGAGACCTTGGGGAGGCTTCTTGCCACCCAAATTCCAGTGAAGAGCAATGGTCGCTGCCAACGAGAAATCAATGGTAAGCGGCTGTTGCGATAACGCAAATAAATTTGAAGTGTTGAAAGCGTTGAGGAGTACTAGAAATCTGAGGAGAATTTTTGTCACTCAGACTCCACTTAAAGAACATTCTTTAACTATGGCTTGTGTGATTACTCCTAGTGAGTAAATAATAATAATATGGTTATCAGATGAAGGAGGAATATGTACACTGTTCCTCGCACTAAAGGCTAAAATTACCCACAAATCGCCAATAAGTCCAAAGTGAAGAATTAATGGTTGGCATCGCTCCAATTACTCATTCTCTTTGGCAGTCCAATTTTACTGATGGCATTGTGCCGCTTATTCTTTTAGCCGGCAAGTCAGTGAACACAGCTGGACATCCGGATGCTTTGTCCGCTCGAGGCAGAGTTTGTAATGACCAACTGATCGAACGTCAGTTAGTTTTGCATTCTTTTTCGCTACACGCTACGACGTCTTTAAGCATTAGAAGATTAGTTATTTTACTCTTTATTGTAACCTGTTCGAGTTCGGCAAAGTTTATGTTTGAATTATTAAGACACTGTCATCAGTTGATCTCAAAGTTCAACTTTAAATAACTTTATATATATATATATATATATATATATATATATATATATATATATATGCATTTCATTGAGCGACTATGAAGCCTTAAGAATTATTGTTGCGTTCCCCCTCCCACAGTATTTACTGACCCTAATATATTTCTTCCGTAAACATTCGGTAAAGACTACAATTGCTTTTTATATTTCTGTTTTCGTTATCTATTACTAAATGAGTAATAATTTCCATTTAAAATCCATTTAGTATTATGCATGTAAAATTGAGATAACACGCTTAAAATATGGGGATATACCGAAACAAAACCAAATGATGACACATATATAGAACGTCTTGTTTATCTGAAACTAAGCATGGTTTTCTTGATTTTACATGCATAAGACTAATTGGATTTTAAATAGGAATGATTTGTCATTAAATAATATGGAACAAAGGGAAGGATATAAAACAATTTGTTACCATATACAGGTTTTTTCTCGCGTTCTATTCTGACCGCGATCTTTAACGTTTATTCAGTTTAATTTAGTAGAATATTGACACATTCTGTGCGCACTGGTGTCTTAAAGATGCAGTCACGCCTTTCCATGTCGCCGGAGAAGGCTTAACTGAAGATATCCATCCATTTTGATCACAAGTTTCGCTTTGTTCTTTTTGTCGATCCTCTATCGATCGTTGACGTGTTTTGGAATTGTAACACTTTCATCAAATTGGCATATCTCATAACAAATACAGTAACACTTTTATATTATATTCATCGTCTGAAACTTGAAAATATCATTACAATCATAGTAGCATTCCAACTTTAACGTGTACTAACAATTGCTATTTGCATCTTGTTACAATCCAGATTATTATCTTTTATTACTGTCCTGCCTTTTTGATCAACTTATGCTAGTTTTATAAAATGCTTCGCTTTCGTCATATAAATTACTATTCGGTCGACAATACAGCTAGACCACTGATGATCATTTCTTTTGTTAGATTTATCACGTATGAAAAGATGTTCTTTGTTTTTTTAAAATCGAATATTCAAAAGTTTTAACTATCCTCGACTAAATTAACACATTTGATAATTTTAGCTATCATTTCCAAGAGTACAATTTGATATAGAAATACAATACACCCATACAGATTACTCCCAAACAATCCTCAAGAACAAGGTTACGTCACAGTTAATGAAATCATTGAATTTACTCAATAACCAAGAGCCTCTCAAGTTTGTATGAGATGATCAAGTTAAAATCCGCTTTAATCCAAGCAAACGCTTGGGCTAATAGAGTAATTAAAGAATATATGTCAAGACTGAGATTGAATACTTTCGTCTAATAACGAAATGTGAGCCAAATCATATACGGCTCTTACTTCCTCATACTCTATAATATAAATATCACCTGTCTGTTTAAATGCATGCATGTATGTATGTATGTATGTATGTATGCATGTTTGTATGTCTCGAAAATCTTTCGATAGAGGTAAAGGAATCTGACAAGATCGGTAACATTTTTAGGCTCGACTCTTCGGACGACAAATATCGAAAAATCGGCCAAAAAGATTAATTCCTCCATATTAAACTCGGCCGTTTTGTAAAAGGAAGGGTTGATTTTCTTTTTCACCAACATCTTAGTCATCGTCACCGTTGGATTGACTTCGGTTAATTTCAACGCTTTTGTACTTCCGGTCGCATCATTGAGACATCGGCTAAAACGTCAGATTTTCTTTCACTTTTTTTTCTGTCTTAGCGTCACGGGTTCGAGCCTGCCTGCCTACTACCACTTTTTTGTTTTAACCCCTCTTTTCATCCTGGCTACCCACTGTTGTTTTGATTCCCTCCCCACGTTACCACCATTTTTTAACGCCTCTCTCTGTCTACATTCACAGGTTCGTGCCTCTCTGCCTGCTACCATTTTTTTTTGTTCAACACACACCTCCAACCACCGTGACAACGCTGAGTACTTAGGCTATATAATATAAATCTCACCTATTTGTTTAAATGTATGCACGTATGTTTGTATGCCTGCCTTAAACTTTCGACAAAGGTGACAGATTTTCACGAGATTAATATCATTTTGAGGCTGAACCCATCGGACGACAAATATAAAAAAATTAGACAAAAAAAATTAATTCTTTCACCCTCAACTGGGAACTTTTCTACAGTGAGGGGTCGTTGTTTTCGCCGATATTTTCGAAAGTTATTCCCTCATTTCGATTGAATAGCCTTAATTTAAACGTTCGCCACTTCGGTTTTGGCGATGGACGCAACAGCACAGATGTCACTTTTTTTTCACGTTCTGTTATTCCTTCGCGATACGGATTCGAGCCTGCCTGCTTACAACCAATTTTTATTTATTTATTTATTTATTTTGCTCAACACACACATCCAAACTCCTGGATAACGCCGGACACCTAGGCTAGTATTAAATAAATTATTTTGCAGGTTATATCATGGAAATGTTCGTATGTATAACCCGTATTATTCAAATAAGGTTTAAAATTTGCAGAGTAGTTACCGTTACCGAAATGCTTCAGATCCATACGCCAAATTTGAAAAAAGCGAAAATTAAAAATTTATCAAATATTTGACTTCGACTACATATTTTAAGTTTAAACTCAACGTCCAACATAAAGCGGGACATCATTATCTACAATATAGGCCAGCTAGTATGTCTATGCGAAAAAGAGAACCGAGATTACCATCAAATGTTTCATCTTTTCCCTGACCTTCCTTACTTTTTGATCTATCGTAAAATTTAGACAGTGACGAATATATTGACCAACATTGGTGAAGATTGGTTTAAGGATGGGGACGCGAGGCTTTACAAAACAGTGACAAATTTGATAGAAAACATAACGTTAACATGGAGTTAATTATTGTAACATTATGAAATTCAATCTTTAAATTGGTATAATTCTGGAGTTAAAATTTGACATTTGCATAGTTTATTTGAGGTTTCAAAAAAGAGCCATGTTGTCCGATTAAAGAAGGAGTATGATATTAAGTCAATTCGATTTAAAATCATACGAGAAATTCTATCCCAACTGTTACATACGGGCTGGTGCAATATTTATATATAGCAATAAAATGCAAACACAGGGGTATGGATGGGCATTTATGGATAGCAAACGCTTATTACAGGCAGACAAATCTTCTGCAGTAGGGGTATGTTCATGGGTCCTAGATTGGGTTCAAATTTCCTTTTTAATACAAAAAAGTTTTGAAACAAATAAAACAATAATTATTTTCTCTGAGACAGGCGGATACAAAATAAACACAAAAATCGAACTCAATCAGATTTGCAAGAGATAAGGAAACAAACACTTTCAAATCATATCAAGCTAAATTTATTAAGGATAAAGGGGAAAGAAAGATTTAACAAAAACAAATATATTCAAAGCTAATGGGATTGGGGAATATTTTTAACATACTAACTGAAAGAGAATCCTATAACAGAAAGACCAAAGGTAAACGGCAGCAACCAGTCCACATGATATAAAGTCAGATCTCCAGCTCGACAGAGAAAGAAAGTAAAATTTGTTTTTTTTTCACTTATAGTTCAATTCTTTTCTTTTAAACATGCCTGTCGGCATCCGTTTTGGGTTATCCAAAATAGCTTGATCGAGGGATTAATTCAGATATCTTTTTTTTTTCGTCTTTGCCAACTTCGGAAATGTGACATCGCTTTGGTTGTCCAGAACACGTTTTACGCGGTCAAACATTTTTTCACAACTACTCGCACGAGGGAATTATTATATTTCTTTTTTTTTCGCCCCTCGATTCTAAAAATAGAATTGACGAAATCATGTTCTGATTCCATATTCTGCTTCTTGGCACGGCGCGGTCACTGGGTGCGTTGATCGAGGGACGACCTGTCGCTTGCCTTCATATTGGAGAAGGTGGGAGGTGTTGGATGCTGGCGTTGATCGAGCGTTTTTCAACTCCCTCGTTCTCTGTTTCTCTCTCTCCCCCTCTCTCTCTCCCCTCTCTCTCTCTTTCCTTTCTCTCTCTCTCCTTGTGGGTGATGAAATACGTATTTTTTCTCTGCTTCTGAGATCGGATCGCGGTGTAGTAACTGTTCCGACGTCACATGCCACTCTCTCTGTCCTCGGCCAAGGAAAGAGAATCTCTCCAGCCTGATTTTAATACTGGGTTTTGAGTGGATTCTCGTTCAGTCAGAACATGTCAATCAAATATCTACTCTTATACTACTAACAGAATACTAAAACAATACTTGATGTCGAGGTGGCTGTTTGTGACACAACATACTCTCGTAGAAAATTGAGATCAAAATTCCTACTTGATCAATACTTCTCTTAAAACGGGTTGACATCTTCTAAACAGATAATTAGCTGGCTAGTCAATCAAAGGAAACGTGTTGCTTTTAAATCAACATCGATCGCGCGAGATGTTTCAGTATTAGAGGGATAATCTATAATTTAGATTACGATCGTCTGCGGCAATTAAGATTGGTTCAATTGCCAAAGTTCGTTATTTTGTGAAATTAAGGAAGAAATTGATAGAACGCGAAGGAGACACAAAAGAGATAATAAATCTATGCTTGGTGTCGCTAAAGTAACAAAGTTACAAACGTTTGTTTGATATCGGAACATTTCGTAATTAATATATCTCATATATTTGCTTCGTACGGAATCATTGTTTAACTTTTTCTTCTGTTAGCACTTCAGAAGAGCAGTTATATAGAAGAAGAAGAGAATAAAATCTTAATTTGGTTTGACACCTTATGTAAATTGCTTTTGGCAGTCGCAAATCAAAGCGAGCCAGGAACGGCTCTGTGGGGTCCTAACGTTATAAAAGTCAAATGTCTGAAAGTGCGCTAGATTAGAGATATCTGATCAAGTCCGTGCTAGGAAGAAAGTATGATATTGATATGTCTAAAACTCTCTGTTAATCCTCGCGGAGCCATCACTGACGACACTTCTCCAGCTCACTACTCTGTATATGTTTGAACTTGGCTTAAAAATTCGAATATAATCATTGATCAGTAATAATCATAATATTCAGTTTTACGTCAGTTTTACGTGTTAGAATGCGTTTAGTTCTTTCCTAACTAGAGTCGGAAAGTGGAATTGAGAAGTCAGTGCCCATGAAGAGGAGCACTATTATCTACAAAAAGTACTTTGGCAGCCCCGTCGGTAATAATCTAACCCCTTCACAGACAAAGAAGGTAAAGCCTTACAGAGTGGACCTCCTAGAACTGCACAGAACAACTCCTCCCGCAAAATCAACAGCATCTGAATTGTTATAGGAATGGTCCAATCTCAGTTGATGTTGGAGACTGAGGGTAAAAATCATAGAATACGTTTGAGAACTTTAAGAAATTGACTGTAAAAGTTTCCTTTTTTTTTGGCTATTTCACAAATGTTCACGTGAGTAAAATAAACAGCTGTGTTTCCCTGACGGCATAAAGATAGGTTAATTAGTTTTCTGACTCCTGAGTGATGTCAGCATAGTAGTAGTAGACACAGTAGTAGTTCTAGTAACCGCACTAGAGTTGGTCATTTTAGTAGCAGTAATTCGTCTTATCTCTCCTCTTCTTTCCGAACAGATTATTAGAAACACATTTCTGCTACCTTCATTTATTGTATCGTCATTTTGACAGGAAATACTTCGTGTAGTATAAACCCTGAGCTGGTTTCTTCTGAATTATTCTAAACGTTACGATCAGGATACGGTTCTGGGGTTCGGGAAGGAGTCAGTCAGTAGTCACTCGCTCGAACACAACACATTTCTGCCCTCTTCTTTTCCAATCGACCACACAGTGGCCTCTCGCCACCAATGTCACACCGCACAATCTTAACGTCAGCAACACGAAATATTTTTCAAGAGAAGATATTCGCGACTCTTTTCTTTTTATATATCTTGCAGGGAATTTTTCCCAGCTTTTATATCCTCCTATAAAAAAAAGGAAAAGACAAGCAAAAAATGGATTCTCCCATCATGGCCTGACTTCCCAAGATGCCCTTCGAGTATATAAATGAGCTAGCCATCCTTTCCTTCTTCTTTCCTAAAGAGCGATGCAGATACGCCCGGTACGTCGTATATTACTTATTTCTTTTTTATTTTTGTTTATAGCCATAGCCTAGACTTAAACGGTACATTTTTTCCTCCCTTTCGCATATACCCCACAAATATGAAGGTTTAAAGTAACATAAAAATAAAAAAAAAAGAAAAATAGCATTTTAATTTTTTTTTTAAGTGCAAATGAAATGCAGTTATTTGTGTTTTTCCAACAATAACGCATTTCATTACCTTGCAAAAGTGTTTTCGTACACAAATGTATTTTATAAAGCCCTGCCATATAACGTGCTTTTTAAAAGTCTCTCTCCCCGCCACCTCACGTCGGCCATAGGCAGCGCTTTCTCACCCTCAACTTCACACATGCATCTTTTTCAGCACGCACTTTGCTTCTCCTGCGTGCAGTGTTTTTTTTATTTTCCTTCTTCTTCTTCTTCTTCTTCTTTCCATGACGTCAGCGCGTGTACACTTGCATAATTGGCATATGGGCTAAGACGTCTGCTGGTGATAATATTTTCGCTAATCAACTCTCCTGCGGCTGCTGCTGATTTTTTCACACGCGCACCATACGTGCTATGTTATAGTTAACTTCGGTGATATAATGATAACTGATGTATCAACGCATTATGACCGTATGAGTTATTTCCCTTATCATGCTAATGTAAACTAACAGAAAGTTAATATCTACGTTATATTTTTAATACATAATGTTTAAATACAATTAGTAATAATTGTATCGATAGTAAAAATAATGGATTAATTTGTATTATTAAAATTAGTACTTTCCACATAAAAGTGTAGGGACATCCCTCACCTAAAATAGTTATAATTGACTACTTCTAGTACTATTACTACTAATAGATTTAATTAATTTTCATTATTGAAATTATTATTTTCGACATAATAATGCAGGCACATACAATTAAAATAAATAATAATTGTATCAATAATAAAAATAATAATGGATTTAATTAATTTTCAATTTTGAAATTATTGTTTTCGACATAAAAATGCAGGCACATCCAAAAAAATCTATATATCTATAAAAGCAAAAGTGTGTGCGGACACTAGAAACAGTTTTGATTGGCTAATCTAATAATCTAAACTCCTCATAACGATGATATCAATCGTCTTAATTTCAACATCAAATGAAAGACAATAATTTATTGTTAACCTTGGCGAGTGTTAATTTTTTTCTAAGTGAACATTTTCCAAAATGAAATTGTACGAAACTACCCCCAAAAGAAATTGTATATACAAAAATTGCCATTTAATCCAAATCTTACGTCTGGTTTCTATAGCAACACACCCGCACGCACATTGAAACTTCCATATTACTATGGCAACACGCACACAAATGCACATAAACCTGAATCTTGACAAAGCCTCATTTAAAAAAAAAATAAACCGTTTTTAATCATCTCTCAAGATAGAGATATTTTGTATCCATGTATATATTAGATGATCTGTTTAATTTTAAAATGCACATTTTTCCTATTTTTCTAGGTGAACCTTTAAAAAAGTACAATTATACGAAACTAACCCAAAACACATTGAAAATACGAAAACTGGCGTTTAAATGTAACTCTTAAACAAAAAAAGTATCGTAAAATTTAATGCAATAACAACTTCTTTGGAAAAAAATACTTTTCTTTTTTTTCATTTTTTCTTTATATTTTTCTTGTGGGTGGGGGTTAATTAAATGATTGTTAAAACTTTTATTATTTAGTAGAAGCATAAGCATACTTTGAATGTTATAACAAAACTATACAGGCATAGATTGCTTTAACTTGGACATGAATTGAAGCCCCCCCCATTACTTTGCCCCTTTCTTTCTAATTGGCACGCTGTTGGATGGCCTGTTCTAATGTTTTGCAGTGAGAGTTCTTGGTGTATTTTTAGTGACTCTTTTGGATATTGCCGTAGCAGACTTGTTTTCTGATTCTGTCTCATTTGTAAGACAAAATTTTCTACAAAATTCTTGGCCAGTTTCGTGATGGAGGCTGTTCTACTGGCTCTTGTTTCGTGATGTTGGTGCACCATTTTTATGTTTAGAGTTTGGAAGCTCATCAGATATTTCCCGGTGCTCAAGATAGTCGCAGGATGCTGATGGCCAATCTTTGAGAAATCTATATCTCCCGCTCCTTCGTATAGATAAAGCCTATGCAAACATTGGTTTCTGCATGATATTCTGTACAGTGCTAAGATTTTCTGTGTTAAACTGTCCGAATCTATATGTTATCACATGTATGGCTAGTTGGTTAATGGCAATGATCTTGATTTTGGTTGTAAGTTTTATTTTACAAATGTTCCTTACAACGCGTATGTATTCACTGCCATGTTTTCTTTAATCTTGGTATGCTGAATTGAATCGTTCTCTTCTATGCCAAGTTAATTGTAGTGTTCCATTTTTTCTAGCTCTTTAAAATCAGTATTTTCATCAAGCTGTATGATTTCCGTTTGGACCTTCTTCCAAGCTCTGATGGAGCACTTGGCACACTTGTCCAATGCAAACTCCATTCCAATATATCTGCGGAAATTACGTACGGCCTGCAAGTCAACTTGCAAGTCAGCATCTGAGCTAACATACAACTTGAAGTCATCCATGAAGGGTAGGTAGTTTACTCTTTTCTCTGAGTCTTGTTTGATTGTAGACACTATGATTTTTATTTAATAATTTGCTTAACAGGATCTATCGCCTAGAAGAAGAATAAAAGAGATATGCAATCTCCTTGGAAAATTCTATTTTTGATCTTTAAGTTATGGATTTTTACAGTTTCGTTTGTGTGGCTTAATATCATGGTTTTTTCCACGTTTTTATATGTACAGCCATAGTCTCTTTGATTCCTGAATAGATTTGATCTAAATCTCGGCACCGCAGTAGCCACGTGTGGAGCACACTAACCTTTGGTAATCAATCCACGCCATACTTAGGTTTCTATGTTTTTCCTACATCCTCAACGATGGTGTTATTGATTAATAGCAAGTTCTTCGTTCCTAAACGCTGCTTGTTGTTTTTATATATCAATATATTCTAACATGCATATATATGCATTTATAAGATATAGTAAAATGTTACAGTAAGATTGAAAATCTTTTTATAAGAATGAAATTATTATAATCCTATGATAGCAAAACCAAAAAGTCAGATATTTTTCTGTGTAATTTCACTCTGGTAATTCGTTTTTTATAGTAGAGATAATACAAAGTAGAATCATCTGATTATCAAGAAAAGCAGTAAATATATATGTAATCAGATATATTATATATTACGCTTATACTTCTGCTATTATTAGTAGCTACGTTCAGTTAGTTGAATGCCTTAAGTACATTTTCTTCATCTAACTATATTGATTAGTTGTACAAACGAAATTTCTACCTGTGGTTGAATATATATATATATATATATATATATATATATATATATATATATATATATATATATATATATATATTTATTTATTTATTTATTTATTTATATATGAATATATATAATAATAATATCTTTATGTTTATATATTTTTATATACCTTTTCATGGGATATATATATATATATATTTATATATGAATATATATAATAATGATATCTATATGTTTATATATTTTTATATACCTTTTCATGTGATACACACACACACACACACACACACACACACACACACACACATATATATATATATATATATATATATATATATGAATTGATCAGGCTCAACATGATCTGTCAGGAACTGGTGTGCGAAAGTTAACCTGATCAATACAAAAATTGGGAGCATTTGGAAATTCCAGGTTCTGTATGTATCTCAGCATTGTTTCCCGTCTCTTTGCTACTGACCAAAAGCAGTATCGATTCAGGAGAGGTGTGCGCAACCCTTCTCTTACAATTATACGCGAAGCTACACTTAGAGTGGTGCTCATTCTCTCTTTAGTCTGAACGGAGGCATCAATATATATATATATATATATATATATATATATATATATATATATATATAAACAGGGTAGACGCTTAAACCAGTATAAAACCGGGGAAAAAGTTATAGCCTGATGACTTAAGAATGATTGCTTTATGGCAAGTTGATATTTGAATATGGTTAAATTTGTACGCATTTTGCATTAAATACTAATCGCTATTAATCTTTATGAAACCTTATCTTTCCATGGAACAGATACCATAATAATTAGCTGTCCTTATGAAAGAAGGATTAGGCGATTTTGACTAAAGTGAAAACATTATACTGCTTAACATGTTCATTCAAGATGTTTAAATACCACAAAGTCAAAAGGTCTGATACATAAAATCAACAGATTTTTTTATATGATCAGTGCGCGTTCGAAATGAATGTTTCTGTTTAAAGTAAAATTACACCATAATAATTGACATTTTTTATTTTAAACTTAAATCCCAGCCATTATTCAAGCAGTAAAGCTAGCTATATGAATTCAGCAGTAGGTTCTTTGATATGACAAGGACGCGTTCGAAATGAATGTTTAGAGAACAATTGAAGCATGATACGTGCCCTTTGCTTTTAAAACTTTAATGCAATTCATTAGATATAAAAAATATTTTTTATAAAATCGACAGTAGGTTCTCCACAGTGCAATGTAGATTATAATGTATTGTGGATTAAATTTAATACGAAGGTACTTTATGTATTCGGCCGTGTTCTTAGATAGGTTTTGTATCGGAATGTCTTTGATAAGTAATCGAAATAAACCGATGAAAAAAGGAAAAAGCGATTTTGACCAAAGCAAACACGTTACAGAGCCTAGCCTCACAAGTGCATTTGGGAAATTTTATTATCACAGTTAGTCTAGACATATAAAAACCAATATATGATAGAGGCGCATTTGAAATGAATGGCTTTTGTATTTAAAATTTTTAAATTCAAACCATCATATATAAATCATATATAAAACTGATTAAAAAAATCAAGAGTAGGTTTCCTACATTGCAGTGTAGCTTACAATGTATTTCCCAATAATTTTTCTCCAATCTCTTGCAACCTCGGACTCCTTTTCCCACTAGGCCTTCGTATCTTTTTAATCCATGAAGAAAGGTGTAATTACTTTCAGAAATATATTTAATTAGATTTTTGTCCTACTCTATTGACTTGAAGTTGCTAGTTAACGCGTGTGTATGCATGGGCGAAATTGCACACCGTTAGGTCGCCACGAGCGTTTATGATTCAGTAAACGGATGTGACATTTTCTTGCTAGCGTTCGGCATGTTATACTTATTTATAAGTATTTTTTTTGAAATGTACGAATGAACTGTTTGTAATTAATTCCTAGACTTCCAACTTTTATCGTATTAAAACAATTCATCAAAGTACTGTGACGGAAGATGTAATTTGAAAACATACGTCGACATTTACATTTTCCAGATGCATTAGTAAAACATTTCTCTTGATTAATCAATTAAAATAAACATGAATGTCTGTAAATATCTATTACTAAAAAAAATCAGGTTGGATAGAGTATGTAATCGATAAATCGATTGGAATTCTTGTTTATTTATATTTACACTGACCCTTCTCGTAATTCACTAGCTATGCAAATTTAACTTACATGCCCTTAGATATTATTCAGGTCCGGGCACAGTGTGTTGTGTGATTCACCTATAAAGAGATAGGCATGCATATTTGTCTCTTTATCTTACCACTGACATACTGATATGTGTTGAAATATTTCTGATATTTAATGGGGTATGCTCACTCAAAGTTGGGATATTCTATCTATAAACGCTCCTACTGGGAACTGACGAATACAAATTAATTAACCTTCTGATATCAACCAATCAAAAACTAGATTTGCTCCATAAAAATTAACCTTTTATCATTCCAGCAAATTATTTTTTCAGCTCAACACGAGAAGGATCTTTTACTCTTTGGTTGCATAATTATAAATTCAAAAACTTGTACAGAACAGCTGCACAATGAGAATTCTTCATCTTCAGGACTTGTATAGAATAACTATTCAATTTAAGAGATTATGGACCAAGGACATGTTTTCTCTTTTACTTTTTTTGTACTTATTTATTCTAGATTCTATCTTTTTTGTACAGTATTATCTAAAAGTGAAAGTGTCTGTGTGTCTGTCTGTGTACATTTTCCTACGCAATAGCTCTGTAATTTTTCAGTCTACAGATTCGAAACTTGATATACAAGGTACTGAGATTTGGGGAAATCTTTGTAATCCGTTTTCGGCCAGAAATTTGGGTGTAAAGGAGTCAAACTCTAACAATTTGACCTTTGAGAATTCTACCAAATCCTCCGACAATTTTGGGTCTAAACGCTTGAAATTTTAGATATAGGTTCATTGGACATGGATCTAACTTAATAACTTGATTTGAGCCCAAAACAATAAATGTTAAGGGGTCATAATAGGGGTCAGATTAAAAAAACATTGACCTTTGCGGTCTCTACCAAAGTACTCAGACAATTTCTGGTCTAAACATTTGAAATTATACATAAATAGTATTCCGAGTTAGGGCAAGCTTTTTAATCGGTTTGGGACGAAAATTTGAGCTACCAATATATAAATGTATGTATGTATGTATGTTTGCATGTCTGCCTAACACTTTTGACAGAGGCGACGAATTTTCACAACATCAGTGGTGTTTTGAAGATCGACCTTTCAGACGACAAATACCGAAAAATTGGCTAAAAACATTGATATCGTCACCCACAACTGGGCACCTACAGGGAGGGGTCGCTTTTTTCACAGATATTTTCGAAAGTCATCCCCTCTTGTCGAGTGTCTAGCCTTAATTAAAACCTGCATCACTTCCGGTTTGGCGGTGGTCGTAACAGCAAAGACGTCACGTTTTTTCCCGTTCTTTTCCTCCTTCGTGGTACGGGCTCAAGCCTGCCTTTCTACTACCACTGTTTTTGTTTTGCTCAACACACACCTCCAAACACCCAGGCAACGCCAGGCACCTTGTCTAGTAATATAATAAAAATAGTATATAATATATATATATATATAATAAAATAGTATATAATATATATATATATAATAAAATAGTATATAATATATATATATAATAAAATAGTATATAATATATATATATAATAAAATAGTATATAATATATATATATAATAAAATAGTAATAGTCAGGCAACGCCGGGCGCTAGTCTAGTAATATAAAAAAAAAACAACACTTCAGAATCGATGCATTCTCGTATCTGCAGTATGTCTGTGACGTCATTTAAACTCCATCACGTGTGTATACATTGAAACTAAGAATACCTGTAATTGTTCAGGCAGCTGAGATCATTAGTAAATGTCGATGTTGTTTAGAATTCGAACCGATTTTTTATTAAAAAACGAGAAAGAACAACAACAAAAAAAAATCACCGAACAAAAAAGCAGTTTATTCACGAATAAAATTTAGTTTTTAACTATGAAATCGAAAATAAATAATACGTGAGAGATATGAAAAATATTAAATTATTTTTTAGGTCTTAGCCTCTCTTTCAAAATACATTGATCTATATCGACTATATGCTTATATGTACTCAGTATGTATGCAAGTGGGGGTTCATTGTCTATTAAATGCTGTTACGTAATACCTAATCGTATACGTCGTATAAATAACATTAGACTAGCTGTCCTTACGCAACGTAGCCCGGTAATGGTTAATGTTGTTATTATAAAAAATAATAAGCATAATATTATCCGTACTATATTGCACTCGCATCTCAAGCCCTCCTCCTGACATCTAAAACATAGTTTGGGCACAACTCGTAGTTCAATTATTAACACCTACTCACCTACTCACACTTAAATGTCATCCTAGACCTAAGCGAACATGAGTAAAATAAAAAAATATATAAAAGGAAAGCCTCAAACCACATTATCTCCTTTCTAACAAGCCTTCTTACGATCATAGCTGCTTACACTGCATGACTCTACTCACCCCCTCTATCCAGTAACAATGAAATAGCAATACCCCTAATCAACTTTGAGGAGTATAACTATTCAGCAGATATATAACATCTACAAACTAACCCAGTAACATTAACTAACCACGCGGGGTCACAGCAGTACCTGAATTAGAACCCAGGCGCGGAGCAAACCTTCTCAGTGCTGACGGACACAGTAGATCTTCCCAGATCATCCGTCTAGGAGAAGGAACACTCTGAAACTAAACCTAAGGGGAGGGAGGCCTCTTCAGTCTCGGATGACAACCTTCCTAGAGCTGGTGACTCAAACAAATTACCGGTTTGCAAACCTAATTTGCTTTAGGAGTAGATAGGTTCTGTCTATCGCCCGGCTTCCATACTCCTTCTTTGTCCTATTAGTCAGGCACAGAGACCCTATCACAGTGATTCGACAGAAACACCCAGTGGTAGATCTTGTTTCTTGTCTAGGGCAATGAATGCCGTTTCCCAACTCCCGACACACCCCACCCCTAAAAATGGACACTTGAGAGTGCTTGAGTACCACATATGCCTGAGCAATTAGATTGGGCTGACCTTCCTCTAATGGGTTGAGGGTACCGGATTGACGGTTACTGGCTGCTGTTTCAGACTGGTAGTACAGGAGCCCTAACTCTTTGGTAGCGCTTAGAGCAGCTGCTCCATCAACAGTTGTATAATATCGGGATGTTTGTAGTGTCATGTCGCGCATGGAAAGGGACCCTGCCCTCATCCCCGGTGGGCTTTCCTGAGGCCACAGTCCTAGTCGAAGAAGGGCCAGCTGATGGTCTACTTGTGATGCATGTGTGATACTCTGCATAAACTCCTCTTCAGCTCCCCTTACCTAACTAAAACTCGTAAAAAATATGATGACAGTACAATATAAAAATAAGCTTAAACCAGGCGTAGGGTCAAACAAATCCAACTTGGCTCCTCCCCTGAGGCTTGCATTCACAAATATCCGGGGGCTTAGAACTAATTTAGCTGATGTTGAAACATTTCTCCTAACAAATACCCCGGATATCTTAGCGCTGTGAGACAAACCTACACTCCTCCATCCCTTCTAACTACTTTAACATGCCTGTATATCTCCCACTCTGCCGTAAGGACTCTGACAGACACATGCACGGACTTGGATTTTACATTCGTAATACCTTTCCCTTGACTAGAGAAACAAACCTAGAATCGGATGATCAAGCCTTTATGTGCTTTAGACTAATCTTGCAACAAAACTTTAGCTACTTTTACTTTCTCTAACGCTCTCCCTCGACCCAAGACTGCACCATAATAAACAAAGTCTCTGACAGCATAGACACAGCACTCTTCATCGACACCAGCGCCCAACTACATGTATTTGGTGACTTTAATGTCCATCACAAAAACTGGCTTGGATTCTCTACTTACACAGATGCAGCAGGCAGCACAACTCATAGCTTCTCTATATCTCACTCCCTATCACAAATTGTTACTTTTCCGACCCGTTTCCCTGACCAGGAAGAACAACACGCATCACTTTTAGATCTGTTTTTGACCACAGTTCCTGATGATTGTACAACGAATGCCGACAGCCCACTTGGGAACGCTGATCATGCAGTGATAATGGTTGAAATCGCCCTAAACTCTAGACCCAAAACTGAAGAGTCAGTGCTCAAAACAACGAGATATTATAAAAAGGCTGACTGAGAAGCCATTAGAGATCTTATCAGAGATGGCCCATGGAGAAATATCTTTTGTCTTCCTGCTGAACAGTGTGCAAACGAGACCACTGAATGGTTCAAAACGGCAATCGAAGCGCATGTTCCCATGCGGAAATTTTATAACAAGCCCCACTCTCCCTAATAGTTTACTTCGACCTGCGCAACTGTCATTGCTCAAAGGCAGCATGCATACCGCAGATTTAACCGACATTAGTCCAGTTCAAACCGACAGAAGTACATAGAAGCCAGAAGTAACGTTAAGAAAGAAATAGCGACAGCTAAGAGAGAATTTATGGAAGCCACTAAAAAACGCATAGAAGCACAAAAACTAGGAACTCGGGACTTCTGGAAAATCTACAACAGTGTAGTAAATAATGGGCAACCAACAATTCCCCCACTAACCAACAATCACGAGGTTGTTTGCTCAGCAACCGAAAAGGCTAACATGCTTGCTAGTCGATTTGCTTCAAACTCCACACAGGACCCTTCCAACCACCCCTACCTGAATTTCCTATGCGGACAGACGCCACGCTAGACGATCTACAAATCACCCCTGCTCAAGTACATGCTATCATAAAAAATCTTGACACTTCAAAAGCATGTGGACCCGACCTCATCCCAGCTGTGCTATTAAAAAAGTGCTCAGCTGAAGTAGCTCCAGTTCTCTAGAAAATCTACAACAAATGCCTTAATGAATCTTGCTTTCCGGGCTGTTGGAAAACTGCTTCTGTGGTACCAGTATTCAAGAATTCTTGCGAAAGAACTGACCCATTAAATTATCGCTCCATTAGCCTCCTCCCACTTTTTGCCAAAATATTTGAGACCTTAATTAACCATGCTCTAGTCCAGCACCTTACAGATGCTAAGCTTCTGACTGACAAACAATATGGATTTAGACAAGCCCGTTCCACAGCAGACATTCTTACTTTAATCTCTGAACGGATATACCATTCACTGGACAAAGCGGGGGAGTGCAGAGCGGTAGCTCTAGATATATCTAAGGCTTTTGACAGGGTATGGCATGAGGGTCTCCTCAGGAAGATTAGATCATACGGTATCACTGGTAGAATACTTAGCATAATTAAATCCTTCTTAGATAAGAGAAAAATCCAGGTTGTCTTCGACGGTCGTATATCTAAACAATATGATATAAATGCGGGAGTGCTCTAGGGGTCTATCCTTGGACCTCTGCTGTTCTTGATATTCATAAATGACCTCCCCGACAAAATTGCCTTTGAGAGGGGTATATATGCTGATGACACTACACTCTATAACAGACACGACAGGAAAACAAATGAACATATATCTAAAGAAATGGCAGAAACTCTAGAAGATGACCTCCAATCTGTAGTTGAATGGGGACAAAATGAATGGTCACGGTCAATGCCGCCAAGACTAAACTAGTTTCATTCAATAATTACAAGAAACCTTTTCTACCACCTATAGCAATGGCCAACGATTCTTTATCTGAGAGCACGTCTTTCAAGCTCCTTAGTCTAACGTTCCCAGGAAACATGAGTTGGAACAATTACATCGAGGGCATTGCCAGGGCCGCTGCAAGGAAGGCGGGTTCTCTCTACCGTGCTAGAAAACTACTAACACCCGAAAGTATCATGTACCTCTATAAGGCCACCATTCGCCCATGTATGGAGTATTGCTGTCATATTTGGGCTGGTGCATCTGCTACTAGTCTCTCGTTCCTTGACAAGGTTAAAAAGAGAGTCGCAAATCTGATAGGCCCTGAACTGGCATCTAAGATTCAGCCTTTGTCCCATCGACGAAACATTGCAGCCCTCTGCCTGTTCTACAAGTATTATAATGGTGAATGCTCTGACGAACTGCAAGCACTTGTGCCCCCACGACGTGAACACCCTCGACAGACCCGACAGGCTGCAAAATCCCACCCCATAGTGTAGAAGTCCCTAGATGTAAAAGACCTTTCTACTCCAGTAGTTTTTTCCCCAGAACTGCTAGACTTTGGAATTCCATTCCAGGTCCCCGCTTCCCCAACTGTACTGACGTTCAGGAGTTCAAGTGCAACGTGAACCAACATCTTGCTGCCCAAATCCCTATATAGTATCCCAGTAGTTCTTGCCCCTGTTAGTAGCCCCCTACACAAAAGTGGCAATGTGCCTTGTATGGGGTGAAAATGTTATAATAAAAGAAGAAAAGTATTTTGTATTCACCCAAATTATATTTTAACTAGCAAAAGTACCCGTCGTTGACTGGGTTCAAAAACAGCCTACAGAAAATGGACTCTGATTTATGAAAGTGTAATAGGCTATGGAAAGGAAGGATTGTAAAGAGATAGCTTCGAGTTTGTGAGTATCAAAAGCAAAGCAAAATATGATGAAAGTAAAAATAAAATAGATAAACCCTATAATTTATTATACCATACCTGTTCACACTGAAACACTTATCACAATATTCTGTGGATCTATATTAAAAAACCTTGTTAAACTTTGTGACATATTCCCATTCTATGGAGGTCAGGTGCGAACGAACGCCCCATAATTTTATCATACCATATTTCTTCAAACTGAAACATAATTATCAAAGTATACTTACACAGATAGATATGAAAAGTCTTTATTAAAGTTTGTGCCTATTTCCATCCTATAGAGGCCAGCCGCGAATACAGACCCCACAATTTTATTATACCATCCCTATTTAAGTTAAAACATACTTATCAAAGTATTATTATGTACATCTATATCAAAAACACTTGTAAACATTTTTTTTTAATTTTAAAATTTTTTATTTCCATACTTTGTGGACCAGGCGCGAATGCAGACCCCATAGTTTTAATGAACCACAGTTCTGCTAGATCTAACATACCCATTCCTGTGTCTCGATACATCTTCTATCATTATATGTAATCAGTTTTTTTTTTAAATAGTAAATCATATAATAGCCTAATCGTGACCAGACACACACACATATTCAGATTTATATTATAGATGTAATAATTAATAAAATGGATCACTTCTTTTATAAAAAATAAGAAAATCATCTCCACAAACATACTTCTTTTTTGTTCATAAATCATTTGCAGTTAGTGCAATTTTTATTTAAGGGAGTAATTCAGTAAAAAAATAAAAAAAGACGGTCTTATGTTCTAAAATATAAAGGGGTTAGCAAGCGGGATAAGACAGAATTAGACTAACATAGGAATAATATTCACGAATTTAAAAGTCTGCAAGCAGCATTTTACAAATAAATTTTTAAAATCAAAATGTTCTACCTATAAATATTATATGTATGTTACAATGAATAGGTTAATGTACATTGAAAGTAAATATAATGTTATCTGAAAGCAAGCATATATAGTGAAATGTAAAATTACTCTTACTTTTCATAAAAATGTAAGCCGCTAATTAGTGAATATTAGCCGGAAAAAAGTACATTAAAATAGAGAAGATTGTCTTACAAGAAATGATTATACTAAATGAAATGTAGATATTGTAAGATTAATGCCGATAAATACTTCGGGAATTAGATTGGCTTCTTTTAATGTATTGGATTCGATTTATTTGCGTTAACTAATGCACAAATGCTGCTTGGCGTGATAAGGAGCCAAGATTTTATCCATCGTGTTCCATTAATAGTATAGGCTGTTAAAGGTGTGATTCAGCTTTTAATAACCAAGAATGTGAAACGAATAAAATAAACGTCCATATTTGTTTTATAATTCATGTTCAGCTGATTTATTGTCCATTATTGTAAATGTATTTGTTTACACAAATCCGTACCAAATATGTTGTACAAAATGTAAACAAATAAAAAAAATAATTTCGTTAAAAATTACCGAGGAATTAAAGTAAGTATTTTAAAAAAAATCCATGCATCGTTAGATAATAGGATTGATAATAATTGACAATAATAAATAATAAAATAATAATGGAATTGATAATAATTGACAACAATAAATAATAAAATAATAATGGAATTGATAATAATTGACAATAATAAATAATAAAATAATAAAGGAATTGATAATAATTGACAATAATAAATAATAAAATAATAATGGAATTGATAATAATTGACAATAATAAATAATAAAATAATAATGGAATTGATAATAATTGACAATAATAAATAATAAAATAATAATGGAATTGATAATAATTGACAATTATAAATAATAAAATAATAGTGGAATTGATAATAATTGACAATAATAAATAATAAAATAATAATGGAATTGATAATAATTGACAATAATAAATAATAAAATAATAAAGGAATTGATAATAATTGACAATAATAAATAATAAAATAATAATGGAATTGATAATAATTGACAATAATAAATAATAAAATAATAGTGGAATTGATAATAATTGACAATAATAAATAATAAAATAATAATGGAATTGATAATAATTGACAATAATAAATAATAAAATAATAAAGGAATTGATAATAATTGACAATAATAAATAATAAAATAATAATGGAATTGATAATAATTGACAATAATAAATAATAAAATAATAGTGGAATTGATAATAATTGACAATAATAAATAATAAAATAATAATGGAATTGATAATAATTGACAATAATAAATAATAAAATAATAAAGGAATTGATAATAATTGACAATAATAAATAATAAAATAATAGTGGAATTGATAATAATTGACAATAATAAATAATAAAATAATAATGGAATTGATAATAATTGACAATAATAAATAATAAAATAATAATGGAATTGATAATAATTGACAATAATAAATAATAAAATAATAATGGAATTGATAATAATTGACAATAATAAATAATAAAATAATAAAGGAATTGATAATAATTGACAATAATAAATAATAAAATAATAATGGAATTGATAATAATTGACAATTATAAATAATAAAATAATAGTGGAATTGATAATAATTGACAATAATAAATAATAAAATAATAGTGGAATTGATAATAATTGACAATAATAAATAATAAAATAATAATGGAATTGATAATAATTGACAATAATAAATAATAAAATAATAATGGAATTGATAATAATTGACAATAATAAATAATAAAATAATAATGGAATTGATAATAATTGACAATTATAAATAATAAAATAATAATGGAATTGATAATAATTGACAATAATAAATAATAAAATAATAATGGAATTGATAATAATTGACAATAATAAATAATAAAATAATAATGGAATTGATAATAATTGACAATAATAAATAATAAAATAATAGTGGAATTGATAATAATTTACAATAATATATAATAAAATAATAATGGAATTGATAATAATTGACAATAATAAATAATAAAATAATAATGGGATTGATAATAATTGACAATAATAAATAATAAAATAATAATGGAATTGATAATAATTGACAATAATAAATAATAAAATAATAGTGGAATTGATAATAATTTACAATAATAAATAATAAGATAATAATGGAATTGATAATAATTGACAATAATAAATAATAAAATAATAATGGGATTGATAATAATTGACAATAATAAATAATAAAATAATAATAGAATTGATAATAATTGACAATAATAAATAAAAAAATAATAATGGGATTGATAATAATTTACAATAATAAATAATAAAATAATAATGGGATTGATAATAATTGACACGTTTAACTCGATTTTCGTTATTCAAAGATAAAGAAATAAATATTCTGTAACACGTTAATTAGGGTAATTTATTCTGCTTACCTCTATAAAAATCGGCAGGAGCATCGATCCTATAGAGCATCCGACTTGAAAAATGTATTTACCTAAGTTGATTTGAAATATATCGAGTTAATCAGATTCTTAATTATAAATGGACGTTCGGAATTGTGAGAGATAATGTTGGGGATCAAATTTAATGAGGTGATTTACGGAAATAAAATATCAGCAGTGGATGTGAAGCTGTTATTTATTTCTTTCCCACCATAGAGAAATCTGGCATAAGACCGGAAGATGGGAGAAAATCCATCGCCCCTTGCAGAATACACTGGTTCCACGAAAAAAGTCATGCACTGATATGTAAGGATACATCAGGTTATCAAAAAACAAAAAACAAAAAAAAAACCCAAAAAAACAAACAAAAACAACAACAACAACAACTTAAAAAAAAAAAAGAATTTAATCCGAAAGAAAATTGTACTTGTAAGGATTAAGCTTAACCATGCCTCATACCGATAGAATAGGGTCCAGAGCTTGTTTTTACATAGGCATCATCACTTATCCAGACCAAGAGGCCACTTGAGAATAAGGGTTAAAGAATGTACAGTAGAAATTGAACAATATAGTAATCGTTAGTAAATGGAAAATCGGTAAAATTGTTAACAAGTGCAACGGCTAATCAAGAACTTGTTTACGTTGGACTTGAAGACAACCATATTGTAGTCAGCTGGAAAGCAGGAAAACGGAAGACAATTCCCCAGGCGTGCAGTTCTAAGAAAGAAGCTTTTTTCATGGAATCTACGTTTAGGTTTATGCACAGATAAAGAGCGATGGGGGATTATTAATAGTGTTTTCAGCTAAATGAGTGTTTCTTGTGAAAGTTTGGCGAGGGAGGACCATAGACTGAAGCTCAGTCGAACACTTTCCATGATAATAACGATACAGCAGAAACAAACACACAATATCTCTTCTGTGAGATAGATGTTGCAGGGAAGAGAAAAGGACATCTCCTACGAGGCTACGAACTTTATCAAGGCAGGACAAGTCCTTTCTAGCAGCTCCTGTCCAGATGTAGCAACAGTATTCCATCCTTGGACGAACCTGGCTCTTATATCGATAGAGCTGCTACATCATCTCTTTCTCCTCAAATACCAAGCTTTGCTGAGCGGAGTTGGAGCGGTAGAAGTATTATAGTGACAGAAATCTGCTGTCTGGAATTTTGTTTTCTGGTAAGGTCGTATGTGACGGCCTGTTATGGAACCCAGTGTTGTTACGACTAAATCCAGTTAATAAGTTTCTGGTGAAAATACAGGATCTGTCTTTGTCCGGTCGTTTTCATCTCTGCACGTGACAAGTAAATGTGTTTAAGCGGTGGTCTACAAATCAGTAAAGTGAAAATGGCTACTCTGCTTCTGTTCATAGGCAATCCTTATTTTTTACTCCGCACTAAACGAAACGTGTCCCCCGTATGCAAATGCTGAACTTTGTCAACATAAGTAAATATCTTACAAAACTTACAAAAATAACAAATAGCTACAACCAATGCGGAAAATAATATAGACCAGATAAAACTGGTAGTGCAACAACAACATCAATGGCAAACCCTGGTCCGTATCAAAGACACATTCTACGACAGTATAAAAAATCCGTCAGGCAACTTCAACGTATATTTCAAACAGCTTTCTCTTTTGGGAGAATATCTTGTCAGAGCAGTAATTTTTTGACATTACCGAATTCGTTAGGTTTAGAAACGACTTATAAATAAACGTTGGTTTGGATGTTGGATGCCTGGTTGATATAATGATAAAATGCTTACCATGATTTTAATTAAGATACGGTAGATAATTTTTTAAAATAGAACTGCTATGCCATTTCCAAACGTGAAATAAAACGAGCAGGTAATAACTCGATATAGTTTCAACATTCTTTTACTGTTTTCGATTTTATACTTTAAACAATGACAGCCACATCCAAATATTTTCATACCCAGCGAGGTAAGACTTAGTCATAATGACTTCTAGAATTAAAAATAAAGAAGGGACCTATCTGATTATTCTAAAAGAAAATTATCCTATTTTTAGACATTTCTCATTTTCTTGTGTACAAATTTAATCCGGATGCTACAATGTTTGATGTTAAATAATCTGTTTCATTCATTATTCGTTATATTTCAGAAAATCAAAGTTGAAATAGTTTACGTTTTATTCACAATGCTTTAACATTTCTGTTGTGTCTGCACAAATAATTTACAAGAACATGAAAGTAAAGGTATACAATAATATAGTAGGAAGAAAAGTTATATACATATTTACATGTCTTCAGATATACTTCAGTTGGAGATATTCCGGCAGGTGGCGTGTTGCATGTCTTATAGGAGACAACATAGGCGTCTTGCATAGTTGGCGGTCGTTGCCGGACTCCCCCGGTATTGGTGATTGATACTTTTATATATCTCACTCACCCGCCTATGTTAATTAGTGGGCGTCTCCACAACAATTTCAAAATTTATAGATGAAAAAAAAGTGATTATTAAAACTACTGTTCTCATCTTGTTTTCATATTCAAAACGTTTCACAGCAAATATTAATTCTAATGTTTTAATGCTCAGCATTTATACAAGTTGAAGTTGAAACATATACTTACGTCCGTTATAAATCAGTTTTCAAATGTAATCGTCTGAACCTTGACTGTTAAAAATATGTATTAGAACAAAGTCGGACGTTTCCTCACCCAAAGCCTCGTGAATGCAACTATAACCATGAAAAAAGACATTATATATAATCTAAATCTTCATATCATAAAAAAAACACATCTACAATTTATCACGTTTTTTTATCTAGTGCGAATAAATGTCGTCAAAAATAACGAATTACAGATAAAAAATTGCAATAATTTCATAATTATGAAAGTAAGTTTTACGAGTTTTATTGCTAAGTTTCACTACTTGCGTCCGTTTTTTTTATTGGACAAATGATTATATTTTTATTTGACACTCATTTTGGTCAGCACATTATTAAGAAATAAATGCGGAGAAAACATTAAAAGAAAAGACTTGAAGAAAAAAGGAAATACTCGTTTTTCATTTGTGTTCATAAAGTAATACTTATTTTTTTTAATGTTTTTATTGAAATGATGGCTACATTTTCATTTAATGCTACATAGATTTATAAACCTACAATGGATATAGTTACAATAAAAAAGACAGCGTTTTATGTCTATTGTAAAAGAAGGTTTTTGTACAATGTGTACTAAGTTCTCTAACAAGGAAACAACATTTTTGTTACATGCATCAATTTAGTAAACTTATTCCTAATCATCCTGAATATTAAAGGATAGACATTTTAAACAAAATTATACAATTCCGAGTGTCTGCGTTTTATAAACAAATTTATTAGCTAAATTTGCTGATAATGTCCTATTTTCTATAAGTCTTCAAATACGCCAGTTCTTTGTGTTGGGTGTTCTGTTTTTTCCTTTATTAATTTCTATATGCAGCTCACTGACTTTACACAACGGATTTATAATATATATTTAACATATAACAGCATATTATTAAATATATCACTATTTAATGAAGCAATGCTATTTTTCCATGTAAAATTAGTTATTCTACAAAAATAGCAGAACACTTTTAATGATAAACTGTTATCCCAATCAATTAGCCGAGTCTTTTAAGGTGTTTCTAGGCATTCTTCAATCAGATCATCTTCGTTTCATACACACACACACACACATACATACACACACAGACACACAGACATATATATATATATATATATATATATATATATAATTCTTTGCACGACCATACAAGGTCGCAGCTCATAAAAGCCATGATAGCCAACAAAGCGAAAGTCCGAGACTCGAATTTCGCCCTCATTTGCGCTCATCAGTTAGAGACATCCGAACTCGGTATTCGAAACCCGACCCCATTGCATACGAGACGAGCAAGAGACTCGGGTTTAGACTCCCGAGTGCATATGTGTCTAACTGATGAGCTCAAATGAAGCGAAACTCGAGTCCTGACGTTTCGCTTTGTTGGCTGTCATGGCTTTCGTGAGCTGCGACGTTGTCTGGCCGTGGAAATATTTGTATATTCTCACACACACACACATATATATATATATATATATATATATATATATATATATATATATATATATATAAACTGTAATCACGTCCTCGCCAAAATAAACCTTACAAAGTGAGAGTAGATTTTGATTGCAAAAAATAGTTAATAAACTTACCATTATAATAATGTTTGATGAAATTGAATTTATTTGAGAAATGTCTTTTTAATTTAAAATAATTAATGAATTAAATTGTTTAATAATCATAATATTGGCGTACCGCACACGTTATATGTCGGAAGTAATTTTCTCATACTCTTCAACGGGACAAAAACTGATGCAAGTAACAATTAACATTTTTTTCGCACAGTTTAGACTCATTACTGAACAATGCTTATCACTGAACAAATTTACCATTTTGTGTATTTGAAATTAGATTATGGCGGGCCAACTATCGTAAAGTTTTCTTCTTCCAAGCCCTTTTTATCACTAAAGTTTGCAACGAAGTAGAACACAAGACACCTTCAACAATGACTAAGATATCTTGTACAATGCTGTGCACATTGACGATAATTTGAAGAACTTTGATTTGAAAAATGTTTAAAATTTATGAAAATGTGAATACCTCTGATTTGAAGAAATTGAAAATTAAATTGCAAATCTTCTATTGAAAATCAATTATTTGAAAAATACCACCTGAAGTTATATTTCCAAAAATAAGTCAATTTCATTAAATATTTTTTTTTTTTAAATCAATTTTATTAAATATTTTTAATTTAAAGCAATTTCATTAATTTTTTTTATTTAAATCAATTACATTAAATATATTTTTAATTACAAGGAGCGGTTAAAAAGTAATATCTTCTAATTTATTGCACCCGAATGGATGAGAGGGAATTGCAAATTGCACTGTTATGATGACTGAACGTATGCATTTATGACCTAAATGTTACACCTTTCTGTTGCAGATATTGGCGGTGTGAGACTAAGAAAGCAACCGATCTCATTGAAGTGCATTAGAAGTAGAGATGCGTCATTGAATTCCTGGCAAAATTTGATGACTATGCAGAAAATAAAATTTGGAGCAAAAACAATCATTCGATCTAATTGTACCACTCCTGTCTTCGAAGCGTTTCAACGTTTTGCATTAAAAATATGTGGCTTTGCTTTTGAAACGGATCTCGTATGACGAATCGTTCTCCGTTTATCGCTACAAAAGTACATTGAAAATGGTGATTACCTAGAAAAATAAATTATAAAGCACAAAGGGTCGCTCGTCTAAATAGCACCACTCACGCCTTCGTAGCTCTACAACTTTTCAGTTTAAAACATATGAGCTTTATTTTTGGAAGGACCCTCGTCCAATTATATCCATTTCATATTTTCATAATTAAAAGAAAATTTCAAAAAATCATATAAATATTTCGCAGTTTTATTTTTAACATAAACTGTTATGCAAAAATAATGGATTAAGTTTACTTCATCATTAAACAATACAATAACATTGTCTTCATATATTAAATTTAAAAGATAAAGTCTTCAACTTGTACTAATATTTTATTATTGCTATGATAATCGCTCCAGAAAATGCGTGAAGCCACTTAATCTAAGGAGCTAACAATAAAAGAAATATGATTCTAGCAAAGACTAAGGTTAAAATAGGTGGGAAATAGTCAGTAGGAAAAGGGAAACGCAAGCGTTTTTGAAAAGAAGCTATAGACACACTAAGGTGTATCACAATGAGGTGCGAAAAGAAGCTATAGAAACACAATGAGGTACGAACACAGAGAATTGATGGAGACCATTAGACTAAAAAGTCAACGGAACCAGAACAAAAGAAACAGGGAATTGATCAGACAATTCTGATAAACACAGACTATAGTAGCATTTGTAGAAAAGGCTGAGACTAGCAACGTTTGTGAGAGAGAGGTTGAAGTGAAGAAGATAGTATGGGCACAGTATACTGCATATACGTTTGTGGCCCTATCAAAAACTCTTAAATAGAATAGAGATTCACCAGTTCAAATATGACACTAATACTCCATATATAGCCTGGTGGTAAGTTTGTAAAGATATATATAATAGCCCCAAGTGTGTGTGAAAATGTTTCAGACGATTTTGAGAAATTACTTTATAAAAAGCAAAAAAAAAAAGCAATAAGTGTACCCCAAAATGAGTTGATCAGAAAGAAAGACAAAGAAGTTTCAGTTATTTTTTTTTAAATAAGATTAGTTACAATAGTTTTCAGAAACCGAAGTTTGTCGACGTAGAAATACGTAAGCCACTAAAAAGAATGATGAAAACGAACTGTAGTCAACACAAAATACTCTGATGTTTCAGTTGGGTTGTTATTCCGCAACATTAATAATTGGGATCTAAATAAATATTATTAAATAAATTTTCTTACAAATTTCTTCGTTACAAATTGTTTCAAACGAGAATTATACAACCTTTACTGCGGAAAACAGAACAGATTCTGCTTATGTTATGCTTTATATTCTTTTATTCTTTTCGTTGTTTTGACTATCGTGTATGTATCCGTTGATATCGTATGTGTTTTATATAGAATGATGTGGCCCTCGGTTGATCAACTGTGTCTAACTGTGTCGGATATATACTCGAGAATCAAAACAATGAAAAGAATATATATACTCGATATTAAAATATATATACTCGAGAATCAAAACAATGAAAAGAATATGCTGTTTTCATAGCTCTAGTAATCACTAAACTATGGAATATTGTCTCCGAATATGACATTTTAAATTATAAATCTTCAATTTAGTTCTTAAGATAATTGCAGCTTAAAACGCGATTATCCCCCTTAATTATTTGAGTTATTAGTCAGTAATTTCTGTATCTCTCTTGTTCTCTTTTTGTTTTATCAATGTATACCAGGCAACGAGGGTTAGTCATAGCAAATTTACCATAAGTCATAGCAAATTTACCATAAAACTCTCTAGTCCCTACGAACTAACTAGTATCTTAGTTTCTAAATTGTTAAATGAAATGATATTTCAGAAATGAAAAATGTATCATCAAATGACCGTTTCAAGGTTAGTTATTTCCCAAAATTTGATTTAAATTCATGCGATATTCACAAAGTTATGACATTTTATTTATTATCAAGTAATTTATCCTGTACATCGCTTTATTGCAGGTCTTTTAAAATGCCCCCCCCAAACGGTTAACGGTTATCGAAAAGGAAAGGATTGTTGGTCGACTCGCAGAAACATTGTTCTTCAAAAGATTTTGCTATGGAACTGGAAAGGGATCCAAGAACTTTGGCTTCATTCGTGAACAACCCTAACACCAAATCCATAAAGGATAAGGGCACCAGGAGAAACCTTTCACATCGTGATATTCGGAAAAATTCGTATGGAAGACAACCAAAACCCAAACAGCACCAGTGCTTCCATTTTTGCAAGAGCTGAAATCGCTGCAAAATCCAGACAGGCCCGATGTAATGTATTGATTAAGATGGCAAAGAACATCAAAACTATTCCAATGTCTCCATTGAGCTAACCACATACGGAAAAAAACGAATGGCTTGGGCACAGAATTACATGAAAATGAATGTTCAACGTGTCTTACATTTAGATGAAACCCGTGCTACTCTTTATGGTCCGGACTGATGGGCCAAATTTGAAACTCGACCGCATCTTCAAGCCCTTATCGAGTTCATCGCTAACAAGGAGATGGAGGCATCATATTTTAGGCGGGAATCATTGAGGAAAAGTTGGTTGGACAATTCCGAATTCCAGAAAGGCTGTGGACGCATTGCTGGTAATTTTTACCTCCTCTGGAATTCGGAATGGTCCAACCAACTTTTCCCCATTTTGGATAGACATTTGTCACCAGGGCTAAATGACCTACCAGTGTCAAGCCGCTTTCAGATGATTTTTATGCAAGACAATGCACCATCCCATTCTGCTCGGGCGACTGCAGCCTTCTTTGAATTGCGGGCTTCTTTGGAGAAAACATCATGAGCTGGCTACCGTGTTCTCCGGATCTTCACCCCATTGAACATCTCTGATCAATATTGAAAAGACGTGTTTATGAGGGATGAGAACAATTTACTTCAAAGGCTGCTGTGAAGGAAAGTGGTTGATGTCGCCAAGAACCATAAGTCATTTTCAGATCACCCAATTGACTTCTACAGTGGACAAAATGTTGTTAAAGTTAAAAAAAATGGTGGATATGGCGATAAATAATTCATTTAGTTGAGGCTTAGCACCAAGGATGCTCTTTTGTTTATTATTCTTTTACATATATTAAAAATAAAGTTGCCTTTTTGCCCTAATAGAACATTAATAAAGTGGAAATTCCTTGATAAAGAATAAGATGTAAAAAACTGTGTGAATTCGAATAAAATTTTGGGAAATAACTAACATTAAATCAGTCATTTGATAAATTAATTCTTATTTTTTGTGACATATTTAGTGAAATATTGATATTTTACTAATCTGCAATAAAGCGATTGACGCAGTTTAAATAGGTGGAAAAATGCAGCAAGATACTTTATACTGAGATATATGTATACAGAGATATATAATATATATTTCGTTTTGGTCAACACAAAGTTTTATGTTGTAGCTCAATAGTTTATAATTAGAGCTCTTTTTTACCATCAAGTTAAGCTTATTTAAAGAAGATATTCAACATTTAATTTCAAAATTAATTTAGACATGGCAGTTTCGTCGCATTTTAAGAACATCTATTTTAATCATTAGTATAACCAATAATTACAAAGTAGATTTCACAAATACAGAAACATTTCCCAGTCAGGTTGAAAAAATTGAAATGCATCCAGCAGTCATTTAAATTTTACATTTTGCCCTGCAGTCACAGTTTATTAAAAAAAGAGAACATTGTGACATATGTAAACTTGATGTTGTAATACATTTATATGTGAGATCCCTTCTTGTTTGTAAACATTCTGTAAAAATCACTCCCTTTCATTCTATTCCTATAGATATATAAATAAACTCACATTATATATTCATGTATAATGGGTTTAAATGGTTATTTTATTTTGTCTAAATTTTACTTGTCACTAAAATACAGTAAATAGGAACG
Organism: Euprymna scolopes; assembly: GCF_053919585.1. NCBI lineage: Eukaryota > Metazoa > Mollusca > Cephalopoda > Sepiida > Sepiolidae > Euprymna > Euprymna scolopes. The sequence continues at coordinate 127,704,192 of NC_136491.1, forward strand.
GGCTCATACTGTAAGAGGTGTATTCGAAACACACTTGTCCCATACGCAATTAAAGGGAGAGAAGGGTAGGGTAAGAAAAATAGATATAGAGAAAGAATCGTTATGTATTAATATATATATATATATATATATATATATATATATATATATATATATATATACCTGTTCTGTTACAACATTCGCGCCCATGTATTTGATTTACTCATTTATTTACTATATATATATATATATATATATATATATATATATATATATATATATATATATATATATATATATATATAAGTTAAACTGTCTCTGTATGTACATTTCTCTACCAAAGTACTCTGTGAATTTTCAGTCTACAGACTCGAGATTTGACATAAGGCGTATTGATATCTGGGAAAATATTTTTGATTCATTTTCGGCCAGCAATTCTGCTGTCAAGGGGTCAAAGTTCAAGGATTTGACCTTTGAAAACTCTACACAACTCCTCCACCAATTTTAGCTCTAAACACTTGAACTTTTAGGCGTAGGTTACTTGGACATGGATCAAACTTGTTAATTTGATTTGAGCCCAACGCAAAAAATGTTAACGGGTCAAAATGTGGGTCAAAGTTAAAAAAATTGAGCACTGCGATATCTACCAAATCACTCAGCTAATTCTTGGTCTAAATATTTGAAATTTAACATAAAGTGTTTTCAGACAAAGGACACTCTTTTAAATCGGTTTTTGACCGTAACTAGGCTACCAAGGGGGATACAGATCCAAAGATTTGACCGTAGCGGTCTCTAGCAAACTATTCCGGCAATTTTCGATCTACACATTTGAAAGTTTACATAAAGGGTATTCAGATATGCAGCGGGCATTTCAATCGGTTTTGGGGCGAAAATTTGACTGCGAAAAGGTCAATGTTGAAAAAGTCTACTTTTGCAGATTCTACCAAACTCCTTCGTTAAATTAAGGCTTAAACACTTGAAATTTTATATGCAGCTTATCTAGACATGAGTCAAACTATTTAATATATATATATATATATATATATATATATATATATATATATATATAGGGTAACTGAACTGCTAGTATGATATATATATATATAAAATACATATATATATATCATACATATATACACTGTGCATCTGGTATTTGAGAACATAACTTATTTTATCTCTTTTATCTATTATTTAATCTTTTACTTTGTTTCTTTCAGAAAATTAATTATGGCAGATATTAATATAACTCAGGAACTGAAAAGACAGGCTGTAATAGTTGCAATAATTGCAGAACACAGTGATTTGCAAATTGCACAATTTCTAAAAGTTGCTCGATCGTTTGTCTTTAAAGTTCGCAAAGAATTAGAGGACAAAAATGGCCCATTTTCTCCAGTTGCTAAACGCACAAAGCATCAACAATGTTCTGACGGCATAAGATCACCTGAATGTGTTCAAAGAGTTCAGAACATCTTTGATGAGAGCCCTCAAAAGTCAAGGAGGTCAATTGAAAAAGATCTTAATGTCTCAGAAGCCACAATTCGTAGGACTTGTCATGAAAATCTTCGATACAAGTCGTATGTGATGAAGAGAGGCCAGTTTATCGCCGAGACCACCAAAGAAAATCGGTTCGTAAGATCCAAGAGGCTTTTAAGCAAACTGAAACATCCTGCTGAGCAACACATTCTTTGTTCTTTTTTCGGACGAAAAAATTTTGACCAAGATCAAAAGGTAAACCGAAGAAATGACAGATGGTTATGTGTTGACCCTTCCGATGTTCCAAGATTCATGCACACAATGTTTCCAGCAACTATTATGGTTTGGGGGTGGTTAGCAATGAGGGACATGTGATGCCACCACATTTCTTTCCACAAGGAGTAAAAACCAATTCTGCTACTTACATTGAAGTCCTGAGTACTGTTGTGAAGCCTTGGATTGATGGAGTAAGAAATGGAAGGTGCTACATCTTTAAACAAGACTCTGCACCGGCACATAAGGCTCAGAAGACAGAAGAATGGTTAGCAGAAAATCTCCATGATTACATTACACCCAATTTGTGGCCTCTGAGCTCTCCAGACCTGAATCTGTTGGATTATTATGTATGGGCCGTTGTTGAGAGAGATGTGAATAAACATTCTCATAACATTAAAGATTCTCTGAAAGCATCCATAGTCAGAGTAATGCAGGATATCGACGAGGACCATCTTAAATGTGCTTGACAACGGTTAAGGTCTCGAATAGAAGCTGTAATTGATGCCGAGGGCGATTTTTTAAAATAAAATAAGAAATTATATTTTAGTTTATGTACAATGAAGTGTCTTTTTGTAATACCGATGTTTTTGTTTGCGTTTTTGATTAGTTTTAAAAAGGAAAAATATTTTCTCAAACACCAGATGCACCTATGTATATATATATATATATATATATATATATATATATATATATATATATATTTATAAAGCTGAACGTCTCTGTGTGTGCGTGTGTGTATGTGTGTGTGTGTCTGGTCACGATTAGATTCCTATAAGGTTGACTATTTAAAAAAAACTGATTCCATATAATGATAGATGTATCGATGATCAGAAATGGGTATGCTTGATCTGGCAGAACGCTGGTTCATAAAAATTGTGGGGTCTGCGTTCGCGCCTGGCCTCAAATGTATGGAAATAAAAAATGAGAAAAAAAAACGTTTACAAGGGTTTTTGATATAGATGTACATAAGAATAATTTGATAACTATGTTTCAACTTAAATAGGGATGGTATAATAAAATTGTGGGGTCTGCGTTGGCGCCTGTATTCCCTGGAAATATGGCACAGACTTTAACAAAGACTTTTCATATCTATTTGCGTAAGTATACTTTGATAATTAGGTTTCAGTTTGAAGAAATATGGTATAATAAAATTATTGGGTGTTCGTTCGCGCCTTACCTCCATAGAATGTAAATATATCACAAAGTTTAACAAGGTTTTTTAAAAGGGGGGTCCACAATAACACATTAACTTTAATCTTGATTCACGTTAGCTTTTATTTATTTTTTGAGTTCACCTCATAAATTCACGTTCTTATTAAAGTGAAAGCCAAAAAAAAAGTCGGAACTTTAGACAATTCTCGACACAAATTTTGCATAACTCTGTTTTCTTCCTTCTCCACTTGCACGTGGCACTCTTTCAAAAATAGATAAATGGATAAATAATAAAAATAAGAACGTTACTTGTTATCGTGTCAAAAGAAGGAAAAATCCTGCTCACGTGATTACATGTCATTCATAAACATTTACATAACCTTTTTATTTTTATTTATATATCTGTTTAAGCTTTTTTTGTCAGTGTACTAATAGAAATTCAGTTGATTGCAACCCTTTCTGCATACAACCCCGAATCCGACGGCGCAATACTACACCGTTCAATACTGTAAAACTGAAACGAAGCTGTTCTGCTTGAAAAGGGCGCCATTTTCTTCTTATTTATATTTTTATCGAGTCTTTGCTTTAAAAAAACTAAAGTAATTACGTGTTTACGTTTTAAATATACCCTTTTGATGTTTCGGATTATTTTCTAAAGTAAGTTAAGCTTCATTATTTTTCAAAACTGTATTTGTTTCTTTGTTTTTCGATATTTCGTCGATAATATTTAGTAAGAGTGTTTACCAGAAAAGCCAACAAACGACTACCCGAAAAAATAAATATACAAGAAATAAATGTTACCATAGTCAATAAAAATTCAGTTTATGTTTTTTTTTATTTTGAAATAGTTTTTAATACTCTTTACTTGAAATAATTTCAGCGAACCGAAATTAAAACGAAATTTGAGGCGATAACTACTTAAATGAATTTTTACATAAACTACACATGCCATAATCAAATATTCCTCAAGCACAAAATAACGGAAAACATTAAAATATGTTTATAAATATTCCTTACGTTGACGGAACTCTCTTAAATTGTTAACACTGAATGCTCAGGTGTCCATCTTTCAAATTGAAAACGGGGCTATCCATTTCAAAGTCGCTGCCATTTTGATTTTTTTTATACCGGTTCGTGAATTAAAAAAATTTTTTTACAAACTACTTAAAAATACAAACCAATGAACTTTTCTACCATAAAGGTTACTTTTATTGACTATGGTAACATTTATTTCTTGTATATTTATATTATTATATATATAACATTTTCTCTTTGTAGGGAAACATCATTTTGTTGGTCACTCTTAGCTACGAATGGTAACAAAGTTGATATAAAAAATATATATTTTCGCGAAAATTATCTTTACTTTCATCATATTTTGCTTAGGGTAAAATTTTTGAGTATCAAAACCTATCTCTTTACAACCGCCTCATTTTCATAACCTATCATACTTTCATCAATCACAGTCCATTTTCTGTAGACTGTTTTTGAACCCAGTCAATGACCGGTACTTCGGCTAGTATATATATATATATATATATATATATATATATATATATATATATACATAAAATACATATATATATATAATAAAATACATATATAGATATATATAAAATACACACACGCACACACATATATACATATACTTGTGACGTAAAGAAAATAGTTTTTTGACAGAACAGAAACATTTCAATGGAAGTATATTAAAATGAAAAAAAAAGAATATAGATAGATTTCTTTGAGTCGTTCTGTTTATTATAATTGATTATTTCTGAAAAAAAAAACAAATTTATAGTTACTGAATTATACGTCGTTGGCCATACTTATAGGTAAATGTGCAAGGAACAGATACCATAATACTTATAGTTAAATTACAAATTTTTATATATCTGCTCTTTTTTTTACATCGTTCATTTCTGTATTACGTTCAAGTCATTTTAAACCCCACGCTTTCCATGTTAAATAATAATTTCGAAATAATAACGTTAATATTTCAGTGCGCAGGTCAAAATCTGCAAAAGAAGCGATTTGTGTTTATTTGTTTACCTTGTTATGGGTTAATGTTATGCGAGCATACGCAACCGGATGTCGTAAACCGGAAAGTGGGTTACATACACCGTTACAAGGTCATTTGAGTTTAATAATTATATATATATATAAATAAAATATATATAAAATATATGCATGTAAAATGTATGTTTGTTCGTAATCAATAATCTAAATAACTATTGAACAGATTGCTTCAACATTTTCTTATAATATTTTCATCGTACCCATGTGTGTTTTTGTACATCTCTTTTTTATTAGAACATAATACTAAATTTTTATTTAATAAATTTGGTGGTTTTCTTTGTAACGATGTTGTCATTTTTTATATAGGAAAATACACCACCGGTTATTCACCAATCACGTGTCATCACTAAAAAGAACTTTTGGTCAACATCAGGATCTCAATTAATTTTAAGAAAATTTGTTTAGAGTATTGATATATTAGAAAAGTTTCACAAATTTTAAATGGGTAAATTTAATCACATGATTATTTAAAATGTAATCATGTGATTAACATTTTATTTAAATTAAATCGTGTGATCGCTTATTTGTCAATTATTCATCAAAAATGGATATTAGGGAAAAGCGACCATAGTGGATTAAAAAAAAAATCAATTTTCACCCCAAACAAGGCGCAGTGCCACTTTGAAGTAGGGGGCTAATATCGGGGACATAAGCTGCAGGGGCATTATCAAGGGAGATGAGTAGCAAGATGTTTGTTCACATTACACTTGAACTTCTTCATATCAGTACAGTTGGGAAAGCAGAATCCCGGAAGGGAGTTCCAAAGACTTGCAGTTCTGAGGAATAAACTATTGGAGTAAAAGGCTTTCTTACACCTAGGGATCTCTACTCTAAAGGGGTGTGACTTAGTTGCTTGTCGGGTTTTTCGGGGTAGTTCCGTCGAGGAGGTATAAGTGCTTGTAGTTCGTCAGAGCATTCACCATTAAAGTATTTGTAGAACAGGCAGAGGGATGCAACATTTCGTCGATGGGACAGAGGGTGAAGCCTAGATGACAGTTCACGACCTATCAGGTTGGCGACCCTCTTTTGAACCCTGTCCAGGAGTGAGAGACAAGCAGCAGATGCACCAGCCCAAATGTGACAACAGTACTACATACATGGGCGAATAGTGGCCTTATAGAGGTACAGGATACTTTCAGGCGTAAGTAATTTTCTAGCACGGTGGAGAAAGCCCACCTTCTTTGCAGCAGCCTTGGCAATGCTCTCAAAGTATGTATTCCAGTTAGTGTTCCCTGTAAATCTTAGACCGAGGAGTTTAAAAGAAATACTCTCAGGTAATGTGTTCTTGGCCATTGCTATTGGTGGTAGAGAAGGTTTCTTGTAGTTATTGAAGGAAAAAAGTTTATTCTTGGCAGCATTGAATGTGACCATCCATTTTTGTCCGTATTCCACTACAGATTTGGGGGTCATCCTCTAGTATTTCTGCCATTTCTTTAGATACGTATGTGTTCATTAGTTTTCCCTTCGTGCCTGTTATAGAGAGTGGTGTCATCAGAAATATACCCATCTCCGAAACAATTTTATCAGGGAGGTCATTTATGAATATTAGGAATAATAAAGGCCCAAGGATAGACTCCTGGGGTACTCCCGCATTTATATCATATATTTTAGTATCAGAATATATACGGGGTGCTCATTGTGCAGTTTGGTCAATAAAAAATCGGCCAGCCGAAGAGAAGTTGATATTTGATTAAACCCCATGATAACTACTTTTATTTTTTCTCAGTTTCAACAATAAGCAATGTCATGTCACAATTATTTAAGTCTTCCATGGTTCAAAGAACATATGATTCCGTCTACGCTTGTTTTGTCACGTGACACATAACGTAAACGCAATTGGAATAGCTAAAACTTCTAATTTCTTCGAAAATAATTTTCCTTAATTGTTAATTCTACCTTATCCTTTAGAGTAAGTTTTGTATATTTTAATTACTGCGACATGTAAATTCAGTTGATGTTTCAATTAAAAATCAATATTCCGATTTACAAATTTCGCTACAATAACGAAGAAGCACCCAAATGCTTACGAATATTCTCATTAATTATATTTGAAAGCAGTTAATATTTTATCATAATATGTGCTAAAATAAGGACATTTATCTGAAAGAAAAAACAGTTGGACAAACTATTTCCTTTTTTGAGAACCTATCCTACAACATTTTTACATTTTTTTCTTCTTTCTTTCTTTATTCTGAATTATCATCAGTCTCCCACTTTGTTGGTTTATTCTTTAAACAGCTTTGTTTTCAATGTTACTATCGATTTAGTTTTAATAAAATACCATACTTTCATACAAAAAGAAATTGACAAATTATTTAAATAAACGAGAATTTCCAATGCGTGCTCGCATACATGTCTAATGTAAAATAAAACCCTCATGTTTTTCCTTTTGTCAACTTCATGAAGAACGGGCAGGAAATGATTGAAACAAATATACCATTTTGATTTAAAATACTGCACTTTACAATTCGCTTGGCATTTATAATAACCATTAACAAGGCTCAGGGACAATTTTTACATTTGTATAGCTAGCATCTACGCCCTGATAGCTTCTCACATGGACAAGTGTATTTTGCGTATTCTACAGCCGGAAAATCAAACAATCTCTCTATCTACAAAGAAAAAGAAAGGGACACGTCAAAATATCGTGTATCCACAAATATTGAGATCATAAACATATGAAACGTATATTTTGTATTTTTTTCTTTTATTTGTGTTTCATTTGAGTTGACGTGAAATTAATCAGATCTTTATTAATTAGGCAGGTTGAAATGATGAGTAAATTAATCGTGAAAATAATTAATTAATATATCATTTGAATTTCAGTAAAGCACAGATTGTTAAAATCAGATAAAATAAAGAAAAAAGAAAAAAGTCATCCACTAGATATTGAAAAATAAAATTCTTGCACCATTGTTTTGGAAAAAAATACATTTGCCCAGAAATATGTTCCCATATCCATAAAAAGTGATAAAAAACAAACAAAAAACACTAGAAAATCACTAGACATTTAATTATTTTTTTTAAATCATGGTTGCCATACTTTCATTGTTTGTTTTACCAAGTATATATGTGTACATAAATAACTAAAAAAAAAACAGTCATTAATTGAAAGAAAATTTTTTTATTGTATCACTATTAACACACTTCCACCGTTTTGAAAAAAAAAATATAGAGGCAAAGAGAAATTGTTACCAACACACGCACACACATACAAAAATTGTTGAAACATTCAGAACATGTAAAGCTTTAAAAGTCACTAGAATCGAATGACTAAAAATAAATAAATAAATAAAATAATAAAATAAAATAAGAATAAGAATCGAAAACAGTACGGACAATGAATATGATTTGTTATTTCTATAAGAGAAAGAGAGAGAGAGAAAGAGAGAAGAGAGAAAGAGAGAGAAAGAGAGAGGAAGGGAGAGAAAGAGAGAGAATGAGAGAGAGAAAGAGAAAGAAAGAGAGAGAGGAAGAGAGAGAGAAAGAGCGAGAGAGAGAAAGAGAGAGAGAGAGAGAGAGAGAGAGAGGGGGGGAAGGACAATGAAATATGATAGTCAATAAAAACAAATGGCTATAAAACTAAACAAGGGAGGACTAAGGATAAAAAAAAAAATTAATAAAATATTTATTTATCCGATGTTATCTTAAAAAATGATCCAAAAATTAACGTTAAAAAAAAGAACGAATAATTATCAAAAATTATTAAGAGAAGGAAAAAAGAATATCAATGATAAGCATTGTGCCAACAACCGGCCAATGTTATGACTTCTGCTAGTGAGAGCAAAGGTCCCAAAAAAGCGGGGACGAGTGTGGCACAATAGCTTCTATTTTGGGAGAGTTAGGGGCTTCTACATTAATGAACCTTGTGCCTAACTTGTTCTGTACTTATGAGGTGCAGATGTGTCATGCATGTGCTTTGTGATTTTGAAAATGTTAGAATGTATCGATCTGGTATTACTCGAATTAAAAGTGAGAGTTGTTTATAGTATTTAACTAAGTCAAAACGATTTCAGACACAGGAATTCGAAAGGTAAAAGCCACAGAATTCGTCATCGAGGCAGACAAAAACAAAACACAATATTCACACATTATGTTTGAATATCTCTCTTTCTCTCATTTTATCTCTCTCTCTCTCTCTTTCTATTTTGCGTTCTTTCACTGCCTTTCTCTCTCTCTCTCTTGCAATAAAGAAGAGAGGAATTGAACTGTAATTCTTTTGTTTTGTTTTAGACAGTTGGAGCTTGCATCTCGTACGCGATATAGCAGTTTTGTGGGCACACATGGGTTGATGATTAAATATGCCTCTCCATTGTTAAACGTAAAATAAATATATTTTTACAAAAATTCATTTGTTCGCTATTTTGTACAAGCGTTCAATTTCAGCATGTGGCCCCGGCCATAATGCAGACGATAAAAATGCTGCCTGTAATGACGCAATGAAGACATAAGAAGCGACCCAGGCCAGCCAGTTATAGCCGACGACATCTCAACCCGTTAATTCTTCCATGTACGTATCATTTGATATCATTGATTGGGAGCTGGTCTCCTCAACCAAGTAACACTTCCGCGGCAAACGATAGTAATACATGTAAACAAACTGAACCATAGCAACGCATCACCAAGTACAACTAGTCTCTCTCTCTCTCTCTCTCTCTCTCTATATATATATATATATATATATATATATGTATATATATATATATATATAAAACTCAAATGATCTTGTAACGAGTGCTGTAACCAACTTTCCGGTTTATGACATCCGGTTGCGCATGTGCGCATAAACATTAACCCATAACAACATAAACAAATACACACACATCGCTTCTTTTGCAGATTTTGACCTGCGCACTGAAATATTAACGCTATTATTTCGAAATTATTATTTAACATGGAAAGAGTGGGGGTGTTTTGCAACTATTCTTTATTACAACTATACTGTCGCTATTTTCTTACAACTAAACAACTTTAACCCGTTGACAATCATGAGAACAATTGTAGTAAAGCCAAGACTACTACTACTGCTACTACTAATACTCTCTATTCGCCTCTTTTCCTTCCTACTTTCCTTCTTTTTTATTTTTTGTTTACATTTCTAGATACAAACTAGTTGTGTGAGAACGGCGAATTTGTTGACACATCTACTAATCTGTTTACATATTAGTTTTATTTTATTTTATTTATTTAGGTTTTATTTTTTGCTTCATGTTTTATTATATTTTTTTTTAGATTTTAAGTTTCTATAACTTGGTTGAAGGATTCTAATATTAGGGGTTTCATTCTTATAGGTCCCATCGGTAGGTTCATGCTGCTAAATGACTTTCGTCAGCGTTCGATTCGTAGGAAAATAATGTTTAATTTTGGATTTTTGAGCGATTGTTCAGAAAAATAGGTAACTTTACACGAATAGGGAGGATATTTTTTTCATATTTGAGTGATCCGTCCGTAATTTTTCATTTTAATATACTTTCATAGAAATGTTTCTGTTATGTAAAAAAAAAACTATTTTCTTTACGTCACAAGTGTCACGCTCATACATGAATTCCATAGCTAATATAACATACTGACCCAACGGGTCACAGGTAGTGTAGTATATATATATATATATATATATATATATATATATATATATATATATATATATTGGCTATGTAAAGACTAAATTTAAACTTGTTCGAAAACATTATTGTAGATTGTGAAATTAAAAAATAAAAATGAATGTGTCAGCTGACCGGTTTCGAAGCTCGCTCAACAGAGCTAAAATCGAGCTTAATTACGTTTTAAAAAGAAAAGGGGGAACAATGAATCGGAGATGAAAAAGTAGGGAAGAAAAAAAAGAGGGTGATGGATTAATTATTAAATAGAAACTAGATTAAGCCCTAAGAGATTCTCCTTTTGTTTGCAAAGAGAAGGTCTCAGAGTCTTAATATATATAATTTCTAGAATTTTGAGATGGTAAAGAGAGTGCGACTTGCTAAGAATGGAAAAAAAGTCCGCACTAAAATTCAAAGCGCAAATACGATTATTTATAAGGTGCTCTCCTATAGAGGAGCCATGGGTATTGTTCAAAACGTCCGAAGGTAGGTAATTTCCACTTCGAATTTTGGATGGAACATGTTGTTTTACCCTATTATCTAATCTTTGAGACGTCCGCCCGACGCAGCGCACACCGCAGCTACATTTAAATAAATAAATAATTGAATTATTATGGTGTGTGTGTGGGGGGGGGGAAGAACGTCTTTACAAATTGAAGACAAAATGGGTTGAGCGAGCTTCGAAACCGGTCAGCTGACACATTCATTTTTATTTTTTAATTTCACCATCTACAATAATGTTTTCGAACAAGTTTAAATTTAGTCTTTACATAGCCATAATAAAATTTTGTACCCCGCAAAAAATATTTAAGTATATATATATATATATATATATATATATATATATATATATATATATATATATATATATATATATATATATATTGCCGACAACTAAAAGCCTTTCATAATACAGCGACGAAATAAGTCGATATTTTCGTTGATTTTTAACTATTTTCAAACTTTTGCCGACAACTAAAAGCGATGTTTATTATGATGTTTTTTCTACGAATTTGCTTTCAAATTTAATAATTTACGAAGACGTGACTCAGCATTTCCATAGATTTTGTTCAAAGTATTTTCAGATTTTGCCGACAACTAAAATATTATAGGTTATATATATATATATATATATATATATATATATATTTGCGAGCATGAAATGTGGTTAAGATTAAACTTAGTAAAGTAAAAGGACTAGTTGGTAAATCTGGAAAAGAAAAAGACAAGATATTTTAGTAAAAAAGATAACCAACAACGTCTGGCTGAATGGTTATCGGAAGATCAGTCGGGACTTGAAAGAAGAAGCTCCTATGGCTGAATGTTAAGAACACCAGTCGACGTTTGAAACACAAGAAGCCACTCTGGCTGAATATTCACAGGAAGACTAGTCGGGGATTTGAAACACAAGAAGTTCTTGTGGCTGAATAATCACAGGATGATCAGTCTGAGCTTGAAACTCAAGTAACTTCTCTAACTTAATATTCATCGGAAAACCAGTCGGAGCTTGCAAAACCAGAAGCTCTCCTGTCTGACTGTTTATCAGAAGACGTATTGGGGCTTAAAACCAGAAACCCTCAGTGGTAAATGTTAATCGAAAGACAATTCGGGGCTTGAAACACAAGAAACTCCTCTGGCTGAATGTTCACATGAAGACTAGTCTTAGCATTAAACACAAGAAGCTAATTTGGCTGAATGTTCATAGGAAGACCAGTCGGTGTTTGAAACACAAGAAGCTCTTTTGGCTGACTTTTCATTGGAAAACTAGTGTTGGCTAGAAACACAAGAAGCTCCTCTGGCTGACTCGTCATCGAAAGACTACTCGGGGCTTGAAACACAATAAGCTCTTCTGGCTTAATGTTCATCGAAGACCAGTCTGGGCTTGAAACACAATAAGCTCTTCTGGCTGAATGTTCATCGAAGACCAGTCTGGGCTTGAAACACAATAAGCTCTTCTGGCTGAATGTTCATCGAAGACCAGTCTGGGCTTGAAACACAAGAAGCTCTTCTGGCTGAATGTTCATCGAAGACCAGTCTGGGCTTGAAACACAAGAAGCTCTTCTGGCTGAATGTTCATCGAAGACCAGTCTGGGCTTGAAACACAAGAAGCTCTTCTGGCTGAATGTTCATCGAAGACCAGTCTGGGCTTGAAACACAAGAAGCTCTTCTGGCTGAATGTTCATCGAAGACCAGTCTGGGCTTGAAACACAAGAAGCTTCTCTGGCTGTATGTTGGAGAAGATGCTATAGTAACCAAGAGCAAATCATCAGAAACCGTCTCTCAGTAGAAATCGTATATATAAAACGTGAATGTTGGAAAAGTTGTTATGGTAACCAACAACCAATGAGAAAAAAAACGTTGCTACCTTCCTGACATTTTCTGAGAACTTGTAGACACAGTAATTTTATAACTTTTGTTTTACTGAACGAAAGTTGAAATAAAATATTTTTTCAAAACATAGCGTAGAGGGTGAACTATGAACTGTAAAAATCGTTTGCAATTTGGTCGCAAAATAACTGAGCGGTGAAGCTTTAAAGAATTTCTAAATGAATAATACTAACATTTACCAAAAAATTCAAACACAGTATTTCTTAAATATATTATTAATATATGACATATACAATATATATATATATATATATATATACATACGTACATATATAATAACTATATATATGTAAATACATATTATTATTCTTTATGTTAGTACATTTATATCTTGCTACAATGTGCAGGCCGTTTCGATCATAATAGATCTCATCAGGCAAGAAAAAATTAAAATTTAAAACTTAAACATGGTTCGGGCCCATTTTCAATTTTAGAGGAGATAAACTTAGCCATGACTTGCGTTGAGCGAATTTAAAGAACTTGTGTATTTAAAATTAATTACAATAATCAAATTTTATTTGAAAAGATATTTTGGGGGAAAGATGAGAGGGAGTGAAAAGGAGGGGAAGTATAACAGAAATATATAAATGAGGAGTATGAATTCACCAACAGAGAGAAATTGAGAAGGGAAACTGATACGTAATGAACGAAGGTGTCAGAGAACAAGATTAGCGTTTTTATAAATCAAGAGATTAAACATGTCTAGACTATAGAAAAAAGGGGTTAACTGTATTGGGCTCAAAAGTTTATCTATGAAACGTGATGTTTGTCGCTCAGTTTTTATTTATTTTTTAATTTAATTTTTTTAATTTTTTAATTTTATATTTTAATTTGGAGTTGCCACTGACTTTTTTCAGTTATATATAAATTGAATGTTTATTTATCTAATTTACAACTTAAAACGTTAAAAGATCTAAACGTATCGAATAGTTGTTATTCTAGCGTTTTAGTTCTATATATAGATATATATATACATAGGCACACACATATAAAGCCACTCACACAAATGCATATGTGTACAAACACATACGGATACATTCGCACTAACCCACACACAGGCATATACACACATACAAATTGTTTGTTTAAGTTATTAATTTATATAAATATTAATGTATCTGTTTTTTGTTATTTTCATATTCTTTTTATGTATTAGTTTCTTCTTCTTCTTCTTCTTCTTATTATTATTATTATTATTATTCATAATTTTGTTATTTACTTATTTCGTTTATTTCCTTTTCTTTTATTGAACTTATTTAGTTTAGTTTTGATATATAAAGGGTGCATTTAAATTTCCGAAGGGTTTCCTAACGAATTTTAACATATTTTAAAAATCATCTAAGGACACCTATAATCTCGACAGCTTGATGGTCTTATCTATAAGTTTATAGTGTATTTGTTTTTATGAACTTAATAAATTCTTATGAAAACGTCATTTTCCCTTAATGTATAGTAAATCTTTGAAAGTATGTACTTAAAAACTATATTCTTCGGGATTAACTAGTTCGATAATTTTCAAAATATGTTAGGGAATAGGTATAGTTAACTCATTAAATCGATATATTAAGTGCTAGTATAGTACTGCATAAAACGTTGGAATGATAACGGTTAGAATTTGGGAATTTTTTTAATTGGGGGTATTATAGTAATTATGGTTGGCTTAGTGTAAATTATTGAAAAAATTAGTATTTTGCACTTATCTGTTTGTTAGTGGTAGATTACAGCAAATGGGATACTTAATTATATGGGTGTATTAGGTATCTTTAGTAATATACATATATATATATATATATATATATATATACTCACACAGCAAACACATATATGCATACGATAGGGAAACTAACACAATATCAATTCTAATACAATATATATATATATATATATATATATATATATATATATATATATATATATATAAATGCATGTAATCGAAAAATATCTTATCTCTCTTTTACATGCAGCATTTATCTTTCACACGGACTCAATTACCTCGGTTTTCATCGGCTACTGCGTTTGACATAACTTTAACTCCTTGAACTGTTTTAAACTAACCAACCTGCCAGCAACTCACAATTTCCAACATGCCGCCGTAACCCGGGATATATTATATATCACTAGTCTCTCCCGCTGTGATAGGGCTAAAAAAAATAAGGCTTCCATCTTATAAGTCCCACTTTATCAACTCAGCTCCAACCACTGTCCCATCACTGCAATGGTGCATCCCTGTACCCGTTTTACAAATATTTAAATAAAATATACTCTGAGAAAGTCGTTGCACTTATGCCACCTCGACGTACATATCTTCGACAAACCCGCTTAGCAAAAAAATTACACCCCTTCACTGATGAGATCTTTAGATGCCAGAAAGCTTTCTACTTTGATACTTTCTTACCTAGCACAGTTAGATTTTGGAATTCCCTTCCTGCTACCTGCTTCCCTGACGTTAATGATATGCAGAAGTTTAAATGTAATGTAAACCAATGTCTTGTTAATCTCCTCTAGGTATGGGCCCAAATAATTGCTCTTATATCCAAATGGTGATACGCCGTGTTTGGAGTAAATGTGATAAAAAATATCTATGCAATTATATTATCTGTAGGTATATAACTTTCTATTACTTATACATAAATTGGCATTGCATAACTGTAATATTATATTATAGATACACATACATTTTCTTACCAATAAATAAAAATGTATTGTATAAATATAAAATATAAAATATATATAATTTAACGATCAGTATCCACCAAATGATAGTATTTGTTTTATATCAACTGTATTTAAGAAATGTACATTTCATGTGAAAGATTTTTTTTTTATTCAATTTTAACCCCAAACAAGGCACAGTGCCACTTTGAAGCAGGGGGCTACTATCAGGGACTTAATTAGCGGGGTCATTATGAAGGGAGATGAGTAGAAAGATGTTTGTTAACATTACACTTGAACTTCTGCATATCAGTACAGTTGGGAAAGCAGAATCCCGGAAGAGAGTTCCAAAGACCCGCAGTTCTGGGGAAGAAACTATTGCAGTAAAAGGCTTTCTTGCACCTAGGGATCTCTACTGTAAAGGAATGAGACTTAGTAACTTGTCGGGTTTGTCGGGGGTAGTTACGTCGGGGAGGTACAAGTGTTTGCAGTTCGTCAGAGCATTCACCATTAAAGTATTTGTAGAACAGGCAGAGGGATGCAACATCTCGTCGATGGGACAGAGGCTGAAGCCTAGATGACAGTTCACGACCTATCAGGTTGGCGACTCTCTTTTGAACCCTGTCCAGGAGCGAGAGACAAGAAGCAGATGCACCAGTCCAGATGTGACAACAGTACTCCATACATGGGCGAATGGTTGCCTTATAGAGGTATAGGATACTGTCAGGCGTAAGTAGTTTTCTAGCACGGTAGAGGGAGCCAAACTTCCTTGCAGCAGCCTTGGCAATGCTCTCAATGTATCTATTCCAGTTCATATTCCCTGTAAACGTTAGGCCGAGGAGTTTAAAAGAAGTACTTTCAGGTAATGTGTTCTTGGCCATTGCTATTGGTGGTAAAGAAAGTTTCTTGTAGCTATTGAAGGAAACAAGCTTAGTCTTAGCAGCATTGAATGTGACCAACCATTTTTGTTCCCATTCCACTACGGATTGGAGGTCATCCTCTAGTGTTTCTGCCATTTCCTTGGATATGTGTTCATTTGTTTTCCCCTCATATCTGTTATAGAGAGTGGTGTCATCGGCAAATATACCCATCTCCGAAACAATTTTATCAGGGAGGTCGTTTATGAATATCAGGAATAATAGAGGTCCAAGGATAGATCCCTGAGGTACTCCCGCATTTATGTCATATTGTTTGGGTGTACGACCGTCGAGGACAACTTTGATTTTTCTATTACTTAAGAAGGATTTAATTACATTATGAATTCTTCCAGTGATTCCATATGATCTAATTTTCCTTAGAAGACCATCGTGCCATACCCTGTCAAAAGCCTTAGATATATCGAGGGCCACCGCTCTACCCTCCCCTGTTTTATCCAATCAACGGTATATACGTTCAGAAACTACAGTTAAGATATCTGCTGTTGAACGGGCTTGCCTGAATCCATATTGTTTGTCAGTCAGGAGTTTAGCAGCTGTTAGGTGCTGGACTAGGGCTTGATTAACTAGGGACTCAAATATTTTGGCGAAAAGCGGGAGGAGGCTAATGGGGCGATAATTTAGTGGGTCAGTTCTTTCACCAGAATTCTTGAAGACTGGTACCACAGAGGCGGTTTTCCAGCAGTCGGGAAAACAAGATTCGTTAAGGCATTTATTGTAAAGTTTGGAGAGAACTGGAGCAACCTCGGCAGAGCATTTTTTTAATAGCACAGCCGGAATGAGATCTGGTCCACATGCTTTTGAGGTGTCTAGGTTTTTTATAATAGCATGTACCTGAGAAGGGGTGATTTTCAAATCGTCTAGTGTGGCGTCTGTTCGCAGAGGGAAATCAGGGAGTGAGTGGTGTACCGAGTTCAGTGTGGAGTTTGAGGCACACCGACTGGCAAGCAGATTAGCCTTGTCAGTTGCCGTGCAAGCAACCTCATGATTGTTTGATAGTGGGGGAATAGTTGACTGTCCATTATTTACTACGCTGTTGTAGATTTTCCAAAAATCCCGGGTTCCTAATTTCTGTGCTTCGATGCGTTTTCTGGTGGTTTCAGAGTAATCTGTCTTAGCTGTCTCTATCACTCTCTTATAATTATTTCTAGCTTCTATAAACTTCTGTTTATTTGAGCTGGACTTATGTCGGTTGAATCTGCGGAACGCATGCTGCCTTTGACAAATGGCAGCTGAACCAAGCAGAAGTAAACCATTGGGGAGAGTGGGGCTTGCTATAGAATTTCCGTGCGGGAACACGTGCTTCAATAGCAGTTTTGAACCATTCAGTGGTCTCATTTGCACACTGTTCCGCTGGAAGAGTAAAGATATTTTGCCATGGGGCATCTCTGATGAGCTCCCTGATGGCTTCCCAATCAGCCTTTTGTAATACCTCGTTGTTTTGAGTAGTGGGTCTTCAGTTTTAGGGCGAGAATTTAGGCTGATTTCTACCATTATCACAGCGTGATCAGCATTCCCGAGTGGGCTATGGGAATTTGTTGTACAGTCATTGGGAACCGTTGTCAGAAAGAGATCTAGAAGTGAGGCATGTTTATCTTGCTGGTCTAGGAAACGTGTCGGAAATGTAACCAACTGAGATAGGGAATGGGATGTAGAGAAGCTATATATAGAAGGTAGAGTGGGAGATAACCAGGCATGTTAAAGTGGTTAGAGGGGATGGAGGAGTGAAGGTTAGTTTCACTTCATGCTAAGATATCCGGGGTGTTTACAAGGAGAAATGACTCAACATCATCTAAGTTAGTTCTAAGCCCTCGGATATTAGTAAATGCAAGCCTCAAGGGAGGAGGCAGGTTGGTTTTCTTTGAGTTTGGTCCTGGTTTAAACGTAACTTTTGCTTGAGCTGTCATTTCATTTTATTTTATTTAAAAGTTTCAGTTAGGGTGAGTGAGTGAGGGGGTGCTGGACAAGTAGTTGTGCAGAATACCAGACATGCAATACAAGTAGACTATCAGCTGTCCTCACCCACAGGATTGTGGCCTCAAGAAAGCCCACCGGGAATGAGTGCAGGGTCCCGTTCCATGCGCGACATGGCACTACACACAGCCCGATATTTTAAACTGTTGATGGAGCAGCCGCTCTAAGCGCTACCAAAGAGTTAGGGTTCCTGTACTATCAGTCGGAAACAGCAGCCAGGAACTGTCAATCCGGTACCCTCAATCCGTTAGGCAAAGCCAGCCCAGTCCAACTGCACCGACATATATGGCACTGAAGCACCCCACTGTGTCCAGTTTAGGGGGATGGGATGTGGGGGGAGTGGGGAAAAGCGGCGTTCATTGCCCTAGTCAGGAAACAAGGTTAACCACTGGGTGATTCAGACGAGTCCCTGTGATAGTACCTCTACGCCTGGCCAATAGGCAAAGAAGGAGTATGAAAGTCGGGCGATAGACAGAGCCTATATCCTCCTTAAGCAGTTTAGGTTTGCCAACCGGTGATTTGTTTGAGTCACCAGCTCTAGGAAGGTTGTCGTCCAGGACTGAAGAGGCCTCCCTCCCCTAGGTTTAGTTTCAGAGTTTTCCTTCTCCGATACGGATGACCTGGGAAGACCTACGGATCCATCAGCTCCGAGAGGGTTCGCCCCGCGCCTGGGTCCTAATCCAGGTATTTCTGCGACCCCGCATGAGTAGTTAATATTTATTGGTTATTTAGGTTAATATCTCCTGAAAAAATCGGGCATTTAGGTTATTTCTACAGAAAATTTTCACTCCTCAAACCTGGTTAAAAAAGGGCATTACTATGCTTCCATTTTCATTTTTACTGGGAGAGGGTATAGGTAAAAATTCATGCAGTGGAAGCAGCTAAATTTGCTACAGTATTGGATTGAGAGAGACGAGTTAATGTATGGTTAGATATAGTTTTGTAAGTTTAGGAATGTATGGTTAGATATGGTTTAGTAGGTTTAGGATTAGGATAAAATGTTAGGGTATGATTTACTTGCTATTAGAAATTCTGATTTGGTGCCCAAACCGAATATTTAGTAAGACTGAAAGATAAGATATGTTCAGTATAGATACAAGAGAACATTTGATATGGAGTACAGTTATACCTGATAGATATAGTTTATTGCATATTCTGTAAGTATAGTTAAATATAGATGGATGGATAAGTAGTATTATATACGAATGCATGGAATTTTAGACAATTTGATTGATAACATTTTATGACTTTTATACAAGCAATAAGAAAAACTAAAACCGATTAAATGAGAAATTATTTCATAGTTATTTTTCTATTCATATTTGATGACAAACAATATTTGGTTTTAACGAAAAAGATACTTTCTAAGAATGCACTGATTTAAAGAAAATTGATCAGACAAAAGGCATTTATATGATAAAAATGAAAGTAATAACAGAAAGGAAAGCATTATTGAATTTCTATTATCAACCTTTTTGAGCTCGATTTCCCCAACTTCTAATGTCATCAAAATGTTTAATATAAATCAAAATTCGCGTTCAATATTTTTGTCCGACAAGAAACTTCTAGTAAAACTTGTAAAACGATAGAAATATAATATTAAAAACGTATCTTTTGAAGAAATGAAAAGACGTATAACTGATTTAAAGTTTGCAGTTCAGGAATTAAACTTGACACTTTCCGATTCTATACATTCAGAATTTATTGTTCAGCTTTTCCCTTTGATATGTTTAAAGGATTTTCTGAGTGAAGTTATTTATGAGAGTCATTTCTTTCCAAGCCACCCACCCCAATATTTTATTGCGTTGTGGTTTCAGTACACTAAAGTCACCCATTGATCTAGTTTGAGTTTTGTAATTTAGTTTCCAATGCACAGAAAATCTTTATAAGATTTGAAGATCTAGAATATTATATAAACAATAAAATTTGACATGCAGTATTTGGAATATTCAGACTGTCACTTAAAACTACTTATAATTAAACAATCTTTATCCGTTACTTTATTAAATATATACTTAGCAGTAAAGCCGTTGCGCTATATTTAATATTACTAAGCAATATATCCGTCATATTGAATATTACTTAGCAATATATTCGTTATGTTTAATATATCCGTTATGTTATATTGCATACTAATTAGCTATATATCTTTTTCGTTATATTGAATATTACTTAGCAATATTTCCGTTACGTTATATTGAATATTGCTTAGCAATATTTCCGTTACGTTATATTGTATATTGCTTAGCAATATTTCCGTTACGTTATATTAGATATTAATTAGCAATATATTGGGGATGTTATTGAATATTACTAAACAATATATCCGTTACATTTTTGAATATTGTTTAGAATTTATACGTTATATATATTATTATATATATTAGATATTAATTAGCAATATATCTGTTATGATATATTAGATATAACTTAGCAGTATATTCGTTACGTTCTATTAGATATTACTTAGCAATATATTCGTTATGATCTATTAAATATTACTTCGCAATATATTCGTTACGTTATATTAGATATTACTTAATAATGATTAATAGCATAATAGTATAAGTAAATAGTAGCAATATATTCGTTATGCTATTTTGCTTTACTCTTTAGACGTTGTGATACCCTTGTTGAAAAAAAAAGGTTGATAATAGAAGTTCAATGTAATATTTAATCCTCCGTGCGGGCGATACTAAGAATAAAATTGAACATTAGAACTTTTACCCAGTCATGGTTGACGGAACATGAGCATGCTCTCCGTGTGAATTAAATAAAGCGTTTCGCTCAAAAGATCGTGCAGATTCTCGAGTTCGACGACGATTCCCGAGGTCGATAAGATTTATTTAAAAACCTTCTGACGTTGAGTTAGCCGACACGTTATGAAAATAACATAAAAGATGGGAACAGTAATCCGAATAATCAAAATAATACAATGTATAAATTTTGATCTCAAAATTACGAAATATTTTGTATTTCAGATAATGAAAATATAAATGTTAGGGACTTACTTATAAAATTCCCCTCTCCCAAGTATAAATGAAATAAGAACTAAAAGTTTTAATGGATTTTTATGGACATGCTTTATGTTATCTTACATCGTTGTAATATTTATATTTTTCACATCATTTTTTTAAATATTTATAGAACTGTATAAAATTGATATAGTTTCACATTAAACGAGATTTAAGATGTAGTAAATGTGAATTGTGTAATTAATAAGAACATCTGTGCAAGTCTATAATACCGATATTCATATTATACCACGGTCGTCTCAAAAGTAAAGCCTCATATTCTTTAAATTAAAAAAAAATAAAAAAGGTATGCATATCGGAGTGGTACTATTAAAACGAGCGAACTTGCGGAATTTATTTTTCTACATAGTCACCAACATTCTCAATGCACTTTTACCAGCGATCCTCGGGTTTCAAATCCCGAGTTCTGATGTGACTAAATCATGAGCCCAAAATGCGGGCGAAGCTCGAGTTTTTGAACTTCCGGTTTGTTGGATTTCTAAGCTCTCGTAAGCTGCAACCTTGCTTGCGGTAAAAACAATTATATAAT
The DNA here is from genome assembly GCF_053919585.1 of Euprymna scolopes. Lineage (NCBI taxonomy): Eukaryota > Metazoa > Mollusca > Cephalopoda > Sepiida > Sepiolidae > Euprymna > Euprymna scolopes. Next base: position 127,726,258 of record NC_136491.1, read on the forward strand.
TATTTCCACAGCCAGACAATGTCGCAACTCACAAGAGACAGGAACGTCAACAGACCGGAACTCCAAGAGTGTCGCAGTTTGCTTGATCTGTGTAAGTCAATGACAATTTTGCGTGTATGGTGTGTTTGCTGAGTTGGTAGACTGCTCGCCTAGCTTGCTAGAGGCGTGGGTTTCAAATCTCGAGTTCAGGTGTGTCTAACTGATGAGCCTGAATCAGAGCGAAACTCGAGTCTTGGACTTCCGTTTATTGGTTTTCTTAGCTCTTGTAAACTGCGAGCTTGTCTGGCCGTGGAAATAATTATATATTCTTCCACAATTTGAAAATATTTATATCTATACATCTATAAAAGTGTAAGTGTATGTATGTCTGTCTGTGTGTTTGTCTATGTACATTTCTCTACACAATAACTCAGTCAATTTTCAGTCTACAGACTCGAGATTTGATATACAGGGTATGAAGATTTGGGTAAATCTTTGTAATCCGTTTTCGGCCAAATGGGGCAAGCTTTTTTAATCGGTTTAAGCATTTTTATTTACTAATATATAAAGGTATGTATGTATGTTTGCATGTCTGCCTAAAACTTTCGACAAAGGCAATGGATTTTCAAAAGCTTAGTATCGTTTTGGAGGTCGACCCTTTAGACGACAAATACCGAAAAATTGGCTAAAAACATTAATTTCTTTACCCTCAACTGGGCAAATTTCTACAGGGAGGGGTTGCTTTTCTCACCGATATTTTCGAAAGTCATCCCCTGTTTTCGATTGTCTAGCCTTAATTGAAACATACGTCACTACCGGTTTGGCAGCGGTCGTAACAGCGAAGACGTCACGTTTTTCTCCCGTTCTTTTCCTCCTTCCCGGTACGGGTCCGAGCTTGCCTTTCTACAACCATTTTTTTTTGCTCAACACCCACCTCCAAACACCCGGACAGCGCCAAGCACCCATGCTAGTATATATATTTATATATATATATATATATATATATATATATATATATATATATATATATATATAAGTGAAAATGTCTGTGTATGTGTGTGTATGTGTGTGTGTGTGTCTGTGTACATCTCTCTGCCGAATAACACTGTCAATTTTCGGTCTAGAGACTCGAGATTTAACATAAGGAGTATTGAAATTTGGGAAAATCTTTGTAATCGGTTTTCGGCCAGAAATTTGGCTGTCAAGGAGTCAAAGTTCAGCGATTTGACCTTTGAAAACTCTACCAAACTTCTCCGCAAATTTTGGGTCTAAATCCTTGAAATTTTAGATGTATGTTACATGACCATGGGTCTAACTTAATAACTTGATTTGAGCCCCCCAAAATAAATGTTAAGGGGTCAAAATTGGGGTCAATGTTTTAAGAAATTTGACCTCTGCGGTCTTTACCAAATTACTCACCTAATTTCTGGTCTAAACATTTGAAACTTTACATAAAGGGTATTCAGACATAGGGCAAGGTTTTGGATCGGTTTGGGTCGAAAATTATAGCTGCAAAGGAGTCAATGTTCAAAAGAGTTTACTTTTGCGGTGTCTAGCAAACTACTCAGCCAATTTTGGGTCTAAACATTTCAAATTTACACATAACGGGTATTCAGACATGCAGCAAGCTTTTTAATCAGTTTTGGCGCTAAATTTTGGCTTTCAAAACATCAAAGTTGAAAGAGTTGACCTTTGCAGATTCTACCAAATTTCCCCGTCAATTTTGTGTCTAAAGAATTGAAATTTGAGATGTAGGTAACTTGGCCATGGGGAAAACTTTGCATTTTGATTTGAGACCAACAAAATAAATATTATGGGATCAAAATTGGGGTCAAAGTTAAAAATATTGACCTCTAAAGTCTCTACGAAATTACTCATATAAATTTAGAAATCTTACATAAAGTGTATACACACATAGGGCAAGTAATGAACATATATATATATATAGTGAGGGGTTAATAATTGTGAATTATCAATTTAATACAGGGTGAAACATAACAAAACTCAATTTTTTCATGTACGATTGTTTCGGAAAAGGTATCCTTTAATTTATTGTCTATAACACTATATAATATATGTAGTAAGAGAGTATTATTGCGTAACCACGCTATATTTCATGGATATAAATTCATGTTCATTGGTCAACTACATCGCTGCATTTGTTAGAAGCGAGGATAGCAATATTATACAGGAGTGATGTAGGGTATGTAAAACATTATTTTATCGTTTACATTCATTTTCTTTTGCAATTTAAAATAATACTGCAGCATATCAAAAGAATAAGGTCACACAAAGGGAAAGAAAATGGTTTTATCTCTCTCTCTCTTTCTCTCTCTCTCTTTCTCTCTCCCTCTCTCTCTCTATCTATCTATATATATATATATTCAGCTTTTCTAAAGTATTGAGCATTTTTCTATTTTTTTCACTAATTATACCCCCTAATATATATATATATATGTATATATATATGTATGTATATATATATATATATATATATATATATATATATATATAACTACTTCATTTACACACATAAAATTAATATACGAAAGTATAGATTTATGCGTAAACTTTAAGTATTTACTTCAAAAGTGCTCAATACGTAGTTAGAGCTAGTTAGTAGTTTATAAAATATATATGGCGATGTTCGATAAAATGAATGCCCATTGGCTGATAGGAAGGGGCGCGGTGGATACTAGAAAGATGATTGGCTAAAAAAATCCTCAACAGAAGAGGACCATATAAAAACGATAAACAACCACAGAATTCGCGCATAAACCTGACGAATCGTAGAGTGGATGAAACGCCGAATATTCAGTGTAGCTTAATCGCCATATATATTTTATAAACTACTATATATATATATATATATATATATATATATATATATATATATATATATATTACTTGTTTATTGTTATATAAACATGCTCACATCCCGCTGCTACAAACAGCCACTTGTTTCAATCAAACAACAGATATCATCAGGCAGCGACTTGACTATTCAAAAGTTCAATGAATAATGGATTTTTATTTTAGGTAGGAACTCTTTAGAAGTTGGAGTTAAAAAACTTAAAACACAGGACTTTAATTAAATAAAAAAGTAAAAAGGGAGAGGCAATTTAAAAAATGTGCGTCGCTATTTTTGAGTATTTCGTTGATTTAATTACTTCTTTTGCCTGAATATATTTATAGGTAAGTGTACTTGTATCTGTGTTATTAGTAATCTGGTATTGAATGTATTATTTTGTGATTTAATATGACTTTATATCTATACTTAAATAGCTTAAACTTCCAACTTAATAGTATAGTTACACCTTTACTTATGTGCATGTATATGTATATATATATATATATGTATATATATATATGTGTGTGTATGTGTGTGTATATTTGGGTATATATATGTGTGTGTGTGGTTATATATCTATATATATATATATTTGTATTATATTCTTTTTATATACATAAATATTAGTAGTTTTTTATTTATAATTATTGGACCTATTTAATTTATTTAATCCCCTCTTATGGCTAAATATGTTATATTAAAAAGATAATAAATATTAATTTTATTCTGTTTTTATTATTATTATTATTATTATTATTATTATTATTATTATTATTATTATTATTATTATTATCATTACTATTATGTTTATTGTTATTAATAATAATTTTAATATTGTTTTATCATTATTTTTTTCTTTTATTCATATATTTATCTAATAAAAACGCGAAAACTTTAAACTTATATCATTTAGCATAAAGGGCCTAATTAATGGTAGACGTATGTTTGAATTGCGTTGATTTTACTCGTGGACGTATGTAAGAGGATAAATATGCTAGCAGAATACATTCCCTGCCTTTTTTGACACGTTCATCTCTGACGCTTGGATTGTATCTTCTGTTTGTATTTGTAATAATATGCTTCATTACTGAATTGTATAATTGTTCATAAATTGGTTGACACGCAGATTTTTTCTTTTTCTTTTTCTTTTTCTATATACTGTCAAATTCTTACTTTCTCTCTTTCTCTATTTAACTAGATCTCATTATTCTTTCCTTTTCCTTCTAGTTCTTATTCTCTTTATTATAACCCTTTGTTTCTTTTTTCTTTTCTTCTCCATATCATATATATATATATATATATATATATATATATGATGTGGAGGGGGGGGAGAGGAGAAATGAAGTATGTATATATATATGTATGTATATATATATATATAGAAGTAAAGTATGTATATATATGTGTATGTATATGTATGTATATATATATATATATGTATATATATATATATATGTATATGTGTGTATATGTGTGTGTATGTGTATATATATATATATATATATATATTTTCTCTCTTCTTTTTCTCTCTATTTTGTTTTCTCTATATTTTCTTTCTCTATTTCTGTCTCTATTCCTTTTTTTCTTCTCAATCACTCTCTCCCCATTGTAATCTTTTAACTTTATTTAAATTGCCTCTCCCTTTTTACTTTTTTATTTAATTAAAGTCCTGTGTTTTAAGTTTTTTAACTCCAACTTCTAAAGAGTTCCTACCTAAAATAAAAATCCATTATTCATTGAACTTTTGAATAGTCAAGTCGCTGCCTGATGATATCTGTTGTTTGATTGAAACAAGTGGCTGTTTGTAGCAGCGGGATGTGAGCATGTTTATATAACAATAAACAAGTATTATCAGCTCTTTTTATTGAGCACTATCTAACAACCTCGTTGAATTCATTAGTCCATTACTTTTGAATATAAAAAAACCCCGAGTATATATATATATATATATATATATATATATATATATATATATATGACGAGGGGTAGGGCCCCGAAACATGCATGTACGTAGATTACTCTTTTATAAATAAATAAATAAATAAATATAAATATTATTTTTTATGTTCTAAATAAAAAATAGGCAATTTCTAAAAAAACATACGATCTTCAAGCTGAAGACGCTAATCTTAATATCGTTTAAAAAATCAACAACAAAAACTACGTAAATATGTATATATATATATATAGAAAGAGAGAGAGAGAGTGTGTGTGTGTTTTACGACACCCAGCTCTATGGTGAGACGCTGACGATACTTCAGCACCAAAAGAAGGTCATGTTTATTGTTTGGTTTCTGTGACCGTTATTATCTATTACAGTATTTTGAATACAGGCGAAACCATTACAGCAGAGAAGTACTGTCGACAAATAGGTAAAGTGCGTTAAAAACAAAAAGGCCCAATTCTCCTCCACAACGATGCCCGACCGCACGTTACTAAACTGGCCCTACAGAAAGAGGATGAATTAGACTAAGAAACTGTGCCTCATCCGCTATACTCTCAAGACCTCTAACCTACCGACTTCTACTGTTTCAAGCATCTCGATAAATATTTGCTTTAGTGCGAAATGCTTTAAAAACCGAAGGAATATTAAAAACGCTTTCAGCGACTTCATCGCCAACAGAAAGCAAGATTTTTTTACGTTACGTTTTTGTGTTGACAAAAGTGTGTTGATACTGCTGGTGCTAATTTCGATCAATAACTTCTTTGTTTGAGCTGAGATATATTCATCTGAAATTGTAATGTTAAAAATCGCAAGAACTTTCTTGTCAACCTGATACATATCAATACTCCTGTAAATTATTTTTTTTGTGTGTATTGATATTCATATTAAACATCCTTTTTTCTATTTATTTAAAAAGGAAATACAACTTTGTTATATATGGGGCGTGGAATTCATTTATTTGCAAAAGATCTTGCTAATTTGCATATACTTTTAAACATTCATTTTAATTAATTCTCTATTTTTTTTCTCGGTTTTCTTATAGGATGATCATCTTTGTATTCTACATGATTTATACTTGCATAATATTTGGCTAAATAGGTTATAGTAAAAACAAACCTCTTTATATATATATATATGCGTATATGCATATTTGTTTAAAAATGTTTTTGGTTTACAGACGTGAAACTTAATACATAGGGTATTCGAACCCATGCAAAACTTTATATTTGAGTTTTAGCTGGGAAAAATTCATACAAAAGTGTAAAAATTAAAGAAATGGAATTAACCAGGTGAAGGTCAAACGACGGAATATTTACATGCACACACACACCTCTCTCTCTCTCTCTCTCTCTCTCTCTATATATATATATATATATATATATATATATATACAGAAAATACTTTCTTCTTGTGTCTGGGTGTTTGTGCTTGGGAGTGAGTTCCTTATATACGGTGGATTTTCACAAAAAATAAACAAATGTGCATTATGTGTCTGGGAGTGTTCTAAGGCAGGTTTTGTATAGGAATGACTCCGGTAAGCATCGACAATCTATAATTAGAAATAAAGCATATTAAAGAAACATTCTAGTTTTAAACAACGTTAATATCCTTATATAGCCTTTCGAAGTGCATTTGTGATGGTTTATAATCGCACAAGTGCTAGGGCAAGGCGTATAAAATCCACCGTAAGATCTTTGATAAGACCGGAGCTCGTTCGAAATAATATTTCTGTTTAAGTCACAACTGAACTATGATACTTGACATTTACATTTTAAACTTTAATTCAAGCCATTATATAAAAATAATTTTACAAAATCAACTCTAGATTTTTTGTTTTACATGGAGTTCACCACTTATCAAGGCCCAATGGCCACTCGGGGATAAGGGTTATTGTGTGTACAGTAATCAGTGGGATAGTGTAGCAATAGTATTGGAGAATTGATAAAGTGTCATTACTTAAGACATCAGGAATTTGTATGTGTTGGACTTGAAGACATCCAGGTTGAAGTCGGGAGGGAAACAGGCAAGCGGAACAGATTTCCGCAGGCGTGCAGTTCTAAGAAAGACACTTTGTTCATGGCATCTACGTTTTGATTTAGGCACAGATAAGGAGTGGGGAAGACTTAATGAATGCAGAGAGGCATGTGGAGCTTCCTCTCGGTGCACCGTTGTGGGTGCTCGACTACAGCTGGCAATAAATCGATTTAATTAAAAAAAAATGGTGATTTCCTTGATTTCGATGTAGATGAAAGTATTCTTCTAATCGAATATATTAAACGACAACAGATTCAGGACGAGTATTACAAATTATTCGAGAAAAATATGTTTGCATCACTTTTATAACTTTTGGAAAATTTTCTAGAATATCGATTATAATTTTGTTTAATAATTTTCATGAAAATGCATTGTGTGTTCTGCACTCCAAAAAAGTGGAATTATGCTTAATTCGTATTTAATGACAAAATATTAATTGGAATGTATTTCTAAGATCTTTTAACTTTCAGATAAAATAATGTATCTACATTATGCCCTTTACAACCAGTAACATACTAAATTAATGAAATGTAGAAATACAGGGTGGAACGATAAAGTTGCTGCTGTAAAGAAAACAACACTACAACTATATTTTAAGACGTTTTTTGAAAAATCAATTCAGGTAATGTGATTATGTAGTAGAGCTAACATCTATACAATGTAACCGCCTTCAGTCTCAATCACCGCCATGATAGGGTCCAGAACTGAAAGTATCCCTTTTTCACAAGCGCCAGCGGAAGCGTGGCGAATACTCGGCGAATGGAGCCGATTAGGCTAGTGTTGTGGGAGGTTATGTTAGTGATGTTCTCGACGTATGACTAAACTAAGTAGTCCAGCGGGGGAGAATGAGGCAGTGAAAGAAGGGTACAAAGCCTTGATTTCTTTCGACTTGTCGGCCAATGTTGATTCATGCTGCCACATCCTGGTCTACCAGCAGCCATCTGATTGCACCAAAGAATCCCAACACTATTCTGTACATCCAGGTACATTTTCGTGTTGCCTTTCATGTCGACTTCAAAGATGAAAGGTGACATGATAAGAACCTTACTTGTATCCAACCAAAGATATAGCCGTTGCCTAACACTTAGTTTTCATACCCTGAACACATACCTGTCATTCATGACAATCCAGCGATGCCTTTTAAAGGTGATGGAAAGGGCCCTGTTTTCATAACCTGGATCAGTAGATAGCATGAGTTGTACAGCGGCGCATCTCCGATCTCGCTTGTTGGACATTGTGTCACTTTCAGACCTGATAGAAGACTCCTATCGTTCTTGGGATTTGTACATAAATGGCTAACTAATAGATGGTCTGCAACAACAAAATAAGAAAACCGGTTTTCTTCAAACAGAAATGGAATCATGTCGCCTTTTCTATTATCGTTCCACACTGTATATACAAATTGAGGACTGATAACTATTGTAAACGTCACAAATATCGGTGCTATCTGAATTTTATGAAGGTCTTCACTCTTATTTTAAATCGCATAAAACTAAATTAAAGTAAATGTGTTACATGATAAGGGCTGTCCCCTTTTCATGTAAGTATAAAAATAGAGAGATTTAGTTATAATGAAAATGAAATAGAATAGACGAAATTCGAACCTCGTAAATTAGGTTTAGAAATAGATTACGAGAGAGAATTAGCAAGTGGAATGTGAAAACAAACCATTGTTTAGCTTAGATAAAATAGTTTTAAGAAAAGAATGTGCATTGTCAATTCTGTTATAAAAATTCAATTGAAGAATGCAACTATAAGATAATTTAATAAACATGTTTTTAACATATTGGAAATATAGGTTACTGGGAATATAGGTTAAAATTACTTTTGTAAACAAAGGAAAAAAGTTTTGGACACACATTTCCAGAACACGTGAGAGAAGACACATGTTTTAACATGTGTATGGCGTCATGGAAAATGGGAAGTTCTCGATATAGTTAGAAACTTTAGAGTTAAGCAGAGAGAAACCGGGAGAGAGTCTAAGAGAGTCTGAGGACGACAGACGATAGTCTGGAGTTGGGAGTCGAACGTCTAGAAGCGAGACGGTAACCTTTGAAACATAGAATGTGAAACTTTGAATTCCTGAAAGCAAAGCCAGCGGCCGGTCCATGAAAATAAACCCATCATGTGTTTTTATAAACGTCGTCTTTGTGTTGTAATTCTACCAAAAGGTAAAGTGAAAATTGTTATTATATGTCTTATATATCATGTGTTTTAAAATGTCTTTACATACACGTCTCTACATCTCATATCTACAATGTGAACACTAAGACTGTCTGAACACTGTTTCCTCACTCTAAGAGCTTCTATTACACTTCTAAGTATGAACATTTTATATATATGAATATCTTCATAACACGAACATCTCTCTCAACAACATCATCTCTCTCTAAGACTCTAAGACTCTAAGACTCTCACTATAAATATGACCTAACAATAACAAGAAAAGAATAATAATAATAATAATAATAATAATAATAATAATGAACTATATATATAACAAATGTAGCTCAGATTTTACCTCCTTGAAGCTTTGTTATAAAATCATTATCATCTAAAGAAGTGAAATCGATACATACACATATATATAAGGAGCGTTCCAAAAGTAATGGCTCCTATTTTTTTATTTCACCCAAATGTCGGAAGAGATTGCAAATTGCATTTTTATTATGACTGAGTTTATGTATTCATGACCTGGAAGTTTCATCCCTCTATTTGTCTCTGTTGGTGTGAGACTCTAAGAAAGCAACTAATTTCTGAAACAAATGCAATGTGAATGGCGAAAAATATGTAGAAAAATAAACTTCGGATCACAAAAGATCATTCGTTTTAATGGTACTGCTCTCGTTTTCGTAATTGTTCAACTTTTTCAGTTTAAATATCGGAAGGTTTACTTTAGGGATTGCCCTTGTATGACAAAGCTCGGCCCGGACACCGATATACAACCGTCATTCATCTTTGGTAATAGTGCGTACAGAATGGTGGTGACTATGTAGAAAAATAAATTCTGTAGCACAGAAAGTTGTTTGTTTTAATGGTACCCCTCCCGTTTTGACAGGTCTTCAACTTTCTAAGTTTATAAAATACAGGAGACTTTATTTGAGAAATAAACTCGTTACTTTATCTGAGTATATAATAAGAAAGATTGAGTGGAATATAGTAGAAATAATAAAAAAAATTTTTTGTAAATATTAAAGTTCGATTCACAGAATTTACCTGTTTTCAGAAATATCTCCAGGGTTAATATTAGACATCCGATCATTGATAGATCAATAGGTCTGATCCTCTATACTGTTTTTGTTTCCATGTTCTTCCAATTTGCAGATCTTCCTCACAAATCTTAATTTGCTCTTCCGTTTATTGTTTATGATTTTATTTATATGCACTGATCAATAGTTTAAGATCGCAGAGATTGAAACTTCGATATAATTAAATCGATAAATCGATAATGAAATCGTTTGCATTTGGATAGTTGAGATGCACACCGGATGCACTCGTGTACCCAACAACGTTCGGCAATTTGCATTGAAAACATTTCATCATATATTTCACATTTTATGATATACTTTCACAAAAAAATATTTTAACATTATATACTTTACCGAAACTTAAAGTCGCATGATAAATTGAATCGTTAATTAAATCATATTTTGAAAATGGAATTTGAGGATTCACACGATACGCGAGTTTGGATAACAAATCTTAAAATAAACTGATATATACGTTAAATTCTTCTTGTCTAATATCTCTTTACTTTAATTCGATATTTTACCTATTCTTTATACGGCATATCGCTCTTTTACAAGTTATTTCATGCCGGTTTCGGTCGTTTTGGTAAGAAAGAATGGTTCAAGTTCCTTATATCTTCAAGTAGTTATACATTGCGTTTGTTTTACTTGCTTAGTTTGAATGCTTACCGACTTTTTTCAGGTTATTTACTTACCAATCCGGTAATTTTACTAAATTTGGTTATACTTCAAGTCCTTTATATATTCTTATATTTATACATGCTTTTCTGTTTAGTTGTATTCCAAGAATACACACACACACACATACACACACACGTATATATATATATATATATATATATATATAATAAAAAAATTACAATTAAATTTACCAAAATGATCCAAGATGGTAAAATTAAAGTATATTATAAATATTAAAGAATTAATATTTATAAAGTTATCTCAGCCAGATGTAAAAGCTCGATGAAACCAAATAGGAGATAGAGCTTATAATAGGATTATTTACCTTCCACCAGACTATCCATTCACGTGTAATCACCTTTTGCTTCACCATATTCCCTCTGCTTCACTTTTTTGTTATCAAGTAAGATCTTTGGCTTACTTGTTGTTTCATCTAATTCTTTTGCATGCAAAATCCGATCCCGCATTTTGCTAATTCCTACCCTCTGATAAGAAGGAAAGTATTTCTTCGAAACTCCGCGGATTAAGGACTATCCACTTATCTAGTGTTTCCTTTTCAGATTAAATATGTTTTTAACTCATTTCAAAGTGTTTTAACATGTTTTATTAACTGTTTGCTGCTATATATATATATATATATATATATATATATATATATATATATATATTATATGTTTTTAACATGTTTTATTAACTGTTTGCTGCTATATATATATATACATATATATATATATATATATATATATATATATTAAAGCAGATGCGCTGTTTCCACTGTTCCGTTCATTATCGATTGGCCTCTCCCACAAATAATTGTTTTCAGCCGCTGGTATTGTATCTGTTATTTTCTCAACAAAATATCTAAATTAAAACAGTGGAACTTTCTTCCGTCTAGATTTAAGAAGCACCCAACCCTCATATTTCTGATGAGAATTCAACTCTTGTTTTGTTTTCTTTCCTGCACATATTGATTTGGTCGGGTAGTTACAAATAGTGTCTGGTTCGCATAGTTTAGTATTTTCTGTGTATGATTCCGGATTTTTTAAGTGTGTGGAAAAAACACAGAAAATGGAGGCTTGCAAATATTGGCATGGAAAGGCCAAGGTTTCAATTGTTCAATGTACTGGTCATTCCTACTTTATTACATATTATTTGTTTCTTCGAATACATCTTTTATTTACTTAACACATTTCACACCAATGTCTATTAACAATACATAGAGAACAGTATGCACAACAGTATAATTAGTTTTTGACTATGCATAAACAAAAATCGTGATGTTATCATTATGATAATTTTACTACTAATCTATCCATATTTATGTCAATACATTTAAAATGTGAAATAGAGGGAAAGGCCTTTATTTCCTAAGGAGGCCAGCGATAGACACAGAGCTATTTCTCTCGTGTTTACAGAAAATATTCACATAATAAATATTTATTTTTAGGTACAGTTCCTAAATTTTTTTCGTATTAAGAGGCATAAACCCACAAACAATAATATATATATATATATATATATATATATATATATATATTATTATTATATATTATATATATATTATTGTTTGTGGGTCGTTGAAATACAGTATGGTTTCATTGTATCACAACACATCAGTGCCGCTAGACTAGCACCTCTTCCAAGCCGAGGATTGAACCTAGAACCATCGCGTTGACAGTCGGCAGTTCTACCCATCGACCCACAGTGCTCGCAAATAATCCCACCAAATATCTATTTTAAACAAAAATTCGTCTACCACTTTTATAGTGCTGAAGCCATTTATTCATAAACAAACAGCGAGCTTTGCATTTTCAGCCAATAAAGTAGCGGGTGAGATTATTTACGACAGTGCTCTAGCCAAAGAGGAGGGATAACTTTAGATAGATAGAGATATTCGGCTAGAGGGAAAGCGACAGAAAGAGAAAGAAAGACGGAGAGTGAGGTTACATAGGGTCAGCGTTAGGTACTAAATATTCAAACATCTAAGGATATTTTTGTTTTCAGTAAAGAAAGCAATTCAAGGCAGAATTGAAACAGCACACTGAGGTTAGCCGGTTAAAATACTTTTAAGGGATAAAAAAAAAATCGTTATACATTTTGTACACCAATCTAAGTTTATTTTTAATTTTTAATCAGTTTATATGCGTGTTGCGTTCGTACAGTGGTAACGTCACTAGCTTTGAAAGCTACAGTTTTGCTTTCAGTTTCGATTCTAGCATCAAACAAAACCAAATGCATTTTTTTACTTTTGAAATCAAAACACATAACAAAAACAAAAACAACAACAACAACAACAACAATAATAATAATAATAATAATAATAATAATAATAATACTAATAATAATACTACTAATAATAACACTAATAATAATAATACTAATAATAATAAAGCAAATAATAATAATAATAATAATAAAGCAAATAATAATATATGCGAAATCTAGACAAATTACAATATCACATTTAAGCGTATTTTATGACCAAAACCGGGCAAACACACTCGTAAGTTAGAAGTAAAATATAAAAAAATAATAATGCCAATTTTATTTGATTATTCACTAATAAGTAAGTATTGTTACTGCAATGGGAATCTACTGAATAATTAACAGGTCTCCTTTATACTTATTTACTGTCGCCTTGCGCTCTGGACAGATCTATGCTATTGTATTTTTACTGATCTCTCTGTCTCTGACTGTTAGTTTGTCTCTCTTTTAGTTTGTCTGTTTCTCTCTGTGTTAGTTTGTCTCTCTCTATATATATATCCTTCATTGGTTTCATTTTAGTTCAGTCGAACCTCTCAAAAATCAAAGAGCAATTTCTTAAAGACTAACACTTGATTTCTCCATTGGATACATCGATATTCGAATGTTCCATTAAATATCTCTTTTACTTTTTAAACACTGACATAGTAAAGAAGTTTGGAAGATAATTTTTTCATCTCTCGAATTCACCATTTAAATATGTTATCGCATATCTTTCTGGTGGTTTCTTGGTCTTACTGGATTCCATGACAATAATTCACCTAGTCTAGTGGAGTATCAAACTTTAGGAGTTAATATCATTTATAGAAAATACAGCAATTTTCGTAAATGCCAGTGTGAGTTAGTCATACCGAGGAAATTTTATTTGGGTCGCGAATACTATTAGAGGGTGTCTAGTAAGCATGTGTGTGTGTGTGTGTGTGTGTGTGTGTGTGTATATATTTAGACAGCATTTCTTTCATTTACACACGCATTTAACCGAGAGCTTTTGTTTAATTATACCTTTTTTCCATATATATGTGCGTGCTATGACGGCATCTGCTATGACGTCAATTACTCAGGAATACGACTATCATCTAATTATGTGTTGACATCGCACAATGTTTGAATCCAATGCAATGTCCGAATCCTCTCAATATAAGAGGCTAGAAGAAATTGTACTTGAATGGCAAAAGCATAAACTAATTAATGATAAGTATTAAATAGATAGATTCTGAGCCAACAATTCGTATCCGCTTTGTCAGAAACATCGCTCACGAAATATGAAGACTAAAAGACAGAGTAAGGGAAGCAAGAATTACGAAACTGCCGAAAGTAAACTCAACGTCCATTTTCTATTCTTCTTAATAATGCATAGATTATATTGATATTTTCTCACTTTGATTTCCATTTTATCTTTTGTTTATGAACAAGAAAAAAAAAATGGAAGTAAATCAAGAATTTAAAACAAAAGTTATGAAATTCCTCCCAACTGAAACTGAAATAAGGATAAGAGACCGAAATGGCGCCAAAGTAATTTGGATTGATTGATTTCTTGATCGATTCGTTTTCTATCGCCATTCTAATTTTTTTCTAGTTGTTATACGCGTATAAATCATCGTTTTTTTTTTGCTTTAAGCAAGCACTACTCAATCAATAAGTAAACAACAAAACAGTTTCGCCTGACGACGGCTTTTGTCCGAAATATACTGATTAGGAAAAGAGTCTACAAGTACAAATAACAGCAACATCTTTTCGAACGGATTTTGTCGGCTCCAATGATTGATGACCACACAGAAATAGAACTTTTCCATCAGACTAAATAGTTTTACTGTTATGTCCACTATTCTCTGATGCAATAACCTTTGGAATTTTTGGATAAAACCATAAAATCCATTCATTACTTCTTATATTCAGAGAAATATATAATGGTCAATTAAAATAGTATTAAAAGAGATAGTAAATAATAAATGTAGAAAATAGAAAAAATGTCATACAAAATTAAATCTATTAACAACATAATCATTAACAATGTCCGGCTTTGGATGAGATAGGTTTCTGACAATAATCTTTCGTCTATATATACAGGGTGTCCATAAAGTTCGTGTGCACTTTAAAAAAATTATAACTTTATTTATATTTGCGATAGAAATAATCTGTAAAAAATGTTATAAAGTTTCATGTATCTCGTTATAAGTATAGTTATTGAATAATTTTTCACCCCAAAATTCGTAACAATTTTTAGATAAGTAAAAAATAAGTAAAACATATTTTCTTTTTTTTTCAGAATCAATTTGATCCCATGGCTTCAATTGAGGAAAAAGTAAATTGTGTCCTTTGGTTGGCTGATTTGAAATCTACTATTGCTTTACAAAGAAAGTTTAGAATTGAATACAATAAAAAAGCGCCTCATAGGAACACAATTGTTAAATGGATGAAACAATTTAAAGAGACGGGTTCTGTCCATGATAACCACGGTCTGGAAGGTCATGTGTCAGTGACGAAAATGTTGCTTCCATAGAGGAATCCTTTACTGCAAGTCCAAGAAAGTCTGTAAGACGGGCATCATTGGAGCTCGGGCTGCCAAAGTCTACTGTGCATAAGATTCTGCGGAAAAACTTCATATGAAAGCTTACAAAATTCAATTACATCAACAGTTGTTAGAAGAGGATTATTATGCACGGCTAACTTTCTGTCACAAGTTCAATGAAACACTTTGCAATGATGATGCATTTGTGAGTAATTTACTGTTTTCTGATGAAGCAACATTTCACATTAGTGGGAAGGTAATAGGCATAATTGCCGAATTTGGGGAACTGAAAACCCAGATGAAACTGTTGAACATGAAAGGGACTCGCTTAAAGTTAATGTGTGGTGTGCTTTGGGAATAAATCGAATCATAGGGCCATATTTTTTGAAGATCGTGTTATTAACAGTGACAGCTACTTAGATATGTTGCAGAATTACTTTATTTCGCAACTTGAAAAATTAAGCTTGAAAGATGATACAGTGTTTCAACAAGATGGAGCTCCACACACTTTGCTCGGCGTGTTAGACGGTTTCTAAATCAGGAATTTCCTAACAGATGGATCGGAAGGGGTGAACCATTTCATTGGCCTCCACGTTCGCCAGATTTGACTCCATTAGATTTTTTATGGGGACATGTGAAAACAAGTGTGTATGCAACCAAACCTAGTTCATTGGAAGGTTTGAAAGCTAGAATAACTAATGTGATTTCAGGCATTACTATAAATCATTTGGCAAATGTTTTTTTGTGAACTGCAAAATCGCATTACCCTTTGTATTG
This sequence comes from Euprymna scolopes, assembly GCF_053919585.1. NCBI lineage: Eukaryota > Metazoa > Mollusca > Cephalopoda > Sepiida > Sepiolidae > Euprymna > Euprymna scolopes. The sequence goes on from NC_136491.1 coordinate 127,742,544, forward strand.
CTAATGATGGAGGGCATGTGGAAAGTTAAATAAAATTTCAATAAAAGTTTAAAAATATAGATTTACTTCTTTCAAATCCATTTTACACAAACTTTATGGACACCGTATATATATATATATATATATATATATATATATATATATATATATATATATATATATATATATATATATATATATATATTAGGTTTATTTACTGGCGGTTTCAGATTGAAATAATGTATGTCATTGTGACAGTGTATTGTATATAAATGAAGGAAGAAACTCTGAAACATACTTATCAGAGAATTAGGATATATACAATAACAAAAATTATGCTTAAATAAGAAACAAGTTCGAAAAATGGTTATTAAAACTAGATTTTCGCATGTAGAATTGAGTAAAGTTTGAAATGTAAGAATTAAGAATATTATTTTCAATATAAATAATAATGATGGTGCTGAGATTGATAATATGAATAAATATATAAATAAATACAAAATACAAAAAAAATAAAAATAATTGGAAGTAACTAATTAATTTACAATTCAACATTAGCAGATATGAAGTATAACAAAATAACTTATGCTTATCGATTGAAATAATCTGTAATACTTACATTTTATATTGGAAAAATAGTAAATTAATCTATCTAGTCTAGACTCCTATAAATTTGTTTTTCTTTTGTGCGTATTGATATTCATACTAAAAACCCTCTTTTCTATTTATTTAAAAAGAAAATACAATTTTCTTATATATGGGTTGTGGAATTGCATTCACTAGCAAAAGATCTAGCTAATTTTCATATTCTATTAAACATTCATTTTAAATAATTCCTATTAGTTTTTTCGGTTTTCTTATGGGATGATCATCTTTAGTTAACTATTACGTGTAATTATATTCATACAGATATTCTACATGATTTATACTTGCGTAATATTTGCATAAACAGTTTACAGTACACAAAAATTGTTTCTATATATATTTATGCATACGTATATATTTTTGTTTAATCTATCTATCTATCTATCTATAAAAGTGAACGTGTGTGTGTATGTGTGTGTGTGTGTGTGTGTGTGTGTGTGTGTGTCTGTTGATATACAGGGTACTGAGATTTGGGAAAATATTTGTGGTTGGTTTTCGGCCAGAAATTTGGCTGTTAAGAGGTCAAAGTTCAACGGTTTGACTTTTGAGAACTCTACCAAACTCCTTCGACAATTTTGGGCCTAGACACTTGAAATTTTAGATATAGGTTCCTTGGACATGGATCTAACCTAAGAACTTGATTTGAGCCCAAAACAATAAATGTTAAGCGGTAGTAATAGGGGTCAAAGATTTTAGAAAAATTTTCCTCTACGGTCTCTACCAAATTACTCAGAAAATTTCTGGTCTAAACATTTGAAATTTTACATAAAGGGTATTCAGAGATAGGGCAAGCTTTTTCATCGGTTTGGATTGAACATAAATGTATCTATGTATTTTTGTATGTCTTCGTAAAATTTTCGACAGAGGCAACGGATTTTACCAAAATCAGTGTCGTTTTTAAGTTGGCCTTTCATACGACAAATACCGAAAAATTGGCGAAAAACATTAATATCTTCACCTTCAACTAGGCATTTATTTACAGGGGGGGGCGTTTTTTTCGCCGATATTTTTGAAAGTTATCCTATCATTTCGATTGTCTAACCTAAATGTTAACATAAGCCACTTCAGGTTTGGCGGTGGTCGTAGCCGCAAAGATGTCAGTTTTTTTCCCCGTTCTTTTCCTTCTTCGTAGTTCGGGTTCTAGCCTGCCTTCCTACTACCACTTTTTTTTTTGCTCAACAGACACATCCAAACACCCGGGAAATGCCGGGCTGAAATTCTAGTATACCTATAAAAGTGTACGTGCCTGTGTGTCTGTCTGCCTACAGCGATGATCATATTTATTGGCACGGTAAAATAAAAGTTAAATTTTGTCTAATAAATTCTAAAAAAGGGATTAAATTAAAGAAAATAACAAAGTATATTATGTATTTTTAACTGGCCTTTCCGATGCAGCAATCGGATTTTAGAAAAAATAAATAACAAAGGAACAACAAACATAATTGCAAAAAACCCTTGTTCAAAATTATTGGCACGGCTTTGTTTTTCTTTTAGTATCAGTATAATATCAATCAATTTCCGGTTTACGTGCTTTCTGAACTTTTTTATAGCCATATTATGCTTGTTTAACGCTAATTCAGTGAATAATTTTTTTCAGATAATTTTTAGATAGCGATTTATTTAAACTATTATAAGTGACTAAATTATAATTTTCAATCGCCATGGTTAAAACTAAGGAACACAGCGAAGACGTCAGGAAGCTTGTTGTAGCATGCCATACCAATGGGGAGGGCTATGATAAGATTTCAAAGAAGCTAAACCTTCCCAAATCCACTGTTAGAGCCATAATAAACAAGTTCAAATCGCAAGGCCACGTTATGAGTTTAGAGGGTAGAGGGAGAAAAAGGATTCTTTCCCCAAGAGATGAACGGAAAATTGTTCGACAAGTAAAACAAAACCCAAGGATCTCTGTTGGGGAGATTGTTGATGAACAGAGCATCTCTGGAGTGAATGTATCTCGACATACAGTTGGTAGAGTTTTGAAGAGAGCTGGTTTAAAAGCATGTCGTCCGAGAAAGACTCCCTTATTGAAGCCTATGCACCTGAAAGCAAGGCTAGCCTTTGCAAAACGTCATATTGATAAAGATGTTGAATTCTGGAAACGTGTTCTATGGACTGACGAAACGAAAATAGAGTTATTTGGCCATAATAAAGTGTCTTATATTTACAGAAAATCTGGCGAAGCTTTCCTGCCTAAGAACACCATACCCACAGTGAAGCACGGTGGAGGCAGTTTGATGTTTTGGGGATCCTTTGCTGCCTCTGGACCAGGGTGACTTGTTAAGGTCACAGGTAGCATAAAAAAGGAAGATTATGTTAAAATATTGGATGAAAACCTGAAAGACTCTGCTAAAGAGCTCTCACTTGGTCGTCGTTGGTGGTTCATGCAAGATAATGACCCAAAGCATTCGGCTAAACTGACTAAGAAATGGCTTGAGGACAATCATATTAATGTTTTGGAGTGGCCATCACAAAGCCCAGACCTTAATCCAATTGAAAATTTATGGAGAACATTAAAATTGAGGGTAATGCAAAGGAAGCCTAAGAATCTTATTCAATTGGAGGATTATTGTCAGGAAGAGTGGGCTAAAATTACTACTGAAGAGTGCAACAACTTGGTTGTAAACTATGAAAAGCGACTGAGGAAGGTAATCAAGGCCAAAGGCTATACAATTGATTATTAAATAAATCGTGCCAATAATTTTGAACAAGGGTTTTTTGCAATTATGTTTGTTGTTCCTTTGTTATTTATTTTTTCTAAAATCCGATTGCTGCATCGGAAAGGCCAGTTAAAAATACATAATATACTTTGTTATTTTCTTTAATTTAATCCCTTTTTTAGAATTTATTAGACAAAATTTAACTTTTATTTTACCGTGCCAATAAATATGATCATCACTGTATGTGTATGTACAGTTCCCTACGCAATAACTTTTATCGTTATTTCCATGGCAGGTGCTCGTCTGAACTCCAATCTCTGGTCGCCCCTCGCCAATCTTTCACGAAAAAACACCCATCTAGCTGAATCCACTGTGAAAATTTTCCCCCACTCTTTATCTGTGCCAAAATCAAAACGTAGATTCCATGGACAAAGCTTCTTTCTTAGAACTGCACGCCTGTGGAACTCTGTTCGGTATGTCTGCTTCCCACCTGACTACAACTTGGATGTATTCAAGTCCAACGTTAACAAATTCCTAATGAACCGCCCCCCTTAAGTAAACACTTCATCAAATCTCCACACTAACGTAATGTACTTGCAATAACCCTTATCCCTGAGTGGCTTCCGGGCCTTGATAAGTGGTGACCACCGTGTAAAACAAACAAAAAACTCTGTAAATTTTCAGTCTACAGACTCGAAATTTAATATATGAGGTACTGAGATGTGAGAAAATCTTTGTGGTTGGTTTTCGGCCAGAAATTTGGCTGTTAGTGGTCAAAGTTCAACTTTGAGAACTCTATCAAACTCTTCGACAATTTTGGGTTTAAACACTTGAAATTTTAGATATGGATTCCTTGGACATGGATCTAACTTAATAACTTGATTTAAATCCAAAACAATAAATGTTAAAGGGTACTAATAGGGTAAAAGTTACATAAATTGTCCGCTTTTTTTTTGCTCAACATACCCCTCCAAATACCCGGGCAACGTCGGGCTGAAATGCTAGTATACCTATAAAAGTGAACGTGTCTGTTTATCTGTATGTTTGTGTGTCTGTCTGTGTGTCTGTCTGTGTGTCTGTGTATATTTCCTTACGCAATAACTCTGTCAATTTTCAGTCTACAGACTCGACATTTGATATATAAGGTTCTGAGATTTGGGAAAATCTTTGTGATCGGGTTTCGGCCAGAATTTTGGCTTTTAGTGGTCAAAGTTTAACGATTTGACTTTTAAACTTCTCCGACAATTTTGGGTCTAGACACTTGAAATTTTAGATATAGATTTCTTGGACATGGATCTAACTTAATAATTTGATTTAAGCCCAAAACAATAAATGTTAAGGGGTACTAATAGGGTTCAAATTTAAAAAACAAATTGTCCTCTGCGGTCTCTACCAAATTACTCAGACACTTTCTTGTCTAAACGTTTGAAATTTTACATATAGGGTATTCAGAGATAAGGCAAGCTATTTAATGTGTTTGGGTCGAAAATTTTTAGTTACCTGTATATAAATGTATGTATGTATGTGTGTTTGCATGTCTACCTAAAACTTTCGACGGAAGCGACGGATTTTTACAAGATCAGTATCGTTTTGAAGTTCGACCTTTCAGACGACAAATATAAAAAATCATTAATATCTGGAAACTTTTCTACAGGGGTCGCTTGTTTCGCCTATATTTTCGAAAGTCATCCTACCATTTCGATTGTCTAGCCTTAATTTAAACCTACGTCACTTGCGGTTTAGCGGTGGTCCTAACAGGGTTTTCCCCGTTCTTTTCCTCTTTTGCGGTACGGGTTCGAGCCTACCTCCCTACTACCACTTTTTTTTGCTAAACATATACACCCAAACACCCGAGCAACACCAGGCTTAAATGCTAGTATAAAATATAAATCGATTCAATTATTTTAAAAATAATATTAAGTGTACGACATTAAAACTATATTAAAATTATTTATTAGTTGAATATGGATGTCTATGAGTTGTGAAAATATAAAAAATAATAAATATAAGTAAAGTTAATTTCATTAGATTTGTTCCAAGGGAGGTAACTCTGCCCCACTTTATTAGGTAAATTTAATTATTGACAATTACGATATAAATGAGTTTTCAGATTATTTTTAAACTTAAGAAAACGTAAGTATAGTTTTTGAATTGTATGATTTAAAAAATTATAATTGTAAGGATTGATAAGTTTGATTGCAATAGCTAATAGATTTGAATTATGCATAGTTTTCAATTCGAATCAATTGGTTAGTTATGATAACTGACCGAAATGATCAGTCGTTTTTTTTTAGTTTCGTATATACAAATGTATAATAGTTCATAATTTGTTGATAATAGTTTCATAAGTATGTATACACAACTTATAATTAATAAACTTGCTAATTACTAAATAGAACATTTTGGTGAAAGATTCATAAATTAATTAAAAATGTTAGTACGAATAGTTGGATTTAATGACTTTGTTTGATAAAAATTCAATATGGCGTGATGGGAAAATATAAAGATATCTGCAGCTTCTCTTCCAATTTTCGGATTTTTATCATATGATGTGATTTTTATCACATTTCAATTCCTTTTGACGGATTGATTGTTGCTATTCCTTATGATGAGTTTAGGGCATAATACATTCACTGATTGATATAATAATTAAGTGATTGATTTTGCGCTACGAAACAGATACTGTCCAGAATTGTATAAGTTAACTGAATAAAAGGAAGAAATTATAAGATGATCAACATCATGAATTTTGGAATATAACTTTTTGTCATTTATTCTCTCTTTGTCTGCCTCTCTCTCTCTCTCTCTCTCTCTCTCTCTCTCTCTCTATATATATATATATATATATATATATATATATATATATATATATTAGACATTAAGAGGAGATTATAGATAGATATATAAATTCCCGTTCACATATACCTTTCAGGATAAAGCTAGAACCCAGAACTAGATAGAATCGAGCAATTGCATCGACAACGGACAACGCCAGACCCAAAGTGGGTTTCGATGTACTGCATCTCATCAGTGACGTGCTCCGACATAGGCGCGAACCCAGGTGGTCGCACTCATGAAGTGTGCAATACTGACGACCTTACGATATGGGCCAAGGCGCAATCTATTGACTATGCCTCGATTTTTTAATTCTTATATTTTCATTTTTAATTCTTATACTTTCAGAATGTAGAACTGGATGAAAATATAAGAATTAAAAAATCGAGGCATAGTCAATAGATTGCGCCTTGGCCCATATCGTAAGGTCGTCAGTATTGCACACTTCATGAGTGCGACCACCTGGGTTCGCGCCTATGTCGGAGCACGTCACTGATGAGATGCAGTACATCGAAACCCACTTTGGGTCTGGCGTTGTCCGTTGTCGATGCAATTGCTCGATTCTATCTAGTTCTGGGTTCTAGTTTTAACCTGAAAGGTGTATGTGAACGGGAATTTATATATCTATATATATATATAGTCATCCATATATAGTACTCTTTCGCTATTTCACACCTCATCAGTGCGGCTAAACAGGTAACTGCCTCAAGCCAGGATCGAAACCCGACCGACCAAATGACAGTCAAGGCCTCTCACCGTTACATTATACGGCTGATGCTGTGTGACTAGTGAATTAATGATGTTTTGACATCGTCAAAACGCCTCCGCTCGATTTGTTTACACAAAGAGCATCGCTTAATACGCTAATGGCAGTTTGTATATCACTACCCAATAACTGAAGTAGTCATAAACACACACATGCACACACACACACACACAAACACACCCATATATATATATGTGTGTGTGTGTGTGTGTGTGTCTGTGTGTGTATGACTACTTCAGTTTATCACATAAATTAATATACGATTATATACTTTTATGCGTGAATTTCCATTATTTACTTTAAGAGTGCTCAATACATAGGTAGAGCTAGGTAGAACAAGAACACGACTATATGTACTATCTACGCGTGACTAGCTTAAAAGAAATCGACAAAAGTCTTAAAATAATTAATAGTAAGATTATTAAAAACGCGTTGGAGAAAAACCTACTACGCAATTAAGTTGTAGTGGCAGATATGTTGATACATGAACGCGGTGTTGTCGGAAAAAAGACTACAACGTTATAGATCTAGTGGCAAACAGATTGTTGACTTAAAATATGGTGTTATAAAATAAGCATATTAAAAAAACATATTCTTCAGTTTTTCTTTCCGTTTTAATACACCCATAAACCTTAATTAGTGAATTATGCATTTTCGTAGAAGTCGATCGAAGGGATCGACGAAGTTACATTATGAAAGCTATAAAGAACTAAACGTAGTAATAGAAAAGATCGGAAAGGTATTTGACCTAGTATTAAATAAAAAAAATCAACGCTATACGCAGGAGGAATACAATGAGCACGAATGGACTTCCATAAGTCTGCACAGAAGCTACTAGAATATAAAGCTGTATTATAACATGATATACCAGCTGACCTACGAAGAACACTGGATATCAAAAAACAAAAACAACAACAACAACAAAAAAACGATGTGCAACAAAAGAAAGAGGAAATAATACAATTGGTAAGAATACATGCGAAACTGGTATTTATAGATAAGACTGAGATTAGCGTATCACTTGTATGTGGCAGATGGGACGAGAGGTAGCAGAATATATGAGGCCAATGAAATTAAAGATACGCTTCGAAACCTTAACAAGAACCCTTAAATGGAACAGATTCACCAATCTAAACATGAAATCGGTACTCAACGCAATATCAGATATAGATCAATAGAGACATGGAATAGCCTCAGGTGTGAGAAAGTGTTTGGCGCCATAGAAGCAACCTGTTTACGATAACAAAAAAGTGCAATAAATCTAATGGATGAACTCTTAGAAAGATTTGATAAGAAAGAATAGAAAAGAACGTCAAAGTTGACTTTTCGACAAGAACAAAGCCACCCATTAAAGTTTGAAGAAAAAAAAAAAAGATTGCGCTAACGATTGAAAAACAAAAAAAAAAGTAGTATTAGCAAAACATTTTGCATGTCAATCTACAATTGAACCAATTAACATTTCAAGATCAGCTGCAACTCCAGCTGATTTCAGGGAGATGTCCGAGAAGAAACACCAGACTACTTAATGGTATAATCAGTTTAGATGTGAATCTGAATGAAATTCTCTGAAAGATGGTTGACACAGAGAGGAAATTGTTTAATCCAATATTAAGTTCAGAAGAACACCGGTATTGATAGGGAAGTAGAATACAGATACACCATTCAGTGTTATTCGCAAACTTTAATCAAAAACACTAATAATGTCAACATCCTTACCACATTGAGCCTAACCCTGAAATTAGTGTAAGGTGAAAATGTCCCTACGCACTTATAAATTATTCATAAATCGACAGATCTGCTCAGTTGCACGAGTTAAGAAATCTGCAGATGAACGAAAACCATGAAAACCATATTGAACACCACCAAAGTCTTCATTTTCCATGAGGAAGTGTGATCATTTGTAAATTGATAGAGTGAATAGCTAAAACTATAAATACAGAAAAATATATATGACAGATCACAGTAAATACCTGTCATATAACTTGAGTTAAATGTTCAACTTTTCCAATATTTTATACTTCATATTTAAACTTTTTGGTATTTCCAACTATTTTCGTTTTTTAAATTTTAAATAATGGCGCTGTGTTTGGCGTCTCGTAATGATATCTTATCTGCTCTCCATTAAATGGTTTCATTTCGAGTTCTCCGATAAAGCTACGTTTTTTATTTTGGCTTCTTGTTTGATAATATCTATTCATTTCTTGGTGTGATTTCGTTGAATTATTCGTTTTTCTTTTTAACTGTTAATTCGTGTTTTCGACTTTCACATTTCTTTCGTCTCTGTTTTTCAGCGTTTCCCAATGGACACGCAAACAATTGCTGTGTTTTAATTAATTATAACAATACTATGATTTCTGATATTCTCTTCATATATTATTATAAATTGTCTCTTTCTGTCTTTACTTAGTGTATTGTTTTGTTTTGTTTTTTTAACTTAGAATCATACTCTATTCTCTTTTCTTTTTTCTTTCCATCTATCTTTCTATTTCTTTTTTCGTATTTCTTATCTTTCTGTCTCTATCTATTTGCCTTTTATTCATTTTCTTTTTTTTTTTTATTTCTATCTATCCCACATTTAAGATCGGCAAAAATATTCTTGCCGATTTAAAATTTAATCCTGAAAATAAAAACTGTGTTTTAGAAAAATGTTAGTCATAAAAGATTTGTAAAAACGCGTGGACACGTGTATGGCAGCAGCAGAAGCAGCATCAGCAACGACCAACGTATGCAAATACCGAGCCGAGTGCGAGGTGACGTTACAGCGAGGAAGAAGAAAAGAAAGTATTCTAACAAAATGAAAACGTGAACCCTTAATGTAAGAGAAGAGCAACAGTGTGTTCCGAGAGCGGTAGATCCCCCCCCTGCTAAACAAGCCCGGAAAGGGACGGAGTATCACGTGTTTTATACGACAGTGTTTTGTTTAGCAAATAAGGGTACAAGAAGACTTTAAAAAAGAAACATGGCGTCATTCGGAAAAGTGTCTGTAAATAAATGCTCGTTGTTTCATTGAACAAAAGAGCTAGTCGAAATTTCTCCTTTTCGGTTGCTATCTTCCGACGAACTCTACATGTAAACGTATACTACGTTACTTGACAACGTAAAAAGGTATATATCGTTACATATTTACTTTCTGTATGCTAACACGTATTTAAATAATTATTATACTAATACAACAGTCTTGCGTAGAGATGTACTACCATCACGCTTTTCCATTGCTTAGCATGATCATTTCTTCATATCCAACAAATGCCCGTCTCAGTAATATAGCTGGCATATCGTAACAACGGAGTCATTATGTGTGTGAATTGGAACAGCCTAAGCATATACTTTATTTTAGATTATATTAACTTTTCAAAATTTAAATAAAAATAGAAGTTCTTTTTGACATATTTCTCGATCAATTATACTCCCATGTTCAGATCGCTTAAGCTCCCTGACTATACGTGCAATATATTCTAATGAACTACTGTTGTAATTTAAGAGATTTTATGCTTCAAAGATTCTAGAAGTCTGTCATATTATATTAAGGTAACAAAATAGCATAAACATGACGTGCATGGAATAAATATATAGTATTACATATGTAGCTCTATCATATGTCTATCCGTAAGATATCAAACAATTTAATACAAAATGAAATGTATGTTTATAAGCGTAAGATACTTTTATATATATGATAATGTACGTGGAGATCTATCTATCTATCTATCTATCTATCTACTTGTATATGAAAACCATTTTATCTGCGTATGCGAATTTGTTTCCCATGGACACCAAAGCAGCTTGTCTGATTTTAAAAAAATATAAAAAATACAGCACGTTTATGTTTAGAGCACAATCGAACTCTGATACTTGGCTTTTGCATTTTAAACTGTATTGCAAATCTTACTATATAAAATAATTTACTAAAATCAAGTGTAAGTTATCAACGGTATATTGTAGACAATAATATACTGTGGATTAATCAATGCAGGATGTAAAGATTTCTTCCTGTACAACGCGATCGATTAGACTATCTATCGATTTGATTGAGAAATTAGCGATTTCTCTGATTTTGATAATGATAAAAATTTAACCAGGATACTTGACTTTAGCATTTTAAACATTAATTGAAACTATTATCAATGCATACGTAGAAATATATATATATATATATATATATATATATATATATATATATATATATATATATATTGTATTGGTAGTAATTATATGTTTGTTAAGTGTGTCCACCAAAAGAGTGCTCAGTGAATATATATATATATACGCGCGCGCGAGTGTGTGTGTATATATATTCAGGGTGCCCACAAACTCTATCTACATAATCTACAGGATGCTTTCACAAATGGCTACATAATGTAGATGCTTCTACATTATGTAGCCAGACTTTGTGGACACCCTGTATATATCCGTATTTGTTTCAAAATATAGTTGACTTTAAAAACAATGTCTTTGTTCCTTTTTTAAGGGAAAATAACCGTTGACATTAAAAGCATACCCAGTGTCTCTTCTCAAAGCGTCTTATATTCTTTAGATTTTGGTTCTTTTTTGGAATGTATATTGTCGTAAATCCGAGAGAGTTTAAGGTGTTTTTCATTCTTTAGTCACTATACGATTCTTTTTTATGTATATATGTACTTTAAGCATGTATGTCAATGTTTAAAAAGGATGTGCCCTCTATAGTATCAGACCGGACGGAATGGTTAATTGTAGATATAGACCGTTTCATACCCTCGAAAAAGTTCCAGCAAAACCTTTTCTATAGACTCGAAAAAGGCTGATTTTTATGAAATTTCACACGAATGTACTCTATGTGCCTGGCAGTGTTCTCAGTTAAATTTTGTATCAGAATGTCTTCATTACGTATTGATAGTTGTTAATCGAAATAACCAGATTAAAGAAGGCACAGAAAATTTTGACTAACATTAACAGCTTATACATTCTGACATCACAAGTGTATTTGAAACGTCTTATTTGGACACAAGCCGAAAGGCCCGGTAAATAAAATCAACAGTAGGTTCTTTCATTTGACAGGTGCGCGTTCGAAATTACTGTTTCTGTTTAGAGCATAACTGAAGCATGAAAGTTGATATTTGCATTTAAAAGTTTAATTTCAGCTATTATATATAAAACCAGCAGTACTTTCCCTACATACTGTAGACTACAATGTATCGTGGACTAATTCACTGCATGGAGGCGTGTAAAGGTTCCTCCCAGTGCGCTACGATGGGTCCCGAACAAGAGCAGGCGACTAATCGATTTGGTTTAAATTTGGACGATTTCACGGATTTCCATGATAACAAAAATATAGGTGTAAAACATTTGTTGATCATCACTAAATCCCGGACGATGTCAGGTATCCCTGCTAGCATCAGCCCCTTTAAGAAAATTTTCTGATCGTTGAGCAATTTCAATTGTAATAAAGTCGGTCAACTTAACTCATATGCGTAGATCGTCATATAATGATTAGATCACTCTGACTGACGTTAAAAGCATTTAATAAGAATAAATGTTTAAATTGAACTGTATCGCTCGCGGTTGACGATAGCCTAGTGGTTCGGGTCCTTGCTAATGAAGCCAGGCATGACTTCTGTACCAGGGTTCGAATCTCTCGACAGGTGTTAATCGTGACACCCTGCACTGATGATTCCCGAAAGGATGAAACACTAGTATCTGTAGGTATTTAATTATTATTATAGTAAATAATAATAATAATAGTATATATATATATATATATATATATATATATATATATATATATATATATATATATATATATAATAATTTTCCCTTTCAGTATTTTATGTTTGAGCGGTTCATATGATTGTCATAAACTAATTAGAATGTATTCTTGTAAACAGATGTAAATTTTAGAGAATAATATGCATATTAGAAAATGTTTTTCATGAATGTTAGCAAACAAACATTAGAAAGTCCGAACAATAATGCTTCTCTATTTTCATGTAAAATCTAATTAAAAGACATATCCATTTCACACCCCGGGTATATACTCTAGTATATGTAAATTACCATTAAGAAAATACAGCTCATGTTATATGCATAAATCTCATTTGTAATTCTTAAAATTCGGATAAGTTAAACAATATATCAAAAGTATTGTTTCCGTTGTATGAGGAATTATGAATAAGAAATATATAGGTTGGAATTTATTGATTTTGGAAACATTGCAGACATCGAGTATAAGAACATTTCCGAAAAGCATGATTCTCCTGAGATTTAAAACGTGTAATTGGGGTCTACAAGCGTAATAACAATAAATGAACCTGCATCAGTTATCGGACGCTGTCAATTTGTACTGGAGGTTGAATTGGTAATTTATAATTTGTTTTCGTTTCTTGGAATTTAAATGCCGCTGACTGGATGTTTGCGTTACTATCTCAATAAAGTTCGCGCACTAAATTACATCTGACTTTAATAGTGTAGCTTTTGTATAACTATTGAACCTTGGTATTTCTCTTTATTTATATAACAGGTGCTTTTAATGAGGAACATTTTATGATAAAGAAAATACAGAGTTACGTTTTTTTTTAAATACGAGACCGTGATATGTTGGGCTCAGTTAAATTTGGAGTAAATGTTTTAACTGCAAATGCATTTTTAATGTGTAATTAAATGTCTTTTAATGAATAAAGTTGTTCTAGTATACACTACGTATACTGTATTCTAGATATATTTAATATTCCTTGTTTACAAGGGACATGGCTGTTCTTGTGTTAGCATCTTTTTTAAACATAAGCCGTAGATTATTACACGGTGAGCATAAATCAATTACAATGCAATAAGTGTTAGCGCGCGAATGTGGTGTCATCTACTGTATATCGTCAATAAAGCCTGAAATATCTACCCAGGGGGAAATACAAGAAAAGGGGCAGACGATGAAACGGTAGTAGTTGGCGCCATGTACACAGCGACACTAATGCCATGTTGATGAATTATTCGGCGTTTATATTGAGGAGAGAGTGGCAAGCAAAATTTCGCTTAATGGCAACTGTTGACAAAAATTGATCCGTCCTCTACTGTCACCCCTTACACCGCCGGCTTCTCCGCTGTCAGCGAAGGTCACTGGTATGAAGCAACTTCTTGAAAGGTGTCAGAATTGTGCAATGATATTTTCAAAAACTCATCTTCAGAACAACATCCGATTTATAAAGCTCATATTAGGTTAGCTAAAGTCATCACACGCACAAAGTGTTTTTTTCTCTCTCTCTCTTTCTCTCTCTCTCTCTCTCGCGCACACACACATGCACACACACATGCACACACACATGCACACACACAGACACACACACATCTCTCTCTCTCCCTCTGTATATCTGATATATAAAAGGCTATATGTCTATCCGTTTCTCAGTCTGTCTATCTTCCTGACTTCATACTTTCAAACAATATCTCCCCCGAAACTAAAAGTCGCAGAGTGGTCCCAGAGGCTTGAAATTATCGTTTTTTTATGGAACGTTTTTTATGGGTCTTTAGCGGGTTAAAATAAAACAATACTTCATGCATAACCAACTGATCTTTTATAGAGATGTAGTGCACTCTTAGGTATGAGTAATTGCTAGTGCGGTTAAAAGATTCCACTTTCTTTGCAGGAGTCGTGACTATGTCCTCTATGTTCCATCATCAGCAGTCCTGACAATGCCCACCTATGTTCAAACTCATGTTCAATCTATAGAGTTGAAACTCTGGAGGGACATAGACCATCCACAACTTTGTGGATGGTTTTGTGGCGAGGAGTTTCTTTTCGGGGTGAGGATGCTGGCCCCACGTCCAACCCTCCCCGAAAGTGCATACATCGCCTAGCCTTTCCAAATGGTCACCCTTCTGATACTGCCCAGATTCAACTTTGCTTAACTGGTAATCTAGCGAGAACCGATGTATCAACGTGATTGTGCTGTACCAACTACTGTTGCCTGCGAGTATAAACTCGAGAAGTGTAAACAATACGCTCTCATGCAAGGTGCTTTTTGTCCTGACAATCGGTGTATGAGAATGTTTGTATAAGCCTCAAAGTGTTACACCTAGAATTAATCATTTACAGTTTATAGGCATTTCCTTATCAAATATAATTGCATGACATTTGTCGCTAGTAACATGTTTAAACAAACCTGGACGAAATTATGATTAAATTACTGACACTATTTTAAATATGCTTTTCCAATTTTTACATCGATAGATCCGATTTACATTCTCAAATGCTATTCATTTTTCATTAAATTGAGCAATTTTATACTTCTTTTACATTCAATATTTTATCTTTAAAATTCGAAAGAGTGTCATTTTTAGTAACATTCTTGAGACATGTTAGAATTATGCATTTATATTTTCAAAATTGTGTTTGATATGAACGTAATAATCAATATGTACATATATATATATATATATATATATATATATATATATATATATACACTTGTGCCCGATATTATTCATACCCCTCCTTGAAAATTGAGTTTATTAGGCGTAACTTTGTAAGAATTTATTGTTTACGTCCATATTGATACATATTCTTAATAAACCTCTTCTGATCATTTTCATCATTTTAAAATCTCGGGATACTTGTAATAAAAGAAATATACAGCTATTTATAAAATCTGCAATGTTCAAAAATAATCATACCCCCTTATTTTTTCAGTATTAATCGAGTTTCTGACTGTTTGTTTCCTGTTTGATTCTTATTTTGAATGCTTTTATACAACCTTTGATTAATTTCATTTCGTTTTTTGCATTTTTCAGAAATTAAAATGATATCAACTGAAAACCAATAAAAGAATAAAAATTATTAGAATGGGGAAGAAAAAAGAGCTTAGTAATGATCTTAGGACTAAAATTGTGAATTCACATAAGGATGGTTTAGGTTACAAGTCAATTTCCAAGAAATTTGAGGTCCCTACAGCAACAGTACAGAGCATCATCAAAAAATTCCAGAGCCACCACACAACAAACAACTTGATTGGTAGAGGAAGGAAAAGGAAACTGTCTGCTAGAGCCACCAGGAATATTGTAAGAAGTGTTAATGCAAATCCAACCACCACTACTAAGGACATTTTAGAAAATCTGGAGTCTTCTGGCATAAAAATATCAAGGCAAACATTGCAAAGGACTCTGCATGAAAATGGTCTGAAAGGAAGAAGACCAAGAAGGACTCCATTGCACACCGGAAAACACCTTGCAGCACGTCTAAAGTTTGCTAGGACCCATGTGAATTCTTCAGAGTCCGTTTTCCCAAGTATTTTGTGGACTGACGAAACAAAAATTGAATTGTTTGGCCATATGGATGCTTCTTACGTTTGAAGGAAGAAAGGAGAAGCTTACAACTACTAAGAACACCATACCCACGGTGAAACATGGTGGTGGTAGCCTAATGTTTTGGGGCTCCTTTTCGGCTAGTGGTTCAGGTAGTTTGGTCAAGATAGATGGAACCATGAAGAAGGAGCAATATTTGGAGATACTCCAGAAAAACATTAGACAGGATGCGGAGAAGCTCCATTTAGGACCAAACTGGGTCCTTCAACAGGATAATGATCCAAAACATACTGCCAAAATAGTCAAGAAATGGTTTGAGGATAATCAAATTAATGTTTTGGAATGGCCTAGCCAGAGTCCCGACCTGAACCCTATCGAAAACCTCTGCCACATATTGAAAACTGAGGTTAAAAAGCGGAAACCTAGAAATTTGAGGGATTTGGAGAACTACTGCATTGAAGAATGGTCAAAAATCAGTGTTGATGCTTGTAAAAACCTTGTTGATAAATATCCAAAACGGTTACAGGCAGTTATTAAGAATAAAGGGCATGCTATTGACTATTAGTAAGAGAGGTATGAATAATTTTGAACAAGTGCCATTATTGTTTTTCTTTGTATACTGTTTCAAACTTGCATAATTTATTTATTTGTTGAGTTTAAATTAAATGCTTATGCTTGATTTATTGTTTGAAATCCCTTTAATATTGTCTACCTTCTGGTTTGAGCAATATTCTTATAGAAATCTCAAAGATCCGAGGGGTATGAATAATATCGGGCACAAGTGTATATATAATAGGACAACAAGAGTATGAAATGAAGTCACAAAACTATATATTGGTAGATATAGAATGGAGCATTTATTGAATAATGGAATACAAGCAAAATTTGGTAGATAGAAGGGACTCTTTATTAAGCTATTAAGCTATATATATATATATATATATATATATATATATATATATATATATATATATATATATATATTTACACACCCACGCATATATATGTTATAAGTAAACATTCTCAACAAAGATATATGTATATCACACTCATATTATTTTATATTTAGTATAGTGCGTCTTACACGTGTTCCGTTGATGAGAATTAATCAAACAGCTTATCAGAGAAAGATTTGTATACGGTTTTACTAAATATGTACGACCAAAATTATATCTGATCTGCTCTAGCCGTGTGTCATATGGAAAAGTAAAGTTGCTTGAATCAGTAGAAGCCGAATCGGACATCTACTCCTGCCAGATTTTAATCGTACATAAGGGGGTTTCCTAAAAGTGTACGACTAAATAACCTACGATTATTTGATCTTGCGTCTGATTTACTGTTAAAACAACTTTTAAACGGACGAGGTTTGTCAATGCAAAATATCGTAAAAATCTGTTGTGGTTTTATTAAAATAAGCAATAAAAGGAATTTATTCACAACTTTAAATTCTGGCAAATATGATAATAGATTCATATAAACAGTATTAAAATTATTTTTTTTTTAAATATTATGTTTTTCAATTTTGTATGCCACTTGTTTTCCCGTTTTCTTTATTTAAAAATCGTTGTAAAAAATAAACAAGTTTACCTTTTAGATTAGTTGTGCCTTGGTTTTACTAATAATACACGACTAAAAATTAAATACGATTTTATGGATGCCTAATGAAAGCCTGAGACATTACAGACTGTATTGGAAAAATAATTGTCTCATTCTTTAAGAGTTTAATTAGTCAAAGCAACTTCTTCAGCGCGAAAAATCTTCTATTTTAAAAATAAACAACAAAACGAATTTCCTTAAGTTTCAGTATGGTTATTTTTGGCAAATATCTTCTAAGTTTCATACCTAAAGATATTTGGAAAAAATAAACTGTTTTCATTAAATATTCTTTCTTAAGCCAGAAAGTAAACAAAATAAATAGAAATACAACTATTTATATATACTGGAATTCTTAAAAACAAACATTTTTCCCAATCTAGTGTGTCACTTCTGCGAGAACTGATTTCCCCACATCTAAAACGAACCTTCTGTCTATGTCTGTCCTTTGCCAGTAAAAAAAAACTATTATTATTATTATTATTATTATTATTATTATTATTATTATTATTATTATTATTATTATTATTATTACTACTACTACTACTACTATAAGTGTTTGGCAGTATTTAACTATAAAAATGACACGAAATTGAGCTTCATTTTGGAAAAACCTCAAAAGATATCAAAACTAAACTCTCAAATTTTATAAGCTTGAAAGAAAAACACAAAAAACACTTGTTATAAAAATAACATTCATTGTTTAAAAATTTAATAAAATATTTCTTCTTTTAACTTAAGGGAACTTATTTCCTTTTTGACTCGTATTTAAAAAAAGCACTAAAAAATAAAAAAATAAAAACTTGTTTTGTTTATAATCGCGACTAAAGTTAGTTTATGTTAATAGTAGCATTTTTTGCGCTGGCAGACTTAGTATATGTTTTGTGTAAGAGGGAATATTTAATAAAATCGAGAGTTTTTTTTTAGTAAATATCATTTTAGGCATGGACTTAAAAGGGTATTTGCCAAAATAACCTCTCGAAACTTCTTAGTAAATTCGTCTTATTGTTTATTACAAAATTGTTTTACGATATTTTACGCTGACGGGCCCAGTCGATCGCCTACGTCAAAGTTGCTTTAATCAGCAGCAGTGACAATTAGTCGTACATTGATCATACATAATTTTTAGTCGTACATATTTAGTAAAACCCGATTTTTATATTCCTAAAAAGGTAGTTGTTTCTTTTTCCTTGGATCAAAAAGGATGAAAATAGTAGATGGAATTAGATATCCTTACAATCATAGGGGTAAACATTTTACTTGTTATATACTTTATGGAGAAAATCCGTCGAAATTTTAAAATCCCGAGGGGGCTTGATTTCATATCTCGCCATATTTGATTCTGCGCAATTTAGCTATCGGAACTTTTGTATTTAGTTTCAAAATCTAAGTCAATAAATTGTTCGTAAAATATACGAGATGTTCTTTGTAAAATATTAGTAATGAAATACTTTAAATTTAATCATATTACATTTGTCAGTTAACTATATTGTTAATGAACATATACGAAACTAAATTTGCTAGAATAATTATTAACCTAACAATAAACTATATAAATTAACTTGCTCGACTAACAGAAAATTGACGTAATTAAATAAATTATTTTTTTAAATGGCGTAATTATATAAATTTTAATCCTGCAAATATAATTAAATTGTTTAATATTTAATTAAATTACAACTAAGCAAACCTATATTAATGTAATTTTAATTTTCATTTACTAAGTTGCTCACAGTAAACGCAATTAATGCTTTTTGCAACGGCAAGTTCATAAATAGATAATTGGATTTTCACGGAGTTGTCGCCCTTTAATCTAACACTCTAATTATACATTTTCTTCTTTCCCTACTCTTCTTGTTTTTACTACATGTAAGAGCAATTCATAATTTAACTATAATTATTCATAGTAAATAACTACGTAACATTTTAATCACATTTTAAAATTATTTTATATTATTCATTTATTCGAAATTAATTACTGCATTTATTTTTATTCCTTTCGCTTTCTTTCTATTCGGATATATATATATATATATATATATATATATATATATATATATATATATATATATATATACATAAACACGCAACTAATATATATGTATATATACATGCACACACACACACACACACACATATATATATATATATATATATATATATATATATATATATATATATAAACCCCCAACTAATATATAAAGAGTTGATGAAACGCGGAATATTCAGTGTAGCTTAATCGCCATATATTTTATCTTACTAACTGGCTTTACCTTCATATTGAGCACTGTTGAAGTAAATACTTAAAGTTTACGCATAAATTTATACTTTCGTATATTTATTTTGTGTGAGCAAATTAAGTAGTTATATATATACACACATATATATATATATTTATATTTGTGTGCGTATGTGTGTTTATGTGTGTTTACATAAGTATAATCTATTATGCTTCTATATATTTTAAAACCTAAACCTCCTGATCCATTCTCGCAATATTACTAAACAAGAAATTTACCCAAACTTACTATAAGACCTAGATTCAATGAAGACTAAAACACTTGAAATTGATACTTATAAGACTTCAGTGATTAACTATAAGCACATGTATATACCGGGGTTATTATTGAACACGTGTTTTCTCTATATTTAGTTTGAACTCGCAAATGCTAATTCAATGTTACTCATACTCCAAATAACTAAACATTTGTTTCCATTAATGTTTTGTTGATAATGTACTGTGGCATGTACGTACGCAATAATTACGTTAAGATAAATAATATACATAATGTTGCAAAGACCTAGAAATAGCTTATACTCCTATTTAATTATCTACGATTAATTACATTCATATTGCTTATCTTCTTACTACTATATCTTTTTATAACAGAGCGCGGACGCGCGTATGCAAATGCATATGACATGCGGAATAACTTCACTGTAAGGAAAAAGACGATAAAAATGAGTGAGCGTACGTCAGCGAGACGATCACTTGGTGACGTAAAAGCCGTAAGTAGAAGTCGGGCGTGGTTGAAGAATGAGGAAATAAATGCCGTTGTTACTAACAAAGTCGAATTACTACTTGTTCCATGTTCCTTGCGACGTAGACTGGATACAACATGTAGGGTCCTGTGCGTAAACGTGTGTAACAGTACATACCTAATTCCTTTTTTTCCCATTAACTATTCGGCCATAATTAATTTTTAACAACTTCTTCTTAATTATTTACTACGGTTTAATTATAACATAAAGTCATTATTTAACTTTAATTGCCTTAATATGAGTTAAATTCTCCATAAAATTCTAAATCATTAATTGGATATATTTTCTCACATCGATAATAGGGATCGTCGCTAAATTACTACTCTACAATTCCTGAAGATGTGTAGTACGCTAGCAGATATATTATTCTATTTTGTATAATTTTCTGTTTTTCTTTTTTGATTAAGATAATATTATATGGAAGCATTCCAAAATGAAAAAAATACACATTATTTTTTATTCCCGTATATATTTGTTTGCTTTACTTATTTTTATTCGATGTTTTTTTCAATTTACTACCTGTACGGAAGTTCTTATTAAGTATTAATTACTTTTGCGATATTGGATTATGCGCTTGCTGTATGGTGGATCAAAACATATGGCGGATAGTCTCATATTTTTCGTTGTTTTATTGCTAGTATTACATAGCCCAGAACACTCATATTGATTCCGATCGTAACGTAATTGACTTTCAGTTGCATTGCTACTGATTTTATTATTATTATTATTATTATTATTATTATTATTATTATTATTATTATTATTATTATTATTATTATTATTGGCTCACAACCTCTTTCGATAACATTTGCAAATAAATTTGCATCGCAGCAGCTGCGTGCCATTGATTTCTCGTTGGCAATGTCATTGGTCTTTACTGGAATTTGAGTGGCAATAAGCCTCCCCAATGTCCCAATTCTCTTTGCACTGCTCGGTCTTTACTTTCTCCTTGACTACTTGGCTATTCGGTTTCGCTCTTTCTTGGAAAGGAGGGGAACAGTGATGTGGTAATGGGGGGATTAGGGTGGGGTTAGAGAACTTATATGTATGCAGCTTCAATATTCTTGGTTCCATGTAGCGCTTCATGTTTTGTCTCTGTAGCAGTTTGTCTGGTTTGCACTTGTGGTGGGTGTGTTTAGTCTCCACATTCAAGGGGTTCCTTAATATTTCAGTTGTTTTCATTATTGTTGTTCGTTGTATTCTCCAATCATTCCTCTGATTCCAATTTCTCCCATTCTTTTTTCAAAGTTTTCTCGGGATTGTTCCTAGTGCTCCTACTATCATAGGTATTATTTTGAATTTCTTCATCTTCTATATCCCTTTTCAGCTTTGTGGCTAGCTCTGTGTATTTGTTCCGTTTCTCCTTTTCTTTGATATTCACCCTGTTGTCAGCTGAAACAGCAAAGATTTGACAGGATTTTTCTTTCTTGTTAATTATTACGACATCTGGTCTTCTTGCATGGATGGTTTTATCAGTTTGTATGTCAATGTCGCATAGAATTTTGTTAATCTTGTTTTTCTATTATTATTATTATTATTATTATTATTATACTTATTATTATTATTATTATTATACTTATTATTATTATTATTATTATTATTTTTATTATTATTATTATTATTATTATTATCATCATCATCATCATCATCATCATCATTATTATTATTATTATTATTATTATTATTATTACTACTACTACTACTACTATTATTATTATTATTATTATTATGATTATGATTATGATTATTATTATTATTATTATTATTATTAGTATTATTATTATTATTATTATTATTATTATTATTATTATTATTATTTCCGGAACAATCAATCTTAGCTGTATAAAGAATTAAATGGTAGTAAACAGGCGGGAAATAACAACACTCCAAATGCAAAAGACGCCAGGACGTTCTGGAGTAGTATTTGGTCTATCGATAGGACGATATAATAAGAAGTCTAGCTGGTTGGGAGAGGCCAGAGAAAGTCTATCAGGAATGCAGCAGAGGAAGAACCTTGAGATAACACTTTATGACGTGAAGGCCGGCATACAAAGGATGACAAACTGAAAGGCACCTGATCCAGATGGAGTGATGATCTTCTAGTTTAAACAGTTCCAATGCCTTTATTCACTTATAGCTGCTGCCCTGCAAAGGGTTGTAGAGTCGTGAGATGTCCCTGATTGGCTTTTGAAAGGGAGGAACAACACTGATTAGGAAAGATCATGCAAAAGGAAAAGATGCCAATAATTATAGACCAATTATATGTCTACCATTAATGTGAAAACTGTTGACTGGAGTCGGGAGATGTCCCTGACTGGCTTGTTAAGGAAAAGAACGACACTAATTTGGAAAGGTTCTGCAAAGGGAACAGATGCCAGCAATTACAGACCAATTACATGTCTACCACTAATCTTGAAACTGTTAACTGGAATCTTTTCGGAAAAATAATTATGGACATCTGGTGAGTAATGGTGTTTTCCCCGATGAACAGAAAGGGTATAGAAAAGGCTCGAGGGGTACCAAGGAGCAACTACTGATTGATGAAGCAGTAATGCAGGATGCATGGAGGAAGAAGAAGACTCTTAGTGCAGCATGGATTACAGAAAGGCTTATGACATGGTTCCTCATTCATGGATCCGTAAAATACTATTGATGATGAAGTTTGCTCGGAATGTGGTAGGGCTTTTGGACACAAGTATGGCTCAATGGAAAACGATGCTGGCAGCAAACAAAGGTGCTGTGGCAAGTTGACATTAAACGTGGAATATTTCAAGGAGATTCGTTATCTCCACTTCTTTTTGCAATGATAATGATGTCACTGACGATGCTTTTGACGAGAGAGAAACTGGGGTATAACTTTGGATCAGGTAGAAGACGGGTCGACCATCTACTGTTTATGGATTATTTGAAGATATTCAGTAGAAATGAAAAGGAAATGGAAAGACTGGTAAAGCACGTAGGGACATACTCGGAAGATATCGGGATGGAGTTTGGGATTAGTAAATGTGCGTTGCTGGTAATGAAAAGTGAAGTAAAGGTTCATTTGGAATAGTACTGGATAAATTATTAAATTATGAAAGAAATACAAGATACAGGGAATAAGTATTTGGGAGTGTTGGAGGGTGTAGGCTCAAAAACAGAGAAGTGAAGGAGAAAGTCAGTAAGGAGTATCTTGGAAGAGTGAAACTAATTGCAAAGTCGAAACTGTATGGAGCAAACCTAATGAAAGCAGTGAATGCATGGGCAGTCTATGTTTTGAGATACAGTGCGGAAATTTTAGAATGGTCTGACAAGGAGTTGCATGCCATGGATATCGAAACAAGAAAAGTTTTAGCAATGCTTGGTATATTTCGCCTTTAAAGTAGCGTAGGGAGGCTGTATCAAAAGAGGAAAGACGGTGGGAGAGGATTGAAAACTGTAAAAGATTGTGTTAGAGCTGGGGAGATGTCGTTGAATGGCGTGGTTAGAAGTAAGCAGTGGATGCTTTAGGATATGGGCAATGAAGTGGGGGTATATGAGATCAAGGCTGATTATATGAAACGTATGGATATGGAAAGGGCAAAGGGACTGACTAGAAAGAAAATGCATGGGACGTTCTTCCATGATATAGCAGAAGTTGCTGATGAAAGATCAAGGCAATGGCTTAGAGCTTGGTATCTGGCTAAGAGTACTGAAGCTTTTGTTTTGAAGCACAACAGCAGGCATTAGGAACACGATTGTTCAAAAAGTTGTTCTAGAACAGGAAGTTGCTGCAGAATGCGGTGATGAAACAATGGGGGGGAATGCATGATCGGGGGTGGAGAACTTGTAAATATGCAGCTTCGGTGTTCTTCATTCCCTATAACGCTTATTCGTTATATTGTCTTCTTGTATTATTCTCCGCATTCAAGGGTTTTCCTTAATATTTCAGTCGTTTTCATTATCGTTAGTCGTTGTACTTTTGCAGTTATTCCTCTAATTCCAATTTCTGACATTCTTTTTTCGAAGTTTTTCGGAATTGTTCTTAGTGCTTCTACTATTATCGGCACTATTTTGATTTTCTTCATCATCCAAATCCCTTTAATTCTCTGGCTAGCTCTGTGTATTTGCTTCGTTTCTCCTTTTCTTTCATATCCACCCTGTGGTCAGCTGGGACAGCAAAGTCTACGATTTGACAGGATTTTTCTTTCTTGTTAATTATTACGACATCTGGTCTTCTTGCTTTGATAGGTTTGCCCGTCTGTATGTCCATGTCCCATAGGATTTTGTGGTTCTCGTTTTCGAGTGCTGTTGCGGGTTTATGCCTGTACTATTTGTCTGTACACTCAAAATGCAGTCGTTTGTACAATTCTGGTTGAATTGTCTCAGTTCTTCTTTTGTCCAGCCTATAAACGGTCCAGAGTATCTTACTAGTGATACTGCCCATATATTTATACCTTTTATTTCTATTATTATTATTATTATTATTATTATTATTATTTTCCATAGTTCTATTTTATGATTTGAAATCATGGTGATTAAACTCGGTTATTTTGTTGGATTCACTTAGTTTATTATTATATTTATTAAAACTAATTTTATCTTTATTACCTGATCTAGATAGAACAACTGTTAATACTTAGAGAGTTGGGTAATTTTTAGAGATAGAAGAAACTATATATTTATAACTAGTAGTGAATGGTTAAAACTATTATTTAAGTACAATAAATTATAGGTCGGTTTTTGATAGGGCTTATATGTGTTATTAACCAAATACAATGTAATATTCAGAAAATTAGCTACACTATGATTGATGTGTATATATGTTTCCATTCTACTTTCTGAAAGAATTTCTTCGGGTATTTTTTCAATCCATGTTCTTGAAGTTGCAATTAACAAACAGAAAAAAGATCCACCCTATATAGCACTCCTACTTACTCCGGAGTGACATTATAAACCCGTATTAAGCTGATAATGTGTGCCGAATCCGGAGTACCTATAATTATATCAACATTATTTACTTTATTATTCTTAGTCTATCTTTAATTGTTATAATGCAATTCTGGCTCAATTTAATTATGTTAATTTCTAAGTTAGTTATATTACCCACAGGTTTAGTCCTGTTCAGAGCCTTATCCAACAAGGAAAGAAATATAAAGGGATTTTTCGAGTCAAAATCAAATAATGAATTTTTAATTGTTAGTATTCACCAGATTATTAAACCAATAAATGACCTAATTTCAAAGGAAAGCTTATGATAGAGTTTTTGATTTTATTGCTTGTGTATTTCTGTCATGTGTTTTGCTCATTATTCCTAAAATTAACCTGGGCTTTTAGTGAGTGTAAGTGTCTTCATCTTAATCATTTCATTTAAATTGAAGCATATTTCTAACGCGGTAGAATTCACATAGTCGAGATCTCCATCATTGGCTACTTTTTAAATGTTTATGTGTTTCTTTAGCATTAACTTATAGTACGTTGCGAAAGATGAGAGTTAATCTTCTAGTATCATTATATTATATAACGAAATGTTAATATTTAAAAAAAAAATAATTGTGTTTACCATATTAAAATGTCCCAGTTCAATGTTCTCAAGTGCTTCAAAAGGAGATAGGTTCTTTACCGATTTTATTTTGTAGAATACAGAAGAATTTATAATGGTATATATATATATATATATATATATATATATATATATATATATATATTCTTTTGTAGTGCTCCCGTCGGAAGCACCTTTTTAAAAACTAGGTATACACGCAGTTAAAATTCTATTAACATTAAACATAAGTAGTTAGTTGTTTTAAGAGTGTAGGCTCCAGGGGCTGTTTAATATGCATATTGGGTACCATAAGAGTCGAAACTACTTTCAAGATTTACATGGATAATTGTTCACATTTCATATATATAGATGTTTTAATCTCCTTTGCTCTTTTAGAGAAGGCAGTTAGAAATGTGCGAATACTTCAGTTGTCTTCTATGAAAGATTTGACTCCAATAGTGTCAATTTCAACCAAAAAGATATATTTGAAGTTTAAAGATATATTTGAGGTATAAATATGGGTTCTACTCATAAGGGTATTTTTACATTGGGGACTAGATCTATTGTATTATTCAGAGGTTTTCACATATACATTCGTTTTTTTGTTGTTTTTAGTTAAATTCTTTACCCTTTTGAAGTATGGGAAACGCACAAACGTAACACACACATAAATACTGACTTATATACGAATATATTTTTAATTAATATTAATAATTATTATTATACCTATAAACACTAGTGTTTCATATTTTCATAATTATCAGTGCAAGAAGTGATAATTACTGCTGATCAAGGTATCGAACGCAATGAATAAATAACATTTGCTAGGATGCTACTGTTATGTTATTGATTTCTGGAGAATGCAGTTTATCCTGCATAACCGATTTTCAGTCTTTAGGTTATAAATATTTTGATACCAAACAAGATAATGTTTGAAAAACAAAAAGACTGTTATCAAAGCGAAATAAATATTTAAAGTTAAAATATTTACATTAAAATAGCTCCTAGTGTTTTAACTGGGGGAAAGAAACTTGATAAGTAAATATGGACACGGATGACTACGTGACAGAGATTAGACGATGGTCGTCTGCAGATAAGTGGTGATGATATCATTTTAAAGGAGTTATGTTTTTTTGAGAGAACAGTTGGCAGGCAGAGTTAAAAGAGACAGTCGGCAGTTAGAGGGAGAGACGCGGTCAACTAGCCGTAATGGCTCCGATCAGAGGTGACTATCGGAAAATGTCGATAGTAAAAATCTAAGACCAATGTGCAGCTTCCCATCGTGGAAGCCTCGGTAAATAAAGCTGATGTAAATACAACCAAGACTTCATTTTCAACATTTTCAAGGATCCGTCAAATCAAGGTTAACTAAGATGGATAAGGTATGTTTACCTATTGACTGATGGTTACCCCCTAAAAGAACTGCATCCATCCCCTATCATTGTAAAGACCATCTATTATAAATGTTATATGTCCTGTTGATATACTAATCACTTGAGGATTTCATATACAACTCAGATAAATATAGTATCAAAATCTTAGAAACAAATATATCACACATCAAGCAGAAAAGTGACACATTCATACACGTAAATATATGAACACTTACGATTTTGACGCCTTAGGAAATTTTATTTAAACAGGAATAAAAAGTAAGCTCGGTTTCGTTCGGAAAAATCAACATGGAAGAAAAATGGGTCTATAAAGAGGCAAGTAAGAACTGTAAAAAACACACCACGTTAATAAGATATAAAAGAAACGCATATTAAAATATTATGTTAAAGTAATAAGGAAAAAATGAAAACATGCACACAATGAGAAAATGTATTTATGTAATTAAGAAAAAAGGCAATATACTGCAATCTGTTATGCAATTAGTTATGAAAAAAATGTTTGTAAAATAATTGTGGAGTATGAGTCAATTTTAAGTTAAAATAAGAGGATTACATGTTAGACTTAGTAATATTTTAAATTATGAAAAATGTGCTGTAAGTGAAATTCTGAAGATTGTTATGACAATTCAAGACAAACAAACAAGCGTTGCCTTATCGAGACATTACTTTTTGATGGTGTTTTATTGGGCCTAAAAAGTGTTCAGACGATATCCAGGATAAAATGTACTTTTTGTATCGAGGTAGTCATATTCAACTTCACAGCTTTTTTTAGTTATCAAAAGTTTACAATTAGACTGTGTTGCTGTATACACTTTATATTGTGTCTTTATGCATTATGTAGAGAGCTTTATTTTTGTTTATTATTTTTCAAAGGGCAATATTGGTGCACGCATGTAAATGTTATTTAGACAATGTGTAATGCCATTCCGTTATGTATTGATACGTATATGTATTTGTTTCGTGCTAGCTGCACGCTGTATATTAAATTAAGAAAACAACATATAGAGTTTAGTAATAAAAATTTATGGTCAGCAAAAATTAGAGTTAAGAGAAATCACACGAGAAGAAGTTACATGGCGGTGGATTATTTTACTATTTTCAAGAGGTGATTCTTTTCTATTTGCTTATTTTTATTTTTTCCAGATAATCTGTTAGTCAATTTAGAACAGAAATGGGAACGTTCCAAACATGGACATACGCGTGCTGCTAGCCATTGGCCGAAAGGATGGTTGTAGCTGCGACTTTGGGAGACGCAAAGGATATTTCCCCACATAGCGTAAGAATGCAGACGATACCGTCGCTATGAGCTATGGCTAGTTGTAAATACTCACATTTGGGGGGCAGAGTAATTCTGTGACATAGCTCTGTTCGCGGACACTTTTAATGGCAAAATGGGACCATTATGTTACGAAATACTCAAGGGAGAAAAGAAAGAGTAAAATAAAAAGTCTGTCGAGCCATAACAGTTAATAAGCGAATATGGTCCTAAGCGTGACATATAACATAACAATGTACCATATTAAGTCTTTCTCAAGATATGTTCTTGAATGGTCCTGGTTTTGTATTCTGAGGCATTTCGGAAAAATGTTAGTAAAATAGCACATGCTCTCGAGAAACATTAAGGGTCCAGAAAGCGGTTTACCTACTAGCGCAGTGGTAGTAAGTGTTACCGTCTGAGTGTGTGACGTTTCCCATGGATATGTGCTGGTATTGCTGAGATTTTAGAGCTTTGAAGTCCGAGTAAAGGATTATGATAGAGAGTATATTACGGAATTAAGTAACTTGACCACTGATGAAGTCGAGGTTTAAATATAGAGAATGAAGGAGTGTGACGCTTTTGACTCCCAGAAAATAATTGCTTATGGCCGCTGGTAAGTCGTTAATGTTGTGCATTGCTAGTTTATTGCCTTTTTTGTTTGATTACATAAATAGGGCTGAACGTAAATAATCCTAAAAAAGCTTATAATTATAAAAATGAATAATTATATATATATATATATATATATATATATATATTAGTCCTCGCGCGAAAGAGCAGGGCACAAAATGTTTTAAATAATAATAATAATAGAATAACAATAACAAAGACTTTTGCTGGCGAGGACTACCATTGACCGTAACCAGTTATACAGTTCGTTTGCAATTTTCATCTCTATTTTTCTCGTTATGTACTGAATATTTGTTAATGAAACCTATATGAAATATGTTTCTTATTAAATTTAAAAGATTTTCTATTCTGAAAGAAGTTTTAAAAAATTTAATCTAAAAATGTTATTTTAAAGTTTTTGTTATAAACATTCAGATTTTCTCATTATTCAGACTTGTATTACAAAGAGGGAGTTGCAAAATGTGTTGTGGTATGAGGAGAAATACAAACTGAAACAGAGAGAATATTCAGACCTGTAATAATGCAAAGAGGGGGTTGCAAAAATGAATTGTGGTGTGAGGAGAAATACAAACTGAAATAGAGAGAAGGGGAGTTTTAAAACATAATCTTAAAAAGATAAGATACAAGTTAGAAAAGCATTTCATCCAAGGCATTAAAATTGTTAAACAAAACGTTTTTACTATAGGCGTTAAAAATAAAGGTACAAGATTCAATCTGAAATTTATTTATCTTTAAAGTGCACTTTTAGAAATTTTACAAAGTAAGGAATAAGATTTCAATTAAATTGAATTAAAAATGACCTTGGATTTATTTTATGTAATGTACATTTTGTTGCAACTTAAAAACATTATCTTTCATCTAGTAATTAATGATATAAATATACAATTTTCAATGACTTTTTTAAAGTGCAACAGAATGTACATTACATAAAATAAATCCAAGGTAATTTTTGATTCAATTTAACTTAAATTTTTATACCTTACTTTGTAAAATTTATAAAAGTGCACTTTGAAGATAAATAAATTTCAAATTGAATCTTGTAGCTTTATTTTTAAAACCTATAGTAAAAGCATTTTGTTTAATAATTTTCATTCCTTGAATGAAATGCTTTTCTAACTTGTATATATATGAATCGCCTTCTAACGATTGTTTTTCTTTTTATTCGACTTCATATTTTAAACTTTTTTTGTATTTTTCTTGTACAATTATAAAATAACTTTCATCGAGTATATTTACTTCGCCGACAAGATCAGCCGGTCGTATTTCTCTGGAGATAAGACACTCTCATCTTTCATATTTGCCTTTCATCTGTAGCTGAAATATGTACAAAATAAAAAAAAATCGAACAACATTTTAACGCAATGGTCCATGCCTTCGGATGTTTTATTTCATTATTTCTTTACAGAATTGCGAGATTATATAGAAGCATTTCCTCGCACACGAGAAGTTCGAAAATCTTTGACTCCATACAAGCAGATTATCTCTACTATAGAAAGATTTTTATCCTTCTCTCACTGGTGCCATTACCAACTTCAGTTCATAAATCAACTTCGTGTAATACGTATAGTTCATTGAACTCTTATTTTTAATCGAAGATACAGTTCTCTTACGTAATACAAAACTTATGTGAACACTTTAAAATCTAACACATTTGAACGTAACCGAACTTAACTCTAAATACACAGTTTATATTTCAAACGTTGAATTAGTGACAGAAAGGAGAATTTGTTTGAGCTTGTATGGTCACCAAAACAGTTGAGCTACTTTCATTTGAGAAGAAATTTACGAAACAACGACAACGTTCAACAAACTGAAAAATTGCGTGTGGGATTCTTTACTTAATAACACAGATCGCCAGAAATCTAGATTCTTCCTAGGAGGAAATCATCAAACTAATCTCGCCAAATAACTGTTGACTTGAATGAACATTTGAATTTTCACATTTATTGTAAATTCAATATCATAGAAGAACAGCCCTAAATTGTTTTTGAAGAACGTGAACCAATTTTTTTCACTATAGTTGAAACTAGAAGTACTAGTCTGAGAAAACGACGAACCCAATAGACCCTATCTACCATGTAGAAGCTATGTATTAATAAATTTGCCCAATCTTTAATTAGCTACAGAATATTAAATGTGGTGTTTTGTAAAGTTTCTATCGTTTTTTAGAATCGGTTCTGGATACAAACATTCATTACAGAATTTACATTTTTCTGCTATGATTTGACGCACAATTAATAAATACGAATGTTTCCGCTTAAAAAAAAATTAAAACAGCGATTGTGTGTACATGTCTGCTATTGTCGTCAATGTTTCTATTCAAATATATCATTGTGCTATTCTTACAATGAATAACCATGCATTAGAACAATAACGTAATACTTTTCAATTTTTTGTAAGCCTTTAAAATACGGTAGTGTAATAGAAAATAATAAAGTTAATTTAAACTTTATATATTCGGCATATCTCCGGGTTATTTTAAATAAAAAAAAAACTATGTTGTATTTTAGTTGGCACTCCTCCAAAAACACACAGGCACATATGGGAGTTTATATCTACTTGAAAACGTAATAACTTTAGTGCCTACTAGACACTCTCAGCGAATGTCTAAAGTCGCTGTTAAAAGAGGTTTTTCAGAACAACATGCCATGATGATACCCCTCCCCTACAGGTAAAGCCTGATTAAATATTCAGTGTGAGACAATGAAATTGTCGCAAAGACGACATGATTCCATTTTCATTTGATGAAAACCAGTTTTTTCTGGTGCAAACAATCTACTAGTGGGCAAGTTGTGTATAAACCCGAAGAGGGATAGAAGCCGTCTATCATGTCTGAAAGTGGCACAATGTTCAACGAGAAAGATCGGAGATGTGCCGCTGTACAACTCCTGCTCTCTACTGATCCAAGTTATGACAACAGGACCATTTCCAGCACCCTCAAAATGCATCGCTAGATTGCCACACATAACAGTAATATGTCCAAAGTAATGAAAACAAAAATGCTATCGAAGATTATGATCTTTGGTGTGGTTTCAAGCGAGAGCCATATGCTACCTCACATCTTCCAAGTCGGCTTGAAAGTCAACACGGAAGTGTATTGGATGTGCTGAAGAATGTGGTGATCCACTGATGCACTCAGATGGCTACTGGCAGACTTTGAGTTTTGCAGCATTGCTCGGTGCCGGTCCACAAGTCCAAAGAGACCCAGACTTGGCTTCGAATGGGTGCTACGACATTGTAGGCTTCTCTCACTGGGCCCCTACTACTTCCCCGACTTGAACCCGCTGAACTACTTCCTTTGTTACTACTTCACCAACATGACTTCCCCAAAACACCAAAGCAAGCGTGATTGCTACCATTCGCCAAGTGTTCACCGAGCTCCCGGCGGCGCTTGTGGAAAAGGCATCAAACCGGTGAATGTTGCTGAAGGCTACATTGAATAGATGTAAGCCTTACAACATAATCAAGTTACCTGAATGGATTTTTAAATAAAAAGTTTAAAATAAAAATATTGTTTTCTTTAAGACGACAACTTTATCGTTCCACACTACCCTATATATATATATATATATATATATATATATATATATATATATATATATATATATATATATACATACATAAATATATATATATGTATGTATATATATATATACATATATATAAGGGCAAATAGTTAATAAAACATGTTGAAACACTTTGAAAAAGAGTTAAAACATATTTAATCAGAAAAGGAAACACTTATTAAGTCGATAGTCCTTAATTCGCGGAGTTTCGAAGAAATACTTTCCTTCTCATCAGAGGGTAGGAAATTAGCAAAATGCGAGATCGGATCTTGCATACAAAAGTATTTGATGAAATTGCAAGTAAGTCAAAGATCTTACTTGATAACAAAAAGTGAAGCATAGGAAATATGGTGAAGAAAAAGATGATTTCACGTGAATGGATAGTCTGGTGAAAGGTAAAGTATCCAATGGCGGTAAAAATCCAAAAATGTAAATCCAAGAAAGTTAATTAAATTTCCATTGGCACAAGTAAAATCCAAAGAAATCGCGTAATTGGAAGATGGGTCAAAATAATCCAAAATGCCGAAATCCATGGAATAATTCACAAATATGTACAAGGAAAAGGGGGAAAATTCCAATGTAAAAGAAAAATAAGATATGCGTTTAACACGGCTGCCGAGACAAAGTTATTATAAGCTCAATTTCCTATTTGGCTTTATCGAGCTTTTACATCTGGTTGAGATTACTTTATAAATATTAATTCTTTAATAATTATAATATACTTTAGTTTTACCATCTTGGATCGTTTTGGTAAATGTAATTGTAATTTTTATTGTATTATATATATATATATATATATATATATATATATATATATATATATATATATATATATATATATACAGGTATCATGGGAAAGATTAATATATCGCAGAAATATTGATATAGTCTTGCCTCGTTGCACAGTTCAAAGAAGTAATAATTGGTCGGAGTTCCTTTTTCGACGTATAACTGTAATTGTTATCTTTTTCCCAATGAGTGCAAATCTACATCAAATTGGGACCAGCAATTATCCGATTACAATGTACATTTCTGCTGAATTTCAAAATCTACCTCAATAGTGAACGGATTACAGCCGTGCTAATTCCGCGATTCAGCAGAGTTCTATTTTGTACACTAATCGAATGAAACCTGATTTTGGTCGGATAATAGAATAGTTTATATTTAAATATTTATCCACACTCACTATCACACATTCATTTTTATATGGGGAAAGTTTAATGGTCTCGTACTAGTGAGTTTACAGATCCAATTTACGCCTAGCATCTGAGAAAGACGTTAAGTTTATTGGCGCCCCTTTCCTTTTTTTGTATATTTTAATGAATGCACCATCGTTTCTAATAGACGTATTCGATTTCCTTGCAAGACTGGAAAAATGTACTAGCTGTATTTATGTAATTTCCATAGAAGTAAATTATAATAGGTAACATTAGTTTGAAGTTATATCAGGAGAGATACGTAATAATACATTACATTGAGCGCAGTGTTTATGCACAAGCGAGTCTTCAAAATATCATCTTTATTTGCGAATACGTCATTTAGGGAGCAACTAAGATTATAACACTTTACTATCTGTAATCTTTTAATTGTTCGAGTGAAATCAGATATACTATCTTGTATTATAGAAGTCTATAGTTCAGGTGGGATATAATCAAGGAAATTCGGGATACGCTCTTATCTTTACATTGCTAATATGATATAGTTGTTACTAATTAATGGTAAATAATTATAATTCATAACATATATTAATCGTCCTTGTGGGCGAGCTTTACAGAGTCTATGATTCGCTAGTGATCTTGCCTGACAGTGGCTAATCTAGCAACTAGATTCACACGTGGTGGATTTTCTTCATGCAATAATTCATTATTAATTCTTAAAGCACATTCTTTCAGAAAGATTGCTTCTTTCTTAGGTTACAATGGATTTTAGGCTACATGTTGAAAAAAGGAATATAAAGGAAAAGACAGAGAGACATCAAGACTGAACTTAAATTATCAACGCATGTCTTCATTATAAAAAAGCATTACACTATATTCTAATAAGTCTGTACGCCCCGAAATTTATACGCAAAATTTCAACTTGAATCACTTAAGATAAACTTTATTTTAGTTTCTATAACTAAAATTGACATAAGATTTAGGTCTAGGGAAGGCAATGGGTGGTCCAAATTAATTATGTTATGGGCATAAAAATTATTTTCTCTACGGATATTATACATTGCCGAATTTTAATTGGAAAATGATTAATAATTTCAAATGAGCGACGGCGTCCAGTTAATATTTCATCGTTGGCACTTGTCCATCTCAAGAGACGATAGTTTTGCTTTGGCCAAGTGGAGTTACGTAGCTTAGATAGGCGATATGGGAGGATAACTATTGTTCGTACAACAGTCGCCTCCTCTCCGCGCAGTTAGATGGTCCAGGAAAAAGACAGAGTTGATACAGCTTGGCTCTAACTGTATTGCCGCTGCGGGTGATGGCAATATAGGGTCAGGCCGCTTTAGGGATTCCATCTCCATATTTTATGTCGGGGTTTACTTTCTTAACTTTTTTCTGATCGGGTTATTCCGCAAGGCAGTGGAGGTTTTGAATCAGTTGCCTGATCTTAAGTGGGCTATTATCCACGAACCCCTCCTGCTCGGAGAGAATGGGCTTAAGGCGTGAGTTTTAAGGCCTTTGCCCGTTCTCTCAGTTAATAGAAACTTTTTCGCTGAGTCACACGAGAAGATCAGGAAATAGAATGGGCTGTAAGAGGGTTATTGAGATGCACACAATGAGGACACTTTCGTGGAAAGGGAGCTTTATTTTATAGGTTGCATATTAGATGCTTTTGATCAACGTTTAACTGATATACTTCGGTGTTTTTTGACGGCATAAGCGTACATGTAATTATTCAGGAAACTGGGGTCCTTTGCCTTGAACTGTTTGGGCAAAGCGTAACGCCTGTCAGTCAGAAATAGAATTTCTCATCCGCAGTAAATACAGTACTTCTAGGAAAAAGGAAACTATATTGAAACAGAAAAGAGAGAGTGAGCATGTCGGTCATGTACAGTCATCTTCTAGTGATGATGCCACCACGAAAATAGTTGCTTCCTACATGAAAAAAATAAAGTATTAAAGCTGTCATAAGAATGCTCCGTTCAGTAGTCGAATCGGAAGTAGCGGAACATAATAAAGAAGGCATGGATTTTGTATACGTCTAAGCTTTTGAAGAATTTCACTCGGAGATTTTTCTTGTCGTTCTTGGGATTCATGTTAAGCTTGAATATATATTAAGCTGGTTTGGTCATCAGCAGGTAATTTGCAGAGAAAACGAGTCAAGATATTTTAAGCATGAAACTAAATAAAACTACATAAAAAATATGCCTTTGCAGGTTGATGATTCTGCCATAATCAGATTCTCATAAATTATGTTCTTATATAACGTATGGCATACCAGCAGGATATATAGCCAAGGTTATGCTTCAGAAAATTGATAAATTTGATTTGTTTTTATAAATTTAAGCTTTATGTAAAAATGGTTATAGATTGCTGAGCAACTTTCTAGAGTATGCTGTTAATCATCTCTACCTGTATCTCAATCTGTACTATAATATAAAAATTACTTTGTGTGTGTGTGTGTGAGTTCCTACTTCAATGGTTCCGAAACGGCTGAACTGAACCTATCTTTTGCAATTTTCATACAAACTAATTTATATGTCTGGCAGTGTTCTTAGATATATTTTGTACAGAAGTTCTTCCGATAAGTATCGAAAATCGAAAACAAAATCCGATCTTTATTTTTCTCTCTTATAAAAAAATACATGGGGAATATTTTACGTTACACCAGCCAGGTGTGATAATAAATTTCAGAAAATCATTTATTTTTAGTAAACCGATTATTATAGTCTATAGATGTAACTTAGTGGTAAAGCATTCGACTACAGATCGAATGATCTCGTGTTCAAACCCGAGTGTAATTTACCATTTAATTTTAATCTTTTCTTATTATTGAGTTCAATTTATAATAAAAGAAGAGGTACCATTTAAAATCGCTGCAAAGCATTTCTTGTTTGCATATTTTGAAACTAAACATTAATCCGAAGTGATTTTTCCAAAGTAAAGCTCAAATATCAGCTGACATGATATCGTAAACAAACACAGATAGAATTTGATAAACGCCATTATTATTATTATTATTATTATTATTATTATTATTATTATTATTATTATTATTATTATTATTATTATTATTATGTGAATTATTCCACTAGGCAAATTATTCCTTATAATATATAATAATCAATAGATTTTTTTAATAATACATACGCAATCTGCATGAATTATAATATCATATTTAAGCTTATTTTACGACCGGGAACAGCCGGCGTGCCAGCTACTGAAATATTAATTATTTACTTATTTACGATTAAAAGATAAGACATTAAAAAAAACTCTGGATTAAACCTAACCATATTAGTAAAGAAACAACAAAAAATATGCAAGTTGTTGGTTGAAAACACGTTTGTGATTAATAAAATTGTTTATGCTGAAGCAACTATTTTGTAATGCGAATTTAGCATTGTTTAAAGAAAATATTCACGGATTAATAGAATATGATTTGCAGATCGAAATAGGAACAACATTATTGAAAACACCATTTTGTTTTTGCAACTTTAAATTTGATGAATGAGGAAATATAACCTTTAAAAGAAACAACCGAATTATATTAATAAATTTTCAAGCAATCGCTGATATTAAGACGAAATTAAAAACTAAGAAACAATTTGAATTACAAAACAATTCCATAAATAAGGAAATATTAAAAAAAATCACGTGTAATTAAAGCGAGCGTTGAAATCTGACGGCAATAAAACGACTGGTGTTAATGGCAAATCTTTAATGCGAAAAATACAAAAACAATTGATATTGAACTTAAAACAAAAACTAAAAAAAAGTTTTAGACCACATCACCGCTTGTATTTCTCAAGACGAACGATGCTAAACCGTTTATAGAAATAAAGAAAAACACGTTTCACCTGACAATAATTTATCGGTATATTTCATAAGAAAATTTTTGTAAAACATTATTACATCATATAATCGAACAAATATAATTTGCTAATAAATCAAAAACTGATATTTGCTTTTTGTTTTCATATGCATTGCAGCATGTTAATTGTTGTTAGGCCAGTTTTTGCCGAGGCTGTATATATGTTTGTACGTGGGATTTGCTAATCGATTATTTTGTTTATACAACTGAGTTTATATTTACCAAATCTAAAAGCCACTCGAGGATAACGTTTAATATGATTGTCAGACTAGTGATCAACAATAGTACGAGAGAATTTAAAATGGTTAATACAATAAAATTTGATTGCGTAGGAAGTTGGCTGAACACGTATTTTTGACAGTTTATTTGAAGACTATATTGTATAATACTGGGAAGCAGTACCGTGATGATAGACTCAGCTAGTAGGCGTATATTTTGTAAACAAATATTCTGAAACTGTAGTTTCTATCTACCCAATACTTGAGATCTTAATATCAGGTGTGCGAAATGTCATGGGATTAGTGTTAACAACGAGGTGACTCTATACTCTTTACTTTTCAACTGTCGAATGTTACGGTCCTCACAATCTAAGTCATTTTTATGTCATAAGTGACCGGTTGTGATAACTTAAATCATGGATAGGTTGCAAAATAGAGTAGATGGCAAAAGATAGAAATATCAGAGAAAGTTCGATTTTAAGATGTTGCCATTGAATTGAGTGCAATGCAGTAGAACCCCGGAATGCAGCATTAAAAATTAGTAACAAAATACAGTACAGTATATAATACACATGTATACAATCAAATAACATTATAAATAACACCGTAAGCCGGGACAAATACTACAACTAAGGGACGGAAAAACATGGTATTCCACATCGTAACATTACAAAAATCCGTATCCTAGGGCCAACGTATCCCGCGGTTTTACTCCACATTGTATAATCTTTTCTTAGACAGCTCAACCGTGTC
Source organism: Euprymna scolopes (assembly GCF_053919585.1). Lineage (NCBI taxonomy): Eukaryota > Metazoa > Mollusca > Cephalopoda > Sepiida > Sepiolidae > Euprymna > Euprymna scolopes. The sequence continues at coordinate 127,781,678 of NC_136491.1, forward strand.
CGAACAAATTGTATTTAATTCATAGATATGACTATTACTATGAATGAAGATGAATCTGGAACTAATGCTGATTCGAAACTTCCCAAACATAAAAAATTAGCGGCTCAAATCAGGCTATACAACAGGGCTATTCCGAAGATATAGATATTTTTACTGAGTCATCAGTTATAACAAAACCATTCGGGGATAAAGGTTACCAGGATTGATAGGTTTGCAGTTAAATAATGATGAAGGTTATAAAATTCCATTCCAACCACCCAAACAACAACTAACCTAGAAAAGAGAGTATTTTCCATTTCGTCAGAAACATCGATAAAAATTTATTAATGAATATAGTTTACGAAAAAATGGTTAAAGATACATATATTCTAACAGGAAAAAACATCAACATAAATGAACAATAAATTATGAAAAATAAATATTGTCTCTTGAAATTCGACAATGTTAAAACGTGATTAATTGTTATAAAACTAACCGTTTTTATATTCAGGAATCTGTGGTGCAACTGAAAGTGGAAAATTATAACTAGCCTTAAGTGCGGCTTTTGGAAGTTGAAGATTACATCTCTCGTACAGGCGACATTAAATATAATGTATGTTGTAAAAGATCTGCACGATTATGGCTTACTGGAAGAAAGTAATCCATGCTAGCTGATTAAATAAAGGTTTTACCTGGAATTTGTGTCACATAAAGTTTACGGAGTTCGAATAAAGTTAGACGTTACCTCGGTCTAACCATTATGAGAAAAAATATCATAAATAACCACAGTATTCCGAATAATTACACCTAATACGAACCGTTTTTTTTGTTTTACTTTAGGCAATATCCATGCAAACTCATGATCTTTTATCAGAATAAACCGTCGCTATTACGTAATGAATCATCATCAAGATTGAAACATAATATTTACAATAAATCGACTTCCGCTGTCCTATCTCACACATCCGTTCGTTTTCTCCCTTCCGCACTTAATTCTCAAACGGCTTGCGTTTAATTTGCTTCGTTTCACTCAATGAAAACAGGACTCTCGCTCGCATTCTATTGACGGAACAAACTCGCATTCTATTGACGGAACAGCTACTACAAATACTGAGTAAACTTGTTAATAACGATATTATATATTCTAACTGAAAGAAAGCGTGTTGATCTGGTCAAATATCTCGTCTATAATTTGAACTGTTGATATTTTGGCTTTTGTCAATAGAAATCAAATCTTCCAGCCAATTGATACATCCACAACCTGGCGAAGACTCATTTCTGGAAAATAACAATCTTTAAACATCCACAACAGTCTGTGCCGTTAAACGAATTATGTATATAACACACGATATTCCATTCATTTTTTCGGTAAAAACTTATTTAAGACTTTGAATCAAATACTTATATCTCTACTATTGTATAACAAGAACTCTATTTCTAAGTGTGTGTGTGAATTCGTTCCCTATAGACTCAGAAACGGATGGGCCCATTTTTTTTTGAAATTTTACACTAATGTACTTGATGTGTTTGTAGAGTGTTCTTACGTAGATTTCGTACCGGAATACGTCTGCTAAGTATCGGAAATCGATAATCGAAAAAAATCCGATTAAAGAAGGAAGTTCAATTTTGACCAACTAAACTTATAAAACCTAACATAAATGCATTTGAGGAGTTTTATCACCTAACAAGCAGAAACTTTATAACATCAAGTGTAGATTTTTATAAGATACTGGTGCATTCGAAATGAATGGTTCTTTTAGAGTACAGCTGAAATATGATAATTTATTTTTGTACGTTAAACATTATTTCAAGTGAGTATATAAAAATAATTCAATAAAATCAACAATTGATTCTTTGATAAGACGAGTGCGCGTTCGAAATGAATGTTTTTGCTTAGAGTACAATTGAACCATCATTCTTAACTTTTTCATTTTAAACTATTTAAGCCATTATTTACAGAAACTGTTCCAAAATCAACAATAATTTCTCTACAGTGCAATGTAGACTACACTGTAGTGTGGAGTATGTCACTGCGGGTATGCATGTGAAGCTGCTGGTGCACTGCAGAGAGAGAGAGAGAGAGAGAGAGAGGGCATTCCTAACTAGAACGGGTTATCAATCGATTTAATTAAAAATGAGCGATTTCAGAGTAAATAGTTGCTGATCCTAATTCAATTTGGGATAACGCCGAGTCTCCTTGCTAGTTACTTTCTATTATTTACATTATTCGGAACACTGTTTTAATCTCAAATGCTATTTTTACAACGTTTCGGCCGGGGCAACATTCGATCTACATCGGTGTCTCTGGCGAGCACAGAACTATTTCTGTTGAACTGCATAATTTACACATAATTTTGAACGGAACCTTATACGGGAGAAGTATTCTCTCGATTTATTAGTCGTGATCGAATAGATGTCTTAAGTAAATCACTTTGTCTTATGAGTATCGCTTGCACTGAAAATCGAAACTTCAACTTCCATAAGAGTGTCACTTACTTACTTCCAGAAGAGTGTTTACTTACTACTTCATTTGTTACGCTACAGGTTTGCAAGAATTACACGCAAGACAAATATAGTAGTCCGAATAATCCAAATATTCTAAAAAATACAAATTATTAATCCTGCAAGGAACAAATTATTACTTGTTTAAACGGTATGAATTATTTATTTAATCTTAAATAAAAATCGTACTATAAAAATCGCACTATTATTATATAATTTATTATTAGACTAGCGGGGGGTGTCCGTCGTTGCCCGGGTGTTTAGAGGTGTGTGTGTGTGTGTGTGTGTGTGTGTGTGTTTAAAAGAGGTGTAAAAGAAAAAAAAGAAAGTTTTGGTCGGAAGGTCGGATTGAACCCCGAAGCGTTGACGCGAAGGTGGAAACGAAAGGGGGGAAAAGCCAGTCACCATCTGGGCCACGACGGAGAGGGATTCATAAGGACGTTATATGAATGTTTATGAAGCGAAATAAACAGGTGCGAGGAAGTCTGACCTAGTTTTGCAAGCCAAATCATTCGCGGACATACACAAGAAGAAGCGAGCGAACACACACACACACACACATACACCCACATACACATACACATACACTTTCGCTTATATATATATATATATATATAGATGCCCCCTGGTTTAACTAATATATGACGGGAGTAAATTTTCTGTAAATGCAAACAGCGGACATTATTTTGCAAACGAAATAAACCGGCAATTATTTATGTTGAATTTGTTCTGTTAGTGTTCGATCTAGCGAAGAAATAAAACTTTATTTGCCTCTCCCCTGGCAAGCAAAAGGACCCAAATATGTTTAATGTTATTTTTATCTGTCTGTTTTATGCGCGTAAAATTGAAAGAATTAATGGCAAAAAGAGGGAAATGTAAGAAAGGGTGTAAAAAAATCATTTGTAGACGTTTAGGGACAAAGGAAATGGGTGGGGAAGGAAAAAGGACGGTATCCCTGCATAAGTGGACCCGAATTCGCATGAATTCCCGTCAAGCATTGATCGTGCGAGACCGGCAATCATCGGTGTCAGTCGCAGACTACCGAAAAAACAAACATTTCTAAAACCTGGAATCCAAGGTTACTTCGTTTCGTTTTAGTAACCCCTCGACCCCCCCAACCAAAAAGGAGAAAAGGGTGAAAAAAGGAAAAAAAATAAAAATAAATATAAAAAATGGCATAAGTAATCCATAGAATAGCTGTAATCGAAAGTTGCGTTTCACCCGAGGGTAAAATGCCAATCTATTTTTTGTAACCAACTAAGAACCCAAACCGGTGTTTCGTCGTAAATTCCCCTGTGGACGTATCCGCAGCGGCGTTAAGTGGTCACGGGGGGTAATATGAATCTTAGAGAGAAAAGAGTTTACCACTTCCATTGATTGTAACAGATTTTGGCCGTGAACTCTCAGCAGATAAAATATAGGAATCTAAAATTATCGAGGAAGTGGATAGATAATAGGCCTATAACACACCAGAGATATCGTGCTGCAGTCCGCGTATAATACATTTGCATGAAATGTCTTGCTATTTAATCCTATTTAGGTCAGACTCAGAGGGGAAATTGAGTTCATTTTATTTATATAGAGATTAAATAGATGACGTTAATTCTACAATTTTGTTATAGAAGTAAAATTAACGATTGTTTTAAGTCGATCTGATTCTCTTTTTACGTTTAATATAAAATAGAAGGTTGATTGACTGTACATACTAATGCAAATTCTATTTCTTATAGTTACAAATTGTGTGACACAAATATATGAAAGGGACACTGTTAAACAACACCGGTTATTAGATTCATCGGTGGTAAGGTAATGTTGGTTTGGTGTCGATTTCTAAAATTATTGGATTTAATTAATATTCCAAACTTTCTATATTTAAATTCATAAGAATAAGCAAAGATTAATAGATATTAAAGAAATACAAAAATTCGTTCTAGAAATTCCGTATTAATCATGAACTTAAATGGAAAAAATTCCGACGTTTTGGCCGATGTAACCTTCGACCGACTTCAGGTGTATTTTCTCTAACTCGGGAATCTAATAGTCGAACTCTGAGATCTGCACGTAATTTGGAACGGAAATTTTATATAATCCAGGGAGGTAGTATGCTCTCGTTCCATCCGCGGTAACAGAGTAGTAGTCTTAAATAATTGCAATTGTATTTTAGTATAATACAATACTAAAATACATTTGCAATTATTTAAGACTACTGAATCTTCAGCCTCCTCAAAGATCCGCGATGTAACGGATGCAATACTAAATAACTTTCATTTCTAAGTGATACGCGTACGAATGTTAAAATTTGGACTCCTTAATGTGGGCGATATTACGAAGAGTTCGACAGGATAAGCTTGAAAAAGACCAAGAATTAATCGGGTGAAACGTTGTGAAAATAACATTTAAGATGAAAATAGTGGTCTGAATAATCCAACTAATACAAATTATTAATCTCGTCTCAAATATTCAGATTTAGATTTCGACAATAACTATCACAACAATATCGGATATGACATTAGCCCAATGCTATGCGATTAATATGCATTTTAGGATATGTACCGGATAACCGAACTAATACAGTCTATGTATAGTTTATAATATTCCAACGAATAATTTTTATTAAAATAACGAACTCTAGGATTTTCTATTTCAAAAGTTAGTGTGACAATTCATTATCTCTAAAAAGGATCTATCGTTTTGTATATTTTCGATTTTATAATTTTTGCCTTTTTTCCAGAGCGGAAACACAACGAGATCTCGTGACACTCTCGAACGCATCATCTGAATGACTGGGAAATTTCTCAGGTTCCACTTCTCCATTATGAATTACTGGTTTATCTTTTCATTCGTTTTCATTTTCATTTCTAAGAAATATCATATTGAATTCAGCATATTGTTTGTCGGCAAATTTGACCTTGTAAAGTGTATTTAAACAATCGAATGTCAACCTTTGTCAGGAAAACGCAAAGGCAGCAGCAGCAGCAGCAGCAGCAGCAGCAGCAACAACAACAACAACAACAACAACAAAAAAAACAAAAAACAAAAAAAAACAAAAAAACTCATTGCTATTACAGCGTAATCACAAATAAAGTGTCAACCCCATGAGATATAACATTTTTAAAACTTCTATCATAAAGCTACAAAGATTAAATTCAATTCAATTTATTGACAGGTCTCTATTGATAGCACATACCGAAGTATCAGATTAATAATCACAAGTGTAATACATATATATATATATATATATATATATATATATATATATATATATATGTGCGTGTGTGGTTATGTATGTGTGTGTGCGCATGTACGTGTATATATATGTATGTGCGTATATATATGTATATATATGTATGTATATATACGTATATATATATGTATATATATTTTTTTCATCCACATATAGTACTGTTTCGTTTTATCACAACTCATCAGTGCAGCTAGACATACACCTTTCCCAATCCGTGGATCGAAACTAAAACATTCGAATGGACAGTCGGCATTTCTAAACATCGCACTCGCCCGTCGCTTCAAGTGCTCAAACCATAACTTTGTTTAAAAACAATTAATAGTGAGCTTCGCTTTATTGCTTTAATACGCGCCGGGTGAAAATATATTTACAAAGTGCTCAACCCAAAGATGGGATGCTTTTTATTTGTCATCCACATGCAGTACTGTTTTCTTGTATCACAACTCAATAATGCGGCAATATATATATATATATATATATATATATATATATATATATATATATATATATATTATTTCCACGCTAGCCCACAAGTCCAAGGAGACACAGACTTTGATTCAGAATGAGGTGTGACACGACTTTGTGCATTTCTTCACTGCCCTCCACCCCGACCAGAACCCGCTAGACTACTTAGTCTGATCATACGCCGAAGACATCACCAACACGACCTCTCACAACACCAAAGTCAGCCTGATCGCTGCTATCCGCCGAGTATTCTCCCGGCTTTCGCCGGCGCTTGTTGAAAAGGCATACTCCCAGTTTCGAACCCGTATCGAGGTGGTGGTTTAGGTTTAAAGTAGCTACCTTGCATAAATGTCAGCTCTACTACATAATCTAGTTTCCTGAATTAGCTTTTTCAATTAAAGTTTTAAAATAAAACTGTAGTGTTTTTTTTTTTTTGCTTTAGGGCGACACATATCGTTCCATCCTGTACATATGCATATCCAAACCTTAAAAAGCAGGTGATTAACCATATAAATGTATATATTCCCATCTGTAGAAATAACATTTTTAGCCGACTGGCGCCTGCAAATTTCTTTTTTTTATTATTTCAACTCTTCAGCATCCATTTTTACAGCCTGAAAACAAATTGGTTGGTTGGTTGTTTTTATTTTACGGCATATCAACTCTTTTCAGGTTATTTAATGCCGAATCCAAAGTTTTTGAAAAAAATGTTAATAGAATTTGTTTTCAAGTCGGTTTCTATTAAACCCATAGTTGGGACCCTAACAGGTACTACCACTCCGGGTCAGAGTGGACCTGGGAGCAATGGTAATTAACGGGTGGCTCCACACTCCCTAAAGTCCGCAAGCTGGGGCCTCACCACTGGATATAGTTTAAGGTCATATCCAGGACCGAAAAAAAATTGAATTTGTTCCTTGATATCATTTTTCACCTCTGTAGACAAAAAACTGACAGAGTAGTTTAGTAGAAATATTTTCTCGCGCAAACAGAGAAATAGACACTATTATTTATATATTTATATATACTAGCGGGCAGCTGGCGTTTCCAGGTCGTAAAATACGCTTAAATATGATATTTTAATTTATGCAATTTTTATAGAACTAATCTTCTATAAATTAATATATTGTACTGAAAATGTAGTATTGGCCACCCGACATGGCCTAGTCTACAAACAACGCTTAAATATGATATTTTAATTTATGCATATTTCGTATTTATTATTATCGAACTAATATTCTATTGGTTAGTATATTGTTACCAATATATAGTAGTGATTGAAACAAAAAATGACTTGGGTATTATTAACTAGAATTGAAATTAGAACAGGTCTCTCTTCAGTTTTTTCACCTTTGGATCTAAGTTCATCAACATATAGAAATCTTAAACAAAACCTTGTTAAATATAAATGCGTACTTGCGCATGCGCATGAAGAAACTGTTTCGTGGACTTACGCATGCCAAGTTTTTATTTATTTCAATTTTAATTCCGTTCAGCTATTTTTACCGGCTTAAATGAAATTGCATTTTATCCAAGGGTCCAAATTATTTATCTATCAAGTTTCAGTAGCAACTGTTCCCCATACATGCAAACAGAGAAGGTAAATTATATATATATATATATATATATATATATATATATATATATATATATATATATATATATATATATATAGTCTAAAGAAGCTTTGAATAAAAAAAATGCAAAAATAAAAATGAAGAATGCAGTCTACATTCCCGGAAAAAAGTAACTAACTTTAACCTATCACAGACTTAGCACCTACATAATCCGACTTCTAAAAAAATTATAATTACTAAATAGAATGCATTTATATAAGAAGAGGAGAAAAAAAGCCTTTATTAAAATTGTTAAATAGAACTAGAATTAACACTTGCATAAGCCGATTTCTCCAAAGACTTAAATTATAAAAGGGAATTTAACTATATAAGCATAAAAAGAGAAAACCCTAACTTAAATTTAGTAAATAAAAAACGGGGATCCTTAGCTGCTTACCATGTAGCTGTTTCGGTGATTTAAACACACGTATAACATGTATATATATATATATGTATATATATGTATATATATATATATATATACGTTTTATTTTTTATTACCGTATCTTTCTGTTAAGTTACATTATTGTTTCAGCTACCCACCGTTTTTTGGCCGTCTGTAGCTTCCTCAGACTTTTACAGAAACCTTTCTGTAAAAGTCTGAGGAAGCTACAGACGGCCAAAAAACGGTGGGTAGCTGAAACAATAATGTAACTTAACAGAAAGATACGGTAATAAAAAATAAAACGTATATTTGCTCTACAACAGTATTGAGCACTTTCTTCAGTTTTTATTAATTACCATTTCTACTATATATATATATATATATATATATATATATATATATATATATATATTGGTTAATTACCACAATCATAATTTATTTTTTTATTCATTTATTAGTATTGATCCAGAACCGTATCCAAGTTTGCGTCGACATCTTCCGGCTGTTTACATTAAAAAGGGGGAAAAAGCCAACCGAATATTGAACGACGCTAAATTCCAAACTGTAAAAACACAAGTTTAACACAAGACTTACCGTAAGTTTTAATGTATTACAAACATTTTTTTTCGAGACAAGTATATTAAAATAAGTTTTCAACAAATGTGTTCAATAAATAACTTTTTTCTATTAAGGACGGAAAAATTAAATCGACTATGAATGAACAATAAAATGTGGGTTTTTTTTTTGTCATTATGAAATGTTGTTTTGTAACAAGGAAAACATCTTTTCCTGGAAGCAACTATGATAAAAAACAATTTTCTCTTGTATCAAGAATAGTCTAAGTGATTTGCTTTTTATTAAGGACAATATCGTCTGTTGACAGCTTATTGTTTATTGATTAATCACGTCGGCTTTGCCAGCAGATTACCATAAACTGCCGGAAGAGGCGTACATGAGATTGTGTGACGTTACCCAACACGTTGAAGCTTTAGTCGCAAAGGAAACAAAGAATAGAAAGGAACTTAATCTAGCTTTTTTTGTGCAACATTTATTTCGTCATTTTCACGCTTCTTGTTACGGCTGTAACATTTTTCACGTGTTATTTTCTCGAACGTGCTTTTTATTTTTTTTTTATAGTATTGTGTTTCCTTGCCGTGACGTCATTTCGCTATCGGCTCACTATTTTCATACAGTCTTCAGCGTTATGTTACACATTGGTCACTACCCATTTATTTATTTGAAAGAAAGTTACTTCGGAGAATGTCTATAATTTTCCTTTCCAACTTAAGCATGTTTCATAATCCGTTACGACAATGTTTTCTTTGATTTTACGGTCTGTCCGTTAGAAACAATTATTAATTTGTAAACAATAGGTACATTATTCCAAAACAAAACCATACGGAGGTTACACCAGGAAGATAAAGCAAACTACATGTGACAAACACGTAAAGCATCATAAGATTCCCCCACAAAACATAATATCTGACATAATATGAGATTTTCAGCTCGCCATAATAGATTTCTGATATGTCTCCTTGTTTTTGACGTTTTCTTATAATGTATATACTCTCATACACCTGGATCGTCGTTTAACACTGGCTCTTGCTTATCTTGTAATATAAAACCATTCGTACACTGATGTTGATTTATCATAAAAATATAAATTAAATAGAAAAAAAACGGTCACAAAACCATTATACTGACGGTTTACTTTCGTGAAAGAGAAAGAAGGAAAAACAGATAGATAAACGGATAGCTTGTCTCACTACGCCTACTTACATTGTGCGCCTCTATCTCTAATTCCAAGTGGCATTCGAACACATCTTTTTTTTTTTGAATCTCGCTAGCCACGAGAGTCTACTATTGGAAGTAATGTGCTTACATCTGACACATAAGATGTCACACATTTTTCTATTCAAACACAGCCCTCATTGTGTAACATCGAATGGGAATAGTATGTAATTATTTTAATCAGTTATATTTGCATATATATGCATAGAACCCGCTAGGCTTCCCCGATGAGGGTAATGTGAAGTCACAGAAAAGTTGGTGACTGATGTAATACGAAAGCAATCAGAAATAATTTTATTCATGGTTTCGTATCTAGTTGTGCAAGGAAAAAGATCCCTTCTGGGTGCAATGGTCAGGGCAGTCGCCAAATACGGGCACTGCTCGAACAGAAAGAAACTGGAACTTACTGTCTGTACAACTACAAAGAAAGCTGGGGCAATACATCAAACACTTTCGAGAAAAAAACGTCAGTGGAATTGTGAATGACAAAAAAAAAACAATGAATTCAGGAAAGCCTCGAGGAAAGAAATAGATGCAGAGTCATAGAAGTGCATGCTTGAACCAGGCAGAACAATACTTGAATGCATGATTATGTGCATATCTCTGTGAGGTAATTATTATCTGTATATCTGTAAGTATCTAAGTAAATTGGCATTAGGATAGATAGATGGATATATAGTTAGATAAAGTTATATATATATACATATGTATACATATAGATAAAGATATATATATATTTTACACAGTGGTCACCACTTATCAAGGCCCGGAAGCCACTCAGGGAAAAGGGTTATTGCAAGTACATTACGTTAGTGTGGAGATTTGATGAAGTGTTTACTTAAGGGGGTGGTTCATTAGGAATTTGTTAACGTTGGACTTGAAGACATCCAAATTGTAGTCAGGTGGGAAGCAGGCAAACGGAACAGAGTTCCACAGGCGTGCAGTTCTAAGAAAGAAGCTTTGTTCATGGAATCCACGTTTTGATTTAGGCACGGATAAAGAGTTGGGGAAATTTTTCACATGGATTCAGCTAGACGGGTGTTTTTCGTGAAAGATTGGTGAGGGGGGACCAGAGATTGGAGTTCAGACGAGCACCTGCCATGAAAATAACGATAAAACAAGGATAGGCTCGCAACGTCTCTTCTGTGGGAGAGAGGTTGCAGGGTAGAGAAAAGGGCATCCCCCCACTAAGCCACGAAGTCTATTTTGTACTCTGTCAAGGCAGGATATGCTGTTTTTAGCAGCTCCTGCCCGGATATGGTAGCAGTATTCCATCCTTGGACGTACTTGGCTTTTATATAGATAGAGATTGCATCAACAGTGATATATCTTCTGGAGCGGTAGAAGCATCCCACCATTTTTCCAGCGACCTTGGCAACAGACTTTATGTACGTGTTCCATTTCAGATCAGGAGTAAAGGTCAAACCCAGAAGCTTGTCAAAACATGGGGCCTCTCCCAGATGAGAGCCATCCATCCCAACTGATGCCAGATGGGGATCAGAGCGTTGATGATGTAAGGATAGGAGTTTGGTTTTAGATGCATTAAAGGTAACCAGCCACGTCTCCCCCCACTGAACCACGCGCTCGAGATCAGAGGAGAGAGAATCAGAGAGAACTTTGTCATTTACAGCCTTTGATGTGTTGCCGTAGATGGTCGTGTCATCAGCATAGATGTCAACGAATGATTTTAGTATGTGTTTAGGGAGGTCATTGGTGTAGATCAGGAAGAGAGTTGGGCCCAGGATTGACCCCTGAGGGACTCCAGCATTAATACTGCAAACCTCTGATTTTTGTCCATCGACCACTACTCTTATGAGCTAATCGGAGAGAAATGATTTAATGATTGAGAAAACATTTCCAGTTATACCGTAGCTGGAAATCTTGTGAAGTAGACCCTTATGCCATACCTTGTTGAAGGCCTTTGATATGTCAAGAGCAATTGCCCTAGAAAGGAAGCCTTTCTCAAGAGATTCACTAATCCTGTGAGATATAACCATCAGCACATCTGCGGTAGATCTTGCAGAGCGGAAACCATATTGTGTGTCACTAAGAAGGTTATTCCTGCTGAGGTGGTTGACTATTTCTGTATTTAATACGGATTCCAGCAACTTACTCATAACACACAGGATACTTATTGGCCTGTACTGAGAGGGAGATGACTTATCACCTGAATTCTTAAATACGGAGCAAACTGATGAGGTCTTCCAGGAAGTCGGAAAGCACTTCTCCTTAAGGCAGCGCTTAAACAGTTTCGTAAGTAAGGGAGCAAGTTCTGGTTTAAGCTTTTTTAACACTATAATTGGGATGCCGTCAGGACCAGTTGCTTTACTGAAATCAAGATTCTTGATTAGCTTGGCGACCTCATGCACGGATATTTGTATGTTTCCTAGCGTGTTCTGTGCTATAGGAGGAAATGTGGGGAGCTGATAGGACAACCTCCTTAGTGTTTAATCCAAGGTTCGGGTCCCTGACTATCAGCCCAGACAAAACGTTTACGTCCAGCACTCTTAATAGTGACATGGTCACAAGGACAGACATAGAGACAGAGAAATTTCCGACATCTCAGACTACTGTTCACCAAGTACTACTGACCTTTTAGCAGCTTTTTCTTCACCTTTTGTCAGAAAAATCACTCATTGAATGAGGACTGAGGGACAAAAAAGGAGAAGCGAGAGTTACTGGAGCTGTCGATAACACATCCATTGCATTATCTACTCTCCATGAAAAAACAAAAAAAGGGGAGAAGGGGAATGGGTACAATTGACTTATTTATATCTAAGTAGTAAGTCCGGTGCTAAGTTATCAATTCAGGACACTTTTGATGATAATCTCCCCCCCCATAATAATGGGTGGAAGTTTGTCGTTATCTATTTCGAGTTTGAATCATAGGAGCTTCGCCTTATAATTAAAATCCAATAATTAACTTTTATCAATTTGTAAAGTTGGCTTAATATTAATTTACATTCGTGTTTAGATAATTATTCAAGGTTTTTATTTAGAAGGTTCGTTTTCATAGGTGACTTTTTTTTGCTAATGTCACTGTATTATATTTCGAATATAATTGAAAATAAGACTAACTATATTAGATGGTTTGATTGGCTAGCCAGGAAGCAAGCATTTCCAATATAGGCAAGCTTGCAGTAATAGTATATATTAAGTATATTACTTAAATAAAATCCTAACTTTATCTACTCCAATAGAGAAAATAATTCCCGGCATTTTGTTTTTTTATCGCTAGTTTACTTTGTAGCATGGCTAAACTGTTTTGTCTGTTTCAATAGTCGCGAAGGGGGGGGTGACGAATAAGACAGGAAAGTAGAGACAAATAAAAACATATGCATAAATAAAACAAGATAAACAAGTTTAAACAAAGTAACATGAAAAACATTTAGGATGAATTTTAAAAAATACTTAACGTCTGTTTGCCATAATGGTCCGGCGTCTTTTTGCCAACTTGCATATTGTCGTGTCTTTCTAGAGCGTAAGAAAATTTCTATTTCCGGATAACTTGTGCATGTGTGCCTATCTATTTATAGAATAAATTCGTTACGTTCGGATGTGTAAATATTACATTTACATTTAAGAAAAAAAAAGTCCTAATTTTTTTTTTTAAAGTCCTAACTTTATCTAAATACGTGTCGGTACATAAATGCGTTACTACATCTATACAGGAATATAATCCTAACATACTCTTCCACATATATAGCACAAACAACCCAGAACTTTTCACAAATATAACGAAAAACCTCGTCCTACTAAACAAAATAACAAACTGAAAGACTTCCTTAAAACAACAACAAAAATAAAGAAAAAGCAAACGCAAATCCCAAAACCTAAAACGCATTCGTACTTCATCCGAACCCCATTAACTCACAACACAAGTAGTCATCAAATGCAAAAAAAAAACAAAGCAAAAAAAAAAAAACATGTGGAGTTTGACACATAATATTAGAGGGAAAGACATACACATTCACCAACGATACACAAACATTGAAGATAAAAAGCTTACACTGCACCTCCAAAAATGTAGTCTATAGTAATAAAATGTGCACCATGCCAGAAATCCTACCACTACACCATTAGTAATAAAGCAGTCCAAAATTAGACTCGCAGAAAATAAACACGTACATGTCTTACAACACATACATACATGCAGTGGAGACAACTTTTGGATAATGACCATTTTCCAAACCGACAACTACTTTTACTTACTTATAGAAGAAAAAAATCTTCATAACAAAATTCACTTCCGCATTAAACAAATCCCAATAATAACACATAAATAAGCAAAACACAAATAAACTTACACGAACACATGCTCATACAAGTGTACATCCTCAATCACGAATTAAGACAAGCACGATGCACTCACGCGCCCGTAAACTGCCCGGACACACACACTCAAATCCAATATAATACCGATTCCCCAAACTAATCAAATGACCAGAGAGATAATCCACTAATCTGCCCACATTCAGCAAAAGAAAATCTCTAGACAAAGACAATTTATAATTACTCTCTCTCTCTCTCTCTCTCTCTCTCTCTCTCTCTATATATATATATATATATATATATATATATATATATATATATATATATATAGCCCTGGTCAAAATCATAAGACCACTTAAGAAAGTAAGCGTTTATGCATATTATCGAATTTTTAATCAAACAAATGACTGAAACCATTGCCAAAAGGGAAAATATGATGGAAAAAAATGAAATCTGCTTCATTCGAAATCTTAACGCTGACCTAATAATTATTTTTTAAAAAACGAACATTTTCACCTGGTCCAAAAATGATAACACCACTGATAATTTATCTAACAAAAGGCAATTATCAATTACTAAAAAGGGTCTCAATATTTAGTATAGCCTCCATTATTACAAATTACTTGAAAAATTCTCTTCGGCATGCTTGCGACTAAGTTTTTTATCAGTTGCGAAGGAATTTTATCCCATGTACTGAAAACTGCTTCAGAAAGTTCCTTTATCGAATCATACAGGGTTCCATCTTTAAACACTTCTTTTGCCATCCATCCCTAAAGATTTTCAATGGGATTGAGGTCAGGAGAACATGATGGATGATCTAACAATTCTATATTATTTGAAGAAAAGTATGCTCGTGTTTGTCGAGAAGTGTGTATCGCAGCGCTGTCTTGCTGGAAAATCCAGTTTCTTCCACAAAGACATAAAAAAGTCCTGATAGAAGCATTTTTTCAAGCATTGAAATGTACTTCAATGATGCTTGCCGGCTTCTCACAACCTACAACTTTAGGGTCCCAGCTGAACAGAAAGCACCCCAGATCATTTTAGACCCTCCTCCACTATGCCGAGTTTAAAAAGTCTCTTTGGGCAATTTTGCATCATGCCAATAGTGTTAAAATCCATCTGGACCATCTAGATTAAACTTTTTCTCATCGGAGAAAATTACATTTTCCCACTTCTCTTCATCCCAAGTCTGGTATTTGGCGGCATATTTAAGTCGGTTAGTTTTGTGCTGTTCAAGAAGACGTGGTTTCTGCAGTCGCTTTAAATGATTGAAACCCTTCATTTTCAGACGTCTTCTCATGGTTTTAGGACTACATTCTGCTGCTGTTTGGCTTTTCAATCGACTTGAGCTCATATTATAGTTTTTTTAAAAACTTTTTCTGATATGGCGATCCAGTGATGTGGTTATTTTTTTTGGTCGACCTGGACTCTTTTTTTTGTCCATATTAATCTGGATGTCTTTAAAAATTGTGATGACCGTTTTGCTACGATTCACTTCGCTTGCAATAGATCGATGGGAGAGTCCACCCCTATTAATCTCAAAGATCCCCCCTCTCTCAACCTCTGATAATGGTTTCACTTTTGCCATTTATAATTTAGTAAGGTGTTTTTTATCCACTAACAAGTTGCGTTTAG
Source organism: Euprymna scolopes (assembly GCF_053919585.1). Classification (NCBI taxonomy): domain Eukaryota; kingdom Metazoa; phylum Mollusca; class Cephalopoda; order Sepiida; family Sepiolidae; genus Euprymna; species Euprymna scolopes. The sequence continues at coordinate 127,797,564 of NC_136491.1, forward strand.
TAACATAGAAAGCTTTTCGTATTCATTTTTTCAAAACTAGCCGATTTTATTAAAGTGGTCTTATCATTTTGACCAGGTGAAAATCTTTTTTTAAAAAATAATTATTAGATCAGGGTTAAGGTTTCGAATGAAGCAGATTTCATTTGTTTCCATCATATTTTCCCTTTTGGCAATGGTTTCAACCATTTGATTAAAAATTCGATAATATGCGTACACGCTTACTTTCTTAAGTGGTTTTATGATTTTGACCAGGACTGTATATATATATATGCGTGTATGTATATAAATGCATATATATATGTACATATGTTTATATATGTTTGAGTGTGTGTATGTATGTATGTATAATCTTATTCTTTTTTCAATATTTATCATTTTTCATTTTATTCATACATATGCATGTATATGCATATATATGTATATGTGTATATGTATATATGTATGTATGTTTATATTGGGAAACGGCCTTGTGCCTTACTAGACACTCGTGATAAGATAAGTAAATAGGAACACATAAGCTAACAATATACGGCGCACTATCACGCATAGACTTACATATGTCCACCCACGCACTCGGACCAAATCAAGCATATAAAAACACTTACCCTCACTTAACACGTCCACACACGCACACGCATACACGTGCACACACGCAGACACTCCATGTCTCTCTCTTTCCCTCTTACACGCACAAACACATACGCACATGCACACTCACACAAACACATGCACAGGTGAAAATAGAAATCACATATTTTAATCCATACACACATACACACAGACAACACACAACCACTCACCCTTACACACACGCACGTATGCACTGACACACACATATCGAAAAGAAAAAAATCATAGAAACATTGACAAAATAGACTCAAAACCTCTCACCCACCAAATGGATAACACTAACCAGTTGAACTCTTAATATATCCCACTGGAGACATCAAGTCTCATATTCGTATTTCTTTCAAAAGCACAATCGTTTTAACTAACCAAAATTATCTGCAAAAGGAAATCCCATAAACGTTTCAACAAAAAGCAAACTTATAACTAAAAAACGTTTAATTAAAAAATATCTGACGAGAGATAAATAAGGTTTGAAACGCGTTATGAAAATATTAAAAAAATATTTTTAAAAATGCTAAAAGTCTGAAAAACTCACAATTGTTTCTGGCTACACATTTATATATATATATATATATATATATATATATATATATATGTGTGTGTGTGTATATGTATATATATATAAATGTATATATATATATGGATCTAGGAACTTAAATAGGTAAATAGATAGATGATTGCAGCATGTATTCAGATAATTGCTACCTTACGTTTCATGTTCTGCGTCAAATAGTCCCTCATGTGTCCTAAGATGACTTTGAAGGCCAGCAGCTTATTTACAAGGACAATGGCAGACATGAAATACAAAGGCTCAAATATTAACAGCGTGGGTTGGATCCGAATTAGAACTATGGTCTTTCTGCACAGCCATATGTTTTTTTTTAAATCCAGATATATACATACATACATACGTACACATAAAAGATTTATTCATATATACATACGTATCTATATATTTAAATATATATAAGTGATGTATATAAGTAAAATATATGCATGTAATTATATGTATATATGTAAATATACATACACGAATAAATCATAAACATGTTTTCCACTTAAACATTCGATAACATGGTCGGTACACAAAAGCAAAATCAAACTAACAGTCAATAAAAACAAACTTATCCCTTCTTAATATACCTCCAGATCTTGAAATGAAGATTATTTTACTTCTGTCATTAGGAGTAAAAACAGAAAATTACACCCACACTAATAATACTAAAGAAAGACAGAAAATAATTTTACCAGGAGTTTACGTAAACGAATAGAACCAATACAATAATTGTGTATTTATTCATTCCCCTCTTTTTATTTTTTTCTCTTATTACACACAGACACACACACAGACACACAGACATATATATATATAAATATATATAATATTTATATGTACGTGTATTTATATGAATAAGTATGTAACTATGTATGTAGAAGTGCCATATATTTTTATATGTTGAGAAAAATATTTCAATACTGTTATCATATATATATATATATATATATATATAAAACACAAATTACACATATGTAACTAGTTGAAATAATAATAATAATAATAATAATAATAATAATAATAATAATAATAATAATAATAACATCACTACTACTACTAATGATAAGAATAAACCAACTCCGGACAACGACAACCATAGTAGAAATAAAAAACACAACTACTAATAATGAACAAGATAAATGCAACTGTAGATCCCGAAAACTTTGCCCACTTCAAAATAAATGTCTAACCAAAATCACAGTTTAGCATGCCACAATATTTGCGATAGACAACCCGAATAACAAGAAATATTACGTAGATATAAATACCTTGGATTTCAAAACTCGATATTATTACCACAAAAGTAGGTTACAAAATAAAAGACACCAAATAAAACAGGGTAGAAAACCAATATTGGGAATTCAAAGAAAGCGGACGTTCGAGGGAAGTCGAATGGAAAATAGTAATACAAGCAAACACAGGTATAGGCCTAGACGATCCATGTAGATTATGCCTTCATGAAAAATTAGCTATCCTATAATTTAAAGAACCCCATCATCTATTAAACCGGTGGAGAGAAATAGCGAACAACTGTGTAAACAGGATAAATTTTATTCTAGGATAGCTATACAAAATAATTTTAAAACTAACAATAACAATAGAAAAGAAATAAATACAATAAACATAGACACACACACACATATATATACATATCATATATATATAAACTAATATATATATATATATATATATATATATATATATATATATATATAAACTAAAATAATATTTAAAAAATCTCATTTAACTGTACCTAGGTTAAGATAGATCAAATCATTAGATATCTACGCTTCCTCCTAAAATAAAACACACACACACAAAGGAAGGGTTGAATGTAAGGTCAACTGGGCTTTTGTCCCGTAAGTGCCTACCCATTGGCTGATTAGGAGGGGCGCGGTGGAAACTAGAAATCTGATTGGCTAAATAAAAACTCAATAGAATGTGCGAAATAACAACAACTTTTCGCATAAGCCTGACGAATCCTAACGTGGATAAAACGCGGAATATTCTGTGTAGCTTAATTGCCGTATATATTTTCATAACTTACTATATATATATATATATATATATATATATATTACAAACACAACCTACATACATATATGCATATCATTAGACACAGTTACATAAATATACCAACAAATCCGTAATTATATTTTCTCATACATGTGCACATAATTTTATCAAACACGAATAGACAATAAGAGCATTAAAACACACACGTACATACGCACAATATGAAATTAGTACACGCAACATATAAACATATGTTAGTTACATTGAAAGGAAAGCCGCCACCCAGAAAAGCAGCTACTGTTCGATACGTATATTACTTCGATATACGTTTCGGAAATAATATGTCAAATAATTAAAATTACACGTGTTCGAACCTTTTATTTTCGAATATACATTTTTCGCTCGTTGAATTCATAAGAGTTTCTCGCTCACTTTATACCTCACTTATTCTGGTTTTCTCTTTCTATATCTCCTACATCCTGTCAAACCTACCCCCCTAATCTCTCTCTCTCTCTCACACACACACCCTCTCACACTCACTCACACACACATATATGTATTATTTACTATAATAATTATTAAATACCTACACACACTAGTGTTTCATCCTTTAGGGGATCATCAGTGCAGGGTGTCACGGTTAACGTCAGTCGAGAGACTCGAACCCCTGCAGCAGAAGTCATGTCTGGCTTCATTAGCAAGGATCTGAACGACTAGCCTACCGCAAACCGGAGAGATACAGTTGGAATTAAAAAATTATTCTTATTAAATGCATTTAGCGTCATTAGAGCGATCTTATTATATTACGATCTGCGCGTATTAGCTAAGTTGACCGACTTTATTACAACTGAAAGTGCTCAATAATATGAAACCATATATATATATATATACATATATATATATATATGTATATATATGTATAATCATTTAATTGCAACACATATTCATGGAATAACTACATTGTTTTAAATTCTGTAGGTAATTCATGAGGTGAATCTTCTAACTATAATCTAAACATGTCATACATATGTTCTTTTCTTATATTCCAAATCGGTTCTTCCCATGAACTCTAGTGTTCTAACTCATCATCATCATCATCATCATCATCATCATCATCGTCATCGTCATCATCATCATCATCATCATCATCATCATCATCATCATCGGCTGCAGCAACAATATTCACTTGAAATCGAAAACAGCTTCTGTTTAGTAGCTGCCTTGCTTTCAAGAACCACTAGCCGAGAGTCCACTCTTACGTTTTCTCCAAAACGAGGCCGCTTTGCGGGCTTTTCAATCTGTTATTTTTTTAAATATCATCATATTAAATAAGGAAATTATAAAATCACCAAAAAAAAAAAAAGAAGCTAAATTTGTATATTTGTTTATCCAACAACACTATTACCAAGCATTTAACCATTTTTATTGCGATCAATATAAGTTGGTTAGAAATTGGTTGTTGGGTTTCACGGCATATTAACGATCGTTGGGTCATGTTGACCTTACACATGTGTTGCATACGAACGTTCTTTTAGATAGTTTCGTTTGTAGGCGTATGTTTTACTAGCAGGCTGCTCGGTGTTGTCCGGTCATAAAATACGCTTTAATATGATATTTTGATTTATTTCCATTTTTAATTTATGCCTATTTTATTATAGAGCAAAATCTGTTGGTTATTATATTGTACCCAATGTATTTAAAGATGATTTCAAAAGTTAAAAATAATTATTTTATTGCCATCGGCTGGAATCAAAAAAACATTCAGAGCTCTAGCTATAGTCGTTATTTAGCGCTTAAGCATTAGTCGTTATTTAGCGCTCTTTATTTTGTCGGACCATATCGCCAGATGGATAAAAAATGCTTTACATTAAGCGATTTCAAGCTAAAAATGTATATGTACACCTGTTCAGAAGTCGATAATCTCCTGCTAAGGCCAACTGCTATTTTTAAAAAATTTGAACGCTTAGCAGATATTTAGCAACAAAAAAGTTTGACCTTTTCACAGATATTTAGCAGCACAAAAGTGTTTCCGTAGTCTAAATATGTTATATATCAATTTTGATGTCAAATGTTCAAAGAGGAGTTTGGTAGAGACATTTCACACACAGACACAGTCACTTCTATATACATACATATACATATACATTTATATAATTAAATAATAAGTTACTTTTATATCTTGAATCACTAGTGTTTCATGTTTACACAATAACAGTGTACAATGACAATTCTCAGCCACGGCGCCATATTTGACTCCATTTTGCCAAGTCTTTACCTCTGATAAGCAAAAGGTCTCCACGAGATTGAAACATGCCTGCGTGCTAGAACGTTTTCACCCTAAAGTGAACGCAATTACGTTATTATCTAGCACATTGCATACACGCTAGTTGAGTGCCTCTTAGTTTATCCTTCTCAGACAGGGTTCATGCTGAAGTATTTTCAAAGGGGCTTGATAATTACGTAATTGCGTAGAATTTAGGCTGAAAATGTTCTAGCACACGGACATGCTTATATATATATATATATATATATATATATATATATATATAATGTTTTTGTTCTAAATTCATCATGAATACTGAATTCTACGTAAGTCTGCACAATATAGAAACTATGCATAAACAGAATTAAGCATAACCATCTAATAAGAAAACACAAAGTGCTTAATTAATAAACGCCCTTTTTTAAAGGAATACGTAAATTAATTAACAACAGAGCCACTGCATATCCGTGACTATGTATATTAGGTATGTTTTAAACATTTAAATAGAAAAATATAGACTTTTAATGTTAATGTCAGAAGTGGGAAAACTGAACTTTATATAGATAAATAAATATTGTGAGAATGGTAGGTTTTTTCAACCCACTGGTGCGGAGCAGACACTTATTAGCATTGAGGGTGAATTGAGTTGGGAAGTGGGGGTAACTAAGAGGTGATTGTACGCAATTCAATGTTAATAAACAAAAGCTTTACAACTGATCTAGTCTTAAAATGAAGGTCAGTGACCCCATTCTCACCGCGTCGAGGAGCTCGACAATTAGTTTGATAGAGATAGTCTATCATAAATGATGGCAGCATTACATGGTCTGCTGAGTTATAGTACTGAATAGTCCTAAGACTTCAATCTCCCCGACCTTCCCTATCCTATTTAGACAAAGTAAAGTTATTGCTTACTGCCAGAATCCGTTTGACAGGTGAATGGCGACTAGTCTAGCCAGGAGTTGTTTCAAGGCCAGAGTATTCCTCATTTAGGTGCTCTGGTTTGATTCATTCCTCATCCCGATCTTGTGTAACAACATCCTGCCGTAGGAAGGAAATAAATCATCAGTTAGGGGTAATTTCAAAGGAAGCAGACGGGTGGATTTCTGGGGTGGTGGTTTAGAGAAAAATACTATACTCAAATGTATTCGAGGTAGTTGAATTTTCATATTGTAGTCTTACAATCAGATACAGGTTGGGGTAATTTGCTAGAGGTATATTTATTTTATAGAAATCACTCCAGACAAAATATAAAGCCATTTTAAGTAAAACGATAAACAAACTATTCAAGTAAAAAAAAAAATCAAACAACAAATAAAAAAAACAATAAGTATATTAGTAGGTTACTATTAGGGCTATAACAATAGACATTTTTTCATTGTTTTGAATCTCGAGTATCTATCCTACACAGTTAGACACAGTTAATCAACCGAGAACTACGTGACTGTATATAAAAGCATTTAAGATATCAACGGATACACATATGAAAGCCATAACAATGAAAAGAGCATTCTGTTGTCCTAACCCTACTTATCACCCAGAAAACATCAATTATTCTCTCTTTGTCAAAACCATTGCCCCGAAAAACGAAATTGAGATATCTCATCAAGCGAACTATATATTAAACTAGCTCGGCTTTTTTTTTCCGGCGTCGCCCAGGAGAATATAAACTACTAACTATAAATATTATTAAGTATTCATTTTAATGAAAATATGATGGGAATAATCTATTTGTGTTTACATTTATCCATAAAAAATAATTTATGATTAACTTTTCCATACTAATTCTGATATGAGTTCTCTAAATTTATGAAATTGTACTATTTTGTATGAATTAATTAGTAGGGACCTGCAATGCTTGCCATAGAATCGTCGAACGACGTCTTCATTTTGTGCGTATTTTACGAAGATGTTTTTATGACATTGTTTATCTAGCAAAAGCGTATACTATGAAATATTGTAATAAATCTCTTAAAAGAAGTCCGTCATCTAAATTTTAAAACTAACATTTCAAAAGAATAGAAGGTAAATTATCTAAATCTTTTAAGAATGAATTATACTTTAGGATGATGTTTCTTTACGGTTCAACAGATTATATACATTGACTAGCAGGGGAACCCATAATTGCCCGGCTGTAAAATACGCGTAAATATATTTTAATTCATGCAGATGTCGGATTTTTATGATACAGTACATTCTATATCGATTATTTCGTATAATATTATACCACAATATATAGTCGTGATTTCAAAAGTAAAAAAAAAAAAAAAAGATTTAATCAAGAATGAATGCAAGTAAGGACACCGGGTGCCCGGCGTTGCCCGGGTGTTTGGAGGTGTATGCTGAGCAAAATATAAATAAATAAATAAATAAATGGATCAAATAAATAAAAAACGGTCAATTTTAAAATTTTTTAACCCCTATTACGACCCCTTAAAATTTATTGTTTGTGGCTCAAATAAAGTTATTAAGTTAGATCCATGTCCAAAGAACCTATATCTAAAATTTCAAGTGTGTAGACCCAAAATTGTCGGAGGAGTTTGGTCGAGTTCTCAAAGGTCAAATCATTGAACTTCGACCCCTTAACAGCCAAATTTCTGGCCAAACAACAATCACATAGATTTTTCCAAATCTCAGTACCCTGTATATTAAATTTCGAGTCTGTAGACTAAAAATTGATAGAGTTATTGTGTAGGGAAGTGTACACAGACACACAGACAGACACACAGACACGTTCACTTTTATATATATATATATATATATATATATACATATATATATATAGATAGATATTGCTATTTTTGTGTAACTGAACGTGGTATAAAGGCGGCAGTTTCAGATTAGGTGGTCATGTCTTAAAATTTTAATTTTAAAATACAAATTATCTACCGATTTTTAAAAAAAAATCCTATGTTATATCCTTTTTCCTGTTGTATATAAAAATTCGAGGCGGCTTTTTTTTTTCATTTTTTTCTTTTATTTTACATTTTAGATTCAAGGATTTATTTTACGTATATTTTGTTTCGTTTCTAGTAAAACAACGTACTCGACTTTTTTGTACGGATCGTGCTGAAATAATAACGGTTTTATTTTGAAAGGCATTCTTATATGAAATGTCTTTTTTTCAATAATTTGTACTCTTTTTACCACATCAGCTTGGTGTTTTCACAAACTGCTTCATGGGACCAATTAATGCAATCAGCCGTCTTTCATCCCTAAACACAGGGACTAACCTTAAGTCCCCGTGGCTACTCTCTTATCATCGTTCAGTGATGGACAATTACGTGTCACTGGAACAATAGCTGGTGTGCTAAAAGTGCACAAAACTCGCACGACGCTGTCCGTGTGTTTGTACCTTTAACTTGTTGGTTAGCTGTTTGTCGTAAGACGCAGTGGTTGAGTTTTCATCTCACAGGTGCACTAATATTCAGACATGGGCCTCTCGCATTTGCAGCTCTGTGTTGGGTTCAGAGTAGATCTTAAATGAACAGTGTTAGTCTCTACAATCAAAGCAATTCAATAATCCCTTACCCCGAATGGCTTCCGGGGCTTGATAATTGGTAAATACGTTGTAAAAAAATAATAATCAATAATAACTCGGCAATCACTATCTTATAAATGAAAATAATTATTGTATCAAATATTTCAGACACACTTCATGCAAAAAAAAAGTTAAATTAATCGGGTTCTGAACGGTATTTTTCAACTTGGATTTTTTTCAGATAGTTTCTAAGTCAAAGTAGGAAGAGCTTTTAAACTTAGCTTTTCTGTGGGAGGTTACAACCTTTGTGCCAGCTCCCAAAAGATGATGCATTCGGTTACACAACCTGCAGTCAAGTCCTCGTTTGCAAAACCCTAAATATTTTATGAGATTTGTAATTCAGACGCCCATATCTCTGAGATTAGCATTTCCCCCTCTTCTATTATTTCGTCCTTTCTTTCGTTTTCTTCTTCTGGAATTCTTTTCTTTCTTTCTCTCTCCTGATTCATATGTCTGTTCAATTCTCTTTTCTTCTATATCTCACTCGTGGAGCCCTTTCTATCTCTATCTTCTCTCAAGAAGCAATTCGACTATTTATCCCCTTGTATGGGTCCCTGCTTGATACAAAGTACATGGTTTATTTCTAAGATTTCGCTAGTAAATCTAAACTATCTGTTACCAAAAATGTCCCTCCGTTGCGAAATTGTATTTTTTCAACAAAAATATATCCTTCCTCTGAGCATCTGAGATATGCTTAGCAAAGTGTCAACACACCCTACTACACTTTACTCTCCATAATTATAAACAACACAATCTGATGCTGTTCGGTTGCATAAAAATTGCGTTACATCCGCCCCTTCTCTTTTTTATTGTCATTTACTAGTAAATGCCACCTATGTATCCTGCATCAAAAACGCTAACTTTAAAATAGTAAGTCCACAAACAAAAAATCCATAAATGGAAACTGACATATTTGTCTATTCGGCATGCAATAATAGAAAAAAACCCAGAAGAAAATGGCAGCAAAATTCCTAATTAAGCATGCAGTTGAGGAAGAATAAGTATGTCCAGTTTGCTATCAGATGAATGGTTCTCACACCCTTTACTACTATTCGGACGTGTTCCTCTTTTCCATGAATCATACAAACAAGAAGGGAAAACTATTTGTGATTTTCGTATTTTAATATTTCACTTTTTCGCCAATCGTGGTTTAGGAACAACTTTTTTAAGTCCCTGTTGTTACTTAAAGTTCTGTCGATGATTGCAGCTCATGCAAGCTTTACGGTTCCAGTATGGGGTACCTTATGATATTCCTGCTTCCTTCAGATGTGCTTTTCGAAGTGGTGTGATGTTACCTCGTTTCTTCTTACGTCTAACATTGGGAAACTTCTTTCACTATGGGCTCCCACAGCCTTACCAGCTATTCGCTATTTTACAACAATCTTGAATGCTTTTTTACACCCCACAACATAAAAGAAAAGGTCAGACCCTATATACTTTAACGGTGAATGCTCTGACGAACTGCAAGCACTTGCACCCCTCGACGTAAATACCCCCGACAAACCCCACAGACAGCTAAATCCCACCCCTTCAAAGTGGAGATCCCTAGATGTAAGAGATCCTTCTACTCAAGTAGTTTCTTCCCCAGAACCGCAAGACTTTGGAATTCCCTTCAGAGTCCCTGCTTCCCCAACTGTACTGACATGCAGAAGTTCAAGGTTCAAGTGTAACGTGAACATACATCTTGCTGCCCAACTCCCTACACGGTACCCCTGTAGCTTATGTCCCTGATAGTAGCCCCTACAGCAAAGTGGCAACGTGCCTTGTTTGGGGTGAAAATGTAATTAAAAAAAAACACACATTCACATTTCTTATATTTCTCTTATTTTCCAATTTAGTTAGTCCTTGAATATTTCTATTCTTTCTGGTCGAAATTCTTCTCGACCATGGAGACCGGCTGATTTGTTCGGTCATCCCTTTCCATTCAACGTCGCCTCTTACACAAAATATTCGAATCCACTTGTAAATTATGTACGAACTGCTATCAAATTGACGATGTGACCCTTCTCTCGCACGGGCATTGACAAACGTTGCCAGGTATACCCTTGCACACATTTTCAACGGTTGTAATAAAATCTTTCATCACATAGTTCCTACAAAGACTCGAGCAGAAACCCTTACTCATCATTATTGTAAATAACCACTTATAACTTTGCTGCTTTCTTTTCAAACATTGTATCTCACGGTAATCAATTGACTTTTCATCCGTAGACTTAATTGCTTTTTTTTAAATTATCATCTGTTAAAAATCTCACTAAACCTTCATGTGGACGCCCGAAAGCAACAACATACTAACAGAGTATGTTTGTTATTTTGATGACTGCAATGGTTTTAACCAAACGTGGCATAATCAAGTCACACCTCCACATTTATTTATTTCTAAACTAAGTTGGTAGCAGTGTATACATTCGTTTTAATACATCAAATTACTATCAATACCGCCGGTTTCAAATCCAAACAGTGTGCTGAGCATGTCAACATTATTAGTTACAACTCCAGCGGAGCGATCAATTACAAAAATATTTAAAATTTGGGAACGCAATATCTTTTACTATACGCATTATAAAAATCAGAACAATACCAGTATCGTCTGTTTCTTTTTCTCTAAGGTTCGGTGTAAATATGAACCTCTCTGCATCCTTGTGTACGTTCTCTTTTCACAACTATTTACATTTAAAGTTATTTTGGCGACAGATCTTTTATTTCTTTCACAAAAATAAGGATACTATCAATACCAGCGGGTTCTTTATGACATTCTAGTTAAAATGTTTGAACACTACTCAAGCAAATCATTATTTCATTTTTCTCTATAGAATTCTCAAACTGAATGACTTTCTACCCGACATTTTAAATTATCCAATACTATTTTTAGTACTAAGTTTATCATTTTCTAAATAACGTACATGCCAAATGGCTTTCTCTTCGAAGGTTTAAATACTTCAACACTACTCTCAAGCAAACACTTCGATTTTTCTCTATAAAATCTTCAGGGAAAAAAATTTCTCTTCGGCAGTTTTAATATTTCAAGTTATTTATCTTTAAATTCAGCGACAGTTTTTATTTCTGTTATAAAATGGCGTCGATGCCGCTGGCTTCTTTTTCTCTAAGTATCACTATATATTATATATCTCTGCAGCCGTATGTACTTTATCTTTTCACAACTATCTATCATTTAATTATTTCAGTGACTGTCTTATTCCAGAAATAGAACCACAAAAATAACGACATGGATTCCGTCGTTATATTTTTCGCTAAGGATCTGTATAAATTATCTACGTCTCTGCATCCTTATTTAATTTTATTTTGACATGTATTATTTAATTTCTCTATTTCATCGATGCGTTGTTCTCTACAGTTTTCCATGCACTGAGAACTGAGGAGTAAGCAGAAGCTCTCATGCAGGCAAAGAAAAGAGCGGCCACTTACAGAGTTTCCGCTGCATCTCATCTCTTTTATATGTTCATTGTCAGGTGCATTTTTTGACCCTCACGGCGACAAACACATTGTCCCGTCAAATCTTTTATAAGTCAATCTTCATGATTCTAGAAGGAGTGCACCTTGCGCCTTCTGAACACTCCGTTTCATATTGCCAATTATCCATGGCTTCCTGGTGCGTTTTCCCTTGCAATTCTTCATGCTATTTTTTATCATGTCAGCAAGTCAACTCACCTTGACTCTCAGTGCAATGCTAATTGCACGGTTTTCATTAACATTGGCGTCTCCATACGTAAGTGTCTTCTGAATCTAAATCCGCCAATTTGGGATGCCCACAAACCATGGTACTCTTCAAAATGGCTGAAAAGTTCATGAAATGTCTTATTTATTTCTCTATATCTCTTGACAACACTCATACACGCGTAAGTCAACAATGTACTATTATTAAAACACACGAAAACAAGATACTACCTTACAAGGAACCAAAAAAATATGCCCTTATCTCCCTTCAACTTACTGTCGTTTGCATCTGTTTTCGCAACCGCTGTACCACCTTTTGTTTCTTAAATTGTAAGGTGAAAGTACAGAATAGTTACAATACACCAGACAGCTCGGTAACATAAGTGCACGCAACCGAAAATTTATGATTTAATTAAAAATTTAACTCATTATGGATTTATTCAAACGGTTCTTTACCTCGCTAAACAATCCTCCCCTCCAAAAATATATATTTAATAAAATGATTATATATATATATATATATATATATATATATATATATATATATATATATATATACATATATATATATTAAGTGTTACAATGTTTTTTGCCTAAAAATTTGTTAGGTGAATGATAAGAATTTTTACAAAACACCTGCCAGTCCTTTAACATAAATGCATAAGTACCAATAAAATGATTTTAATATCATATACACCTTAATCCGTTACAAGCGGCACTTGAATGAATGGTGTATTTTATTGACCCTACACTGTAATCACGTGATTAAAATTTTAGCAGACGAAAAATTGTGAGGCAAAAGAGTCACGAGTTCTCTTTTTTTTATTAAATTGGTAGGTAGAAGCACAGAATAGTTACAAACACCCTCCGCTCCCATATTAAAAATGCCCTTCAAAATAATATCGTCTGATAGAAACATAGAATAGTTACAAAACACCATCCTCTTCCCGGCCGAGAGGGTGTTGTGTGTCCCCACCAATGTAAGCAGACTTTTTGTGAAATATTAAACGGGTCTTCTGCTAGCTTACATTTGGGAGGATGTTGTGCCCCCACAACATAAACATGGCCGATAGCCATTAGTCGCGTGCTCTCGTGTAATGAATGAATGCGTGAATGTAGGATTGACATGAAATTCTTAAAGACAAACTAAAATGACCGAAAAATGGACTGAAATGACTTAAATTTTGTTTTTTTACACAGTGATCACCACTTATCAAGGCCCGGAAGCCACTCAGCGATAAGGGTTATTGCAAGTACATTACGTTAGTGTGGAGATTTGATGAAGTGTTTACTTAAGGGGGCGGTTCATTAGGAATTTGTTAACGTTGGACTTGAAGACATCCAAGTTGTAGTCCGGTGGGAAGCAGGCAGACGGAACAGACTTCCACAGGCGTGCAGTTCTAAGAAAGAAGCTTTGTTCATGGAATCCGCGTTTTGATTTAGGCACAGATATAGAGTGAGGGAAATTTTTCAACGTGGTCTCAGCTAGACGGGTGTTTTTCGTGAAAGACTGGCGAGGGGGGACCAGAGATTGGAGTTCAGACGAGCACCTGCCATGGAAATAACGATAACACAAGGATAGGCTCACAACGTCTCTTCTGTGGGAGAGAGGTTGCAGGGTAGAGAAAAGGGCATCCCCCCCACTAAGCCACGAAGTCTATTTTGTACTCTGTCCAGAAGGATAGGCTGTTTTTAGCAGCTCCTACCCAGATATGGCAACAGTATTCCATCCTTGGACGCACTTGGCTTTTATATAGATAGAGAATTGCATCAGTAGTGAGATATCTTCTGGAGCGGTAGAAGGATCCCACCATCTTTCCAGCGACGTTGGCAACAGACTTGATGTACGTGTTCCATTTCAGATCAGGAGTAAAGGTCAAACCCAGAAGCTTGTCAAAACACGTGGCCTCACCCAGACGAGAGCCATTCATCACAATTGATGCCAGATGAGGATCAGAGCGTTGGTTTTGGATGCATTAAAGGTAACCAGCCACATCTTCCCCACTGAACCACGCACTCGAGATCAGAGGATAAAAAAAAAAAATAAAAAGTAAATGACTTAGAATGACTTTAATGAAATTAAGGATGAATTGAATGACCTTAAGAATGACTTGAATGCTTTAAACATAACTGGAATCCTTCAAAAACAACTTGAATGATCTGGAGAATGACTTGAATGGCTTTGAGACTGACTGGTTGTAAAGTGGGTGATCATTTTACATTAAATCAATACAGAAGAGTGATCCCCCACTTTCTATCACAAAGTTACAAACATAAGTACCGCATGTAGTAAGAACAGATACTACACTTTAATATTGCCCAAAAGGCCAAGAAAAGCTTAAAAAAGCCAAAACAGCATCTATTAAGGACAGACCTTTGATCTTAACCAAAAAGGCCAACCACAAAAGTGTTACGGACAGACAGACCGACCGACAGACAGACCGACGGAGTGACTTATAGAGTCGCTTGCACGCGACTAAAAATGTAAGCAGAAATTTTGTTAAAAATTAAACATTTCTTCTACTAGCTTCATGTCGGCGTCTTACTTACGGAAAACCGGTTTGATTAACTGCAGAAGCACCTGTTAATCACTATATAAGTTCCTTAATTGATTTTCCTTCTCATCCTCCTCAAAAACAAAAAAAAAAACGAAAAAGAAATGTTTTTGTAAACCGTTTGTAAAAACTTTCGGTGCATGAGCACTTTTTCACCGGGTTATTTTTATATAGTTTGTAGGTTAAGTTTAAGCTTCACGATATTCTTTTTATTAAATTGTTAGGTGGAAGCACTTATTATATACAAATCACCCTCCCCACCGCATATTAAAAATGGTTTTCAAAATAATAACGTTATTTCAGCACGGTGGCAAAAGTGCACAAGTACGAAACTTAGTGATAGCGTTTTTATCCTCCTAAATTATGAGATGAAAAAATGAAGAAATATTTTAGTAAAAGAGAGTTTCCACCCTCAGAATAATGACCAATTGTAAAACAGCGCCCTTCCACCTAACAATTTAATAATAAAAAAATAAATAAATCGTGAGGCTTGAATTTAACCTGATTAAACTATTTAAAAATAGCGAGGTGGCAAAACTGCACAATCACCAAAACATGTTCACCTTTGCTTATTTTTGTTTCTTTACACGCGCACCCGCTTTTTCGGGGGATGAGGGGGTTACTTTTTACATTACATCCACCTCATCATTTTGCGTTACTAGGACCACATTTGTAAGTTTTCGTCTATCCTGATTATGAAAATATCATTCAAATGTTGTGCAGAAAAGTGCTTCTATAGTTATAAACACATGTATTCTGCACTGAAATTCAATACTTACCAGATTTGTACTCGCACGCGATACAAAAATCCACTTCTCTCCTATCGTCACTTTCACCAACCATATCATTTGCGAGTGGGTATGCTGCCTACGATTAGTAGTTCAATTTGGAGGATTTTTTTATCCACCACTCCCAACACAAAAAGGGGTGCTCTACTCCGATATACGTTCTTTACGTAGGAATGTTGGGAACGTCTATTCCCAGGGGAGGTTGGTGGTGTGTATTCCGAAAGCCGTTCTTTACATAGAGAGTTTCTATCAATCTAAACATTCCATATAGAGTGAGAATCCCTACATTAAAAAAATCTGTTTATACTTTCTATTCTTATTCTAATGGACCATTATTCCTTAATATATTATTCCATACGGATTTACGCATTCTCTTATTTGCTTTTTCCAGATTCAAACAGTAACTGCAGATATCAACAACTGTAGTTTACTTTTTGATGAGAGGGGTAGGCTTCTACCTAGCAACGCCGGTTAACGGATCCTGCTGATTTTAAATATGTACGACATAATCAGGTTCACACAACGGTTTTCTCCAGATCACCAAAGTTAAGCAACGATAAGCCTTGCCAGTACCAGATAGATGAGCATCTGGGAAAACTACGCACCTATGTTCTCTCCGCTTATCTCAGTATTGGTTAGTCGTCATGAATACACTTGCAGCTAGAATAAAAACAGTGCTGACTAAGAAACGGTGCGTTGGAGATTGCGTAACTCTTACCAAAACAATTTCATGCGCAGGCACTCTTCAGTAGGTATCCATAATCTGTCAAAGCTGAACGAAGCCGTTATTATATATGACCCTCATCAAGTAAAATTGATAACAAGGTGTGTCTAAGGTGTTTGACATAAACGTGACAACCAAGTGAGTAGCGGAGTTGTAAGGTTGTCTGTAGTCGCCTAAAATAATCGTCCGTCCTTTAGAAAGCGAATACATCCGGCGACTATTATTTTGTTTTGCACCGGTCACTGTGTAGTAGTTGGATTTAGGTTACAATTGCACGAGTGAAATCTGTAACAGGTTCATATGTAAATGTGAGAACTTCTCTGAGGTCTATTTTTTGTCATTTTTAAAATTGTATTTGGAAATCGAAGTAATGAAAACCGGTTTAATAGCACTGCTGTTTTCATATTATTTGTATGTGACTTAAAAATGGTTCGAGTTGAATTGCTCGTTACTCGATTTTACGATCTTCTATTCTGAAGAGTAAGTGTATGCAATCTTACTATGTATTGTGAACTGTCACTTTCGGCGAAATCTATTATACCATTAAACAATTAAGAATAAGATAGCAGCTGTCAAGTGAATCTGGAAGCGTGATATATCATGTAATCAATTCTTATGTACAATGTCAAATAATAAATCGGTTAAATACGCAAAATTTATCATATGAATAAATGTAAGCAGTGATTCGGGTTACGTGAGAGGACTGTATTGGACCAAGGTTTTCTTTTGTTACTTCTCTAGTGGAGATACGTATCAGAAAAAGGATACTCACTAGGAAAAAATGATTGTCATTAAATATGGACAATTTATACATTTTAGGCTATGAACACACTTTAGTCGTAACTTTTTAAATTTTAATGGTGAATGCTCTGACGAACTGCAGACACTTGTGCCCCCACGATGTAGACACCCTCGACAAATTGACAGGCTGCTAAATCCCACCCCCCACACAGTTGAGATCCCTATATGTAAAAGATATTTCTACTCCAGTAGTTTCTTCCCCAGAACCGCTAGACTCTGGAATTCCATTCTGGGTTCTTGCTTCCCTAACTGTACTGACATGCAGAAGTTCAAGTGCAACGTGAACCGACATCTTGCTGCCCAAATCCTAACATAGTGCCCCAGTAGTTGCTGTCCCTGATAATAGCCACCTACACCAAAGTTGCAATGCGCCTTGTTTGGTGTGAAAATGTAAAAAAATAAATGTACGTGTTAGACGTATAAGTCGTGCATAGGACGTGTTTTTTATGTGGAACGTATCAGCTGAATAATAGTCTTTATTTTAGATATAGAGAGACGCTTTAGAAAAAAATATTTGATGGTCGTGATGCGTGTTAATTATGAATAGGTTTGAGAAATATGATAGGTTGACACAAGTTCGACATGGCTTGGAAAATGGATTTTGGAGGTGAAAGGTTTCTGTATAGTTGAATATTGCGTGTGTCCAAGACAGTTTTGTGCCAGGAAACATAGTCTGATTTGAAATAAAAAAAGGAATACTGAAAGTAATCAATACTATAAAATACGTAAAACTAAATATGTTTTGAATTATTTATCTCTAATATTTTAACCCGTCAAATTTTTTTAATTATAATAAAACAAAACAACAGACAGTCTCTTATAAAGATATACGCACATATACTAGTGCAAATGTAGACAATGGGCTTCCAAAAGTAATGTCTCCTATTTTTAAGTCCGCCCGAATTGATCAGAGGCGATTGCAAATTGCACTGGCATTATAAATGAACTGATGTGTTCATGATCTGACTGTTTCATCTCTCTATTGCAGATATTCACGGTGTGAATCTCTAAAAAGCAACTGCTATCATGGGTGTGTATCAGAAGCCGAAATACGTCATTGAATTCTTGGCAAAAATGCATTGAGAATAGTGAAGACTATTTAGAATGATAAATATTAGAGCACAAAATGTTGCGCGTTTAAATGCTTCCAGTCCTGTTATCGTAGCTCTAAACCTTTTACAATAAATATAGCAGCCTTTCCGGGGGACGACTATCGTATGACAAAGATCGCCACAGGCGCCTATCAATATCAATCGGTCGTCGCTGGCGAAGGTTCATTGAGGATGGTGGTGCAATATGGTAAATAAGTAAATTTCGGAGTACAAGAAATCCCTCGTTTAAATGGTACCACTTCTTAGCTCCATCGTTTTGAGTTAAAAATATGAAAAACTTTACATTTGTAACGAAGTTCATATGTTTAGAAACTCGTTATTAAAAACAATGTTCTTTACTTCGAGGACATAATTTTTTTTATTGAGATTAAAATCTGCTCACCGTCATCATTATCATCGTCATCATTATTATCGTCGTCATCTGTTTTGAATATGTATTTACTATGGCTTAAATCTATGTATAATAATATGGAACACCTCAACGTTTAATACACTTTTTAATGTGTATTTTTATTTTAAGACATAGAAACAAAATAAAAAATAGTTCTCTTAAAAATAATATTTTCTAAAATTATTCACTCACTTAGAACAATCTAATAAATTTAACAGTGCTAAATCCTTAATTAGAAATGTTCATTAGGAGAAAAGAGTATTCACAAATGATTATACTTTAGTTATATGTAAGATATCGACTGCTGAGTTATTAAAATCAACAGGAATCAGATATGCATAAGCACATGTCCTTGCATAGCGCATTGCATTTCATATAAAGCACATTATCAAAAATCACCTATAGTATAAAGTCATCGTACAGCAACGGTAAATACCTCTCTATCTACGCAAGCAAACTTATTTTTTTCTCCTCTGTAAACCAATGTATATAATATGTCAAGATATACCTTGACGCCGAAACTAAATTCATTGCAGTCATCACTGTGTTTATTATAATAACTGGAATGATTATTATCATTATCATTGTTTGCTTTTTCTAACTCTGCAGGATGTGAACTGTAATCAAATAAATGAATGCATTCTACGCTGGCTCTTACTACATTATTTAACTGACTTACATAGCTGGAATTCTGGGATATTCCTTACCAGGCAGTGTCGTCATTATTTTCTCTTTTCTATGTCACCTACCACTATTCCTTCTAAGATATATATTCCCCGCCGTTAATGTTTTCATGTGTCCGAACACGCCTACCATATTCATATAACTACGAACGTCATTGTGTAACATAGTGCGCATGAGCGCGTAGGAAAGTGTCAGCAGCAGCGGAGAATAGCCAGCAAGGGAAGAGATTAGCAGCAACTGTAGTCAAAACGCAGATGCAAATTAGGAAGTGTTCGCGAGCAGAAGAAGTATAAATACGAGAAGAAATGCAACAAGTGCTCAAGCAGAAAAATCGACGTCGAACAAAATGGACGTGTGAAATTACAGACGAGAATTGACCGGTTGTGCCGGACATGCGGCGGGAAGAAAAATAAACGCGCCAGGCTTAAATGGACATGTGGTGGTTAGATACATTTTTTAAGTTGTACCGAAAATACCGTTAATAAAAACGTTTTGTAAAAAACGAAAACAAAAATTCGACCCGGATTTTATTTGTTTATTTAGTTGACCATTCGAGATGGTAGCAACGTTACAATTGGTACGAGTACCAAAAGATCACTTAATCATATCGACTTTATTCGACAAATATTTCACATGTTATTGACATTATTTCTATATTTTTCTGCTAACTTTTATCACTTACATATCCCAATTTGCGATACATATTCATAAGTAATAAGGTGTATTGTTAAATATATTAGATACACGGATAACTTACTAATCAAAGCGAAAAAAAACTAAAAAAATTAGACATAAAAAAGATTACAATAATGAAAATAGTTCTACTCTTAATTTCGTAGCTCTTTTGTCTTTCTGAGTTAAAAAATAAGAAGCTTCACTTTCGAAACGAACCTCGTATATTTAGACACGCAAATAGTGGATGAAATTCTGTGAAATATTATCAAAAAGTATGGAAACGAGACCTTACTGAAGAAAATAAACTTAGAATATAACAAATAAACTACGGATTAGCGAGATATAAACCAAAGGATGTGTACATATTATAAAAAGGATCACAAAGCAGACTTCCTAAATAAGCCTACAACAAGACTAATCAACATAACCAGGCCAGAAATAGGGAACATAAGTAAAAATATACGAGAATGGACTAATAAATCTAACGAGGCTAATCTGTAACTAAACCAATTGATTAATATCACCAGTGCAATAGAATAGGTTAATAATAATGTGCAATAGAATAGGTTAATAATAATGTGCCCCAATTTAACAGTGGATTTCTTCCCCTCCATTACAAAAGAACTTCTTTCACAAGATTTTAGATTTCAAAACACTGCACACGAATACTACAGGTGCAGAGACGGAATACTCTACAGGTGTTGTAAAACGGTTTTTATTTGTAAAAATGTGTAATACTCATTTGATGAGGCCATGAGTACGATTTGGATATGACGAGTACAGTGCGTCTCTTATTTTTATATAAAATAAAAGAACCAGGTGTTATTGAGGTTAAAGATATATGATTATATAGGGACGACGGTCTGACTATAATTAGAAGTACCATTAATAAAAATGACGAAAGAACTAAGAAAATCGTACATAAGGTTATGCAAAACTTAAGACTTTAAGTTGGGATAACGGCGGAAACCAAAATGACAAACTTACTAGATGCTACAGTAAACCTTATTGATAACGCATATACATCATTTATAAAACAAGAATAAAACCTGAAAGATAGAAAAGAAACTGGAGAAAGAAGGGATGGAGATAGCAACAATAAATAGGGGTACGGAAATTCATATATAAATAAATTTAAAAAAGAAGTGAATAACATGGGATTATAACAATGTTAAAAAAAGCGTTCGAAATAAGTTAAATAAGTTAAATAAAATAAAATTATACAAGTTCCAACAACATCTTTAGTTTAAGGTGTCAGGGCGAATTTGTGAAGCATGAAATCTTAGTACAGTCCTCTTAAATCCAGAAATTATTTGTACAGTATAGCAAAATCCTTAGAATACCGAGGTAATTCTATAAGTTGAGGTGAAAATAGAAGGACATAGGTAGGCATCTTCGAAATAGGGAAAGGTAATTAGTGGGATTCCAAGAATTTGTTGGTTTCACCCCCATCAAGGTACAAATCTATATCGGGATATATACTTTGGTTTATAGGACAAGAGGCATATACTAGATCACTTCCAATGAAATAATTCCAAAATGTGGCAAGGTCACGTTCTTATTAAATAAAATCCAAGATTAAAAATTGATAATCAAAACGAAGGTTGAGCACATTCAAAATATACAAAATCTTCATTTCAGACTCGATATTAGAGAAAAACCTTTTTAGAAAATTGAATTTAAAATAAAAAATAATTTTTCTGTTTTTGCTTCCCTTGATAGTGCTGAGCTTTTCTTATATTGATAAGTTTTGCTATTCACTCTTTGATGACATAAGTATTTTATTTTTAAATATATTTATAGAGACACATATACATTTATACAGCATAATCACGTTGACACACCGGCTCACATTAGATCACCGCAGTTAAGCAACGTTGAGCCTGGTCAGTACTAAAAGTAGTAGCCATATGGTAATTCTAGGTACTGTACGTGCTCTCCGCTTATTCCTGCGTTATTTCCAGTTGTTCTGGACCTCTCCTTGTTACTTGATTCCAGCAGTGCCGATTCAAGAGAGGTGTGGTTGAGAATTACGCAACTCCTGCCCAATAATTACACGTGCAACTACTCTTACAGGGATATCCATTGTCTTTCAAGACTGAACAGAGGCTTCCACTTCCACGTTTATACATATAGAGAATGAAAAAGACATAGAGAGAGACACTAAAACGTTTATTTATATGAACATTGATAAATCCTAAGAATAATAACGAATCCACGTTTCAATTTAAAATATTGACAATTTAGCAACCGCTTTTTTATGTTTATTCTCAATCAACAAGATAATGTTTTACAATTTTTGTTTCAAAATGAAAATTATAAGCGAAACATAATTCTGCACAAAAAACGCTATAATAATTTTCTGT
The DNA here is from genome assembly GCF_053919585.1 of Euprymna scolopes. Taxonomy (NCBI): domain Eukaryota; kingdom Metazoa; phylum Mollusca; class Cephalopoda; order Sepiida; family Sepiolidae; genus Euprymna; species Euprymna scolopes. The sequence goes on from NC_136491.1 coordinate 127,820,338, forward strand.
TTTTTTTTTGAATTTCAACCAAATCGAAAAGCACATTATAAGAAAGGGCACGATTAGAAGACTTTCAGGATTTAAAATTCTTCAAGCTGAATCGTTTTATAAAATGGGTCGTTAAAAATCACAAAGTGATTCGATAATAATGTTGGCTATATTTGTCAAAATAGAAACTGTGAATAAACGCTGATTACAATTAATATACACTGGAACAGCAAATTGCCTTTAGACGCGTTACAGGCTGCATTTGAACCCCCCCCCCAAAAAAAAACAAAAAAACAAAAAACAACAAAAAAAAAAAAAACGGAAACTCCATACATACATAATGTGTTGATAATACTTTCCGTAATTGTTTCCAATTGTTAATCGACGGCGAACACTCGAACAATTGCATCCCTTATTTGCACAGTTTATTTGCTATCTTTTTCATCATCGGTAAACGAGTTGCAATTATGAATAGTAAAACATTCGTTACATGGTTTAACACTTAACGTTTTTTTATGAGCACATCTACCAAATGGGTTTTAATAAAGAAAAACATCCCAAGATTGCGTTTCATCACATGTCTTTATTCATGCTTTTCGCTTCTGAATTTTATCACAGTTGTTCATTCAACATTTTCTCTTCTAAATTTAGTGAAAGTCAATGCACGTGTACACACGCATTTACATGCAAACCCACAGAGCCTAACACGTTGTAGACTCAGTCCCAAAGGAGACTAAGAATAGGAAATAACTTCAACTGTTTCAGGTTTTAAAAAAAGAACTTTATATGTCACTCGCCCACCATGCATGCATTCTCGTTACGGCTTTTCATCTCTAACGTGATCGTCCTCACTAACGTCCCCTCTCTTCATTTTATAGTCTTTTTCCTTTTGTTTTACCATGACTTTATTTCCTACACAGCTCTGTATTTGCATATGGCCACCATAAGCGCGTCAACGCTCTCTTACATTGTGGTCGCTTTAAAGAGAATAAAAACAGATAAATCCTTCAATATGAATTGACATTTATTGAAGTTAGGACATTATTAAATGACAAAATCCCCACAAAGCCATTTTGTTTTATTGACTACTTAAGACGCGGAAAACGAAATTTAAGCATGTCCTAATAATGTTCTATGGAAATTATTGTTTGCGAATGTTCGCCTGTAAGACCGAGGAAAATTATTTTATGCTACCAGAAGGATGAGCGCTGAATTTTGAAGCAAGGTTTGTCGGCACCGCTTGAATCTAGTGGCACGAAAAAATACAGGACAACTTGAAACAATGCCGATATAAATGGAGAGGATATACAATGCCTGATATTCCCAAATTGTCACACATTTCAGATTTCGTAGCCCAATTGGTTGAACTTCTGCGGGGTCGGTTTAGCAACGTGCGGGCGGGCATTGTTGTGTAGGAAAATTGTTTTTTGTCTATTGATTAATATTGGGTATTGTTGTCAAAATTTCTGATGTATTTCATCCATTTGTTAACAGTATTTCTCTGCTGTAATGCTATCGCCTGCATTAAAAAATTGTAATGGATGAGACCAGTCTCAGACAACCAAACATTCAGCAGGACCATCTTTTGGTGCAACTAAGTCTTCCGGAAGTGTCGTGGAGCTTCTTCGGCCTCTAACCAGTGAACTGAATGTTGTCGGTTGTCGGAAAGAACCTACTTTTCATCGCAAGTCACATTTTCAAATCGTTCTCAAGTTGAAGCAAGTTCTTCCAACAGTTGGGCGTGCATTGGCTTCGACTAAGAATCTTAATTAATCGTTATCAACATCTGACGCCGCCACATAAGTTCTTAAACTTCCATTGTGCTGTGCGTTCATTAGTGGTTCCTGTGGCAAACGCTTTATTGACATTGCGAGCTATTTCAGGAGTGCTCGGCCTAGTTTGAATTGAAATCAGAAAATTGTGCAAATTTGCTTTTTTCCATCTTGTACGAGGGGCGTGCAATAAGTAATGCCTCTGACCCACTTCCCATGGCAGTAGAGCAACGAAACTTGGTACAATTATTAGTCTTTCTCTACACAGGAACCACCCAGAGTTATGCATTTCTCCAATCGTTTGATGCAGCTCTGGAGACCATTTTTGTAGAACACACCAGGTTGGTCCTGCAACCACGACCTGACTTCAGAAATCAAGACTGATTCATCTGGAAAACGCTTTCCTTTCAAAAACAACTTCATGGCTGGGAAGAGGTGAAAGTCAGAGGATGCAAAGTCAGGGGAGTAGGGAGGATGGGACAGGATTTCATAACCACACGTCCGTGCTTCTGATCTGGCAATATGCGAGTTGTGGACCGGAGCGTTGTCCTGCAGGAGGAGGGTACCTTTGCTGATCTTGCCCCGCCTCTTGATTTTGATAGCTTTCATTAATTTCCTCAAAAGTTGTGCATAATAAGCTCCTGTAATTGTGGTACCCTTTGCCAGAAAATCTGTCATCACTACTACGTCCTGGTCCCAGAAGAATGTGAGCATAATCTTGCCAGCGGAGGGCAGCAACCTTGCCTTCTTTGGAGGTGGTGAGTCCAAGTGCTTCCACTGCATTGACTGGGCTTTTGTCTCTGGATCATAGTGATGGACCCAGGTTTCATCCTGTGTAATCAGTCTTTTGAAAAACTTTTACTCATCTTCTTGGCACATCTCCAAATTCATCCTCGAGCAATCTGCGTGTTCTCGCTTCTGGAATGGTGTGAGCAACCTAGGAATCCATCTGCAGACACCTTATGCATATGCAAATAGTCGTGAATGATAGTTTCCACAGACTCTATACTAATCTTGACATATTGGGCTATTTGGCGAATAGTAATGCGCCGGTCTTCTAAAATGGCAGCCTCAACATGACGGAAGATGCCTCATAAATGGCAGAAGGGGGGGCGACCATGTCTGGGGGCTGTTTCCACAGACTTCTGGCCATGTTTGAATTCACGATCCCAGCGTTATACAAGGTCATATAATGGGGCATTATCACCATAAGTTTCTTTCATTTCATTAAAAGTCTCCTATGGTGTGCGTCCTTTCAAATACAAAACCGGATCACTGCTCGACATTCAACAGGCTCCATTTCACACCTGACTCAGTTCAAACACCTGTAAAACAGAAACCACAATTAGTTCAGAGCTGTAATTTGCCACATATAACCCGTAGAGATATAAAGCATTGCACATATAAAATTTCAGCTAGATCAGACAATTGGAAGTGGGTCAGAGGCATTACTTATTGCACGCCCCCCCCCGTATTCAACGTTCTAAAAAGATGACATAATTGTTTTATACCACTGTAATTTAAACGATTAGATCGAGCGAAATATGCTCTTTAACATAATATATAAAGTAAAGGTATTATAACAAAGATTTTTTCGAAATACATCATCTGGAATCACAATCAAAAATTTCGCAAGAACTTCCTTTTCAACCTATTATAAAAAGTAAGGTTTACTTACTCTTATGATTATAAACATCATAATTTCTAGTTTATTATCAATTGCCCTTTCCAATTCAAGAAAAAAACAAAAACCAAAAAAACTGTATTTTTTCTGCGGGAACTATATATGCCTCTGAAGATTTGTTTGCTGAATTTCTACCATCCAACGAAACACGTGTAAGACACAATATATCAGCAATAAAACAACATGAATGTGAATTAAATACTTCTGTGGCTTTGGAATGTTCAGTCTTGACATATATTATCTGTAAGTGTAAATCTATTTTTATTGAGCTTTATGTACCTGGGGCAATTTAGAAAAAAAACTATACAGAATATATACATTAAAAGTATATGTTTTTACACACACACACACACGCACACACACGCACGCACACACACGCACACACACACACACACACACATATATATATATATATATATATATATATATATATATATATATATATATGTATATATGTATAACTCTTTGCGCAGAGTATCAATAAGAACCACGCACCTCAGTGATGCTGCTATAACTTGAACATGAAATATTTTGGCAAAAGTTGCGCAATCATAAACCACACCTTTTCCTGGTCGGCACTGTTTTATTCAAGTGTAAAGCAGGAAATCAGAACGACTAGAAACAATACCAAGATAAGCGGAGAGCACATAAAGTTCCGCTATTTTCAAATAGTTACCCATCTGCGATTGACCAGGTTTAATGTTGATTAACTTCTATGTTCTGACAAGAACCCGTGTGTCAACGTAATTATGCTGAATAAGATATATATATATATATATATATATATATATATATATATATAGAGAGAGAGAGAGAGAGAGATAGAGAGAGAGGGAGATAAGGAAAAGAAGAAGGTGAATAAAGAAAAGTAGAAAAATTGGGTACGTAGGTATTTTCGAGCCTACATAAAGAAACTTCTGTTGGAAGGTATCTCGCCATACAAACAGTTTGCCAAGGTTTGTGATTATTGCGTGCATGGATGGGGACATAAGAACATTGCAGACATTTAAAAATTATAAAAATGGGAACGGATTAGTGAGGTACACAATAGAAGAGAACGCGTAATGTGCTATCGTTTTCAGTATTGTATCCAATATGACATTTTCTTTAATCTTTTTTTGTACATTTCTCTTGTCATCATTATATGAGATATCTAACGTTGTTAGACAAATTTTTACATTTGCCCCTTAAACCTTCAAAGCATATTTATCTAAATAAAAACGCCATGTCCTTTTGCATTGATCACATAATTTAAAGTGGGTGCGCACTCACTATTTTCAAAACAGTTAAAGAAAATACACCCAAGACAAATAAATCCAAGAAATAATAAAGAATTATGTAATGTCATCTCTACGGGTCGCTTGTGGAGATATACGCAATAATAACGCATTGAGATGTTGTTTTCTGTCTGGGGATTCGCACAGCGAGAAGTGCAAAATATATTAAAAACAAAAAAATCACGTCGAAATTGGAAACAATGGCTCTGAGATGAACGTATCAGACAGAACAATGCATTTTAAACTATAGTAAAAAATAATAACAAAAGTAAAACAATCGATATATATATATATATATATATATACACACACATATATACATATATATATATATATACGGCTATATGTCTGTATATCTGTTTTTCGGTCTGTCTGTTTGTCTCCATATTTTCAAACTCTATTCTTTCCTAAGCTGAAAATCTCAGAGCGGAGTTAGGGACCTCAAATGATTAAATTTTGTATGGGTCGTTCTATTATTAGTCTTTAGCCGATTAAAATAGTTTTTAAGTGATCAAAAATGGGTCAAAATTGGAAAAAATCGTTATATTTTTCCCCGTTTTTTTTTTTACAAAGGAATCACCACTTATCAAGGCCCAGAAGCCACTCGAGGATAAAGGTTAAGTGTATACAGTGGTCAATAGGACAACATCATAGGACTCGTTAAAAGTGTAAATGTCGTAAATTGGATTACTCAAGAGAAACCGCTCATCAAGAACTTGTTTACATTGGACTTGAAAACGGCCATATTGTAGTCAGCTGGAGATTATTGATAGTGTTTACAGCCAAACGAGTGTTTCTCGTGAATGTTTGGACGAGCACTTGCCATGAAAATAACGATAAAACAGAGACCGGCTCGCAACGTCTCTTCTGTGAGAAAGAAGTTTCAGGGAAGAGAAAAGGGCATCACCCACTAAAATACGAAGTCTATTCTGAACTCTGTCAAAGTAGGATGAGGTCTTCCTAGCACCTCCTGCCCAGATGTGACAGCAATACTCCATCCTTGTACGTACCTGGCTCTTGTATAGGGAGGGGATTGCACCATCAGATAGATAGCTACTGGATCGATAGAAGGCTCCCATCATTATTCCAGCGATCCTGGCAACGGATTTTATGTACGTATTCTATTTTAGATCAGGAGTAAAGGTCAAGCCCAGAAACTTGTCAAAACATGGAGCCTCCCCAAGACGAGAGCCATTCATTTCAATTGATGCCAAATAGGGATCAGAACGTTAATGATGCAAAGATAGAAGCTTGTTTTGGATGCATTAAAAGTAACCAGCCACCTTTCTCCCCATTGTACTACATGCTCAAGATCAGAGGAGAGAGAATCAGGGGGAACTTTGTCGTTTACGGCCTTTGATGTGTTGCCATAGATGGTAGTATCGTTAGCAAAAATGTCTACGAATGATCTAAGGATGTGATTTGGAAGATCATTGTTATAGATCAGGAAGAGAGTTGGACCCAGGGTTGACCCCTGAGGAACTCCAGCGTTAATACTATGAACTTCTGATTTCTGCCCATCAACCACTACTCTTAAGAACCTATCTGAGAGAAATGATTTAATAATTGAAAAGACATTTCCAGCTAAACCATAGCTGGAGATCTTGTGAAGTAGACCTTTATGCCATACCCTATCATATTTATAAGAGCTATTGCAAGCGATAAAATACGAAAAGATAAAAACGTATTTATATAGATATATGTGGAGATAAGGCTTTAAACTGTATATATATATATATATATATATATATATATATATATATATATATATATATATATATGTATATATATCTACACTAGCAGGGAGACCGGACGTTGCCCGGCATTGAATGATGATCAACGAATATTTCGCACTCCTTTATGTATCATCGGAATCAGTGAAATCACCCGGGGTGAAGCTTTACATGCCTCCATACATTAATTTAGTCCAAAATATATGTTAGTCTACATTGCACTCTAGAAAACCTAGTGTTTTTTATAATTTTTTAATATAAACCTCTTTCCAGTTAATGAAAAAATAACATCAAGACAATTGCGTGCGGGGTTTGAACCTAGTAACCACATAATGTAAAAAAACAAAAAACAAAAAAACAAATTCAACAACAACAACAACAACAACAACAACAACAAGACGTAAATTTTCAAGTCTTATAAAATTCTTTGCAGTTAATGAAAAAAAAATGAAGAAATTTACGTCCGGAATTTGAAGCTAGAGGCCACGTCATGCAAAAAAAAAAAAACCTACAACCCCCCCCCCAAAAAAAAAAACAAACCCTCTCAACTTAACCACAGTAGAATTTTCACGCTCCGTTGTACTATCATCGTTGCTAAGCTACGACAATGGAAAAAATGGTTTTACCGATGATAGATAAATTAAAATACGGTTTCAGTAATTAATTAGCCGAAATTACCGGGGGGTATTCTAAAACAAAATTTTACTAAGATCATCCCAAACTTATACACTATATGTCTGTATATTTTAATTTGAATTGAAAATAGGATAGTGGTAAGAATCTGTGTATGATCTTCAACAGTGATATTTATTTTAATGTCCAGAAAAAAGGTGTCGAGCACATGATATGAAATATTAAACGTTGTGCTCCTATGGCATAAAAGTTGTTTTTATTTTAAAATGAAATGCGTATATCATACTTTTAGAAGCCAAATACAACGCAAATATAAAAAAAAATAAGCAAATATCTTGTGCGATGCTGTTAAGACGAAAAGAATTCAGAAGTAAAAATCCGTTTTTATTTTCAACGGTGATATTTATTAAATGTTCTGAAGCTACTAAACTCTCTACTAAATTCCTTTCCTCTTAACCTCATGGCACGTGAAAAATATATCCCGAGGAAGACGTTCTACGCCAGAAAATTTATTTGAAAGAAATAAATGTTTGTTTATAAAAACCAGTGTGTTGTATTCGGCTTATATATTTATAACATACTTCATTTTCAAATGTAAACAGCGCTTTTATCACGAGAACACAACTTTAACATTATACGTACGCCGCGTTTTTTTCCCAAACATTGAAAAAGTTTCCCGCTTAAGAAAAGCAGACTGAATTTTACTACTAAATTCTTTTCATCTTACCATCATCTGGCAGGAAAAATAGATAAACTTACTAAAATAAACATTTGATGAACGGATAATTTCACGAAATATCAACAGGCTCCTCATTCGTTCGATTAAACCCTTTAGGTCATTTGTAAAGATATTTAAGCTACCATGTCTATGCTAACAAACCAGAAACAGTGGACAACTTGAAAGATAACATTCAGCGCGTTATTGCTGAACTACAGCCTCATTTAATGCGTGTATGTGAAAATTAGTCCTCTACATTACACCGTATACGTGCGACCCTAAAGCCATATAGCCGAAATGGTATTAAAGAAAATGACAAAAAGTAAACGACATATTTGTATGATAAAATATTTTCCTTAATCTATTTTGAATTATAATTACCCGCTTCTAAAGTTAGCACAGTAAACATTCATGCAGTTTGGTTTAATTAATAATATCATGCATTCCATTATGAAAATAATTTTATATGTGGTAATTTTGAAAGAACAAACACTTTGCTAAAAAAGTAAATTATTTTAAGGATGTTATTAAATGAAACGGACATATTTATGAGCGAAAATGACAAACCAATAACTGGATAATATGACAATAACAACTCCTGAATGATACCTTATGTATAGAATGGCTTTCCAAAAATATAAAAAAAATAGCTTGTTAAACCTCTAGTTCAATAGATACAAAACGTTTCCATCATATTTTTCTGATCGGGCTTGTTAAAATTTTAAGGAGTTGATTTCCATATTACACCCACGCACACTAAACGTTCCAAAAGAAATTCCTCTTATTTTCGCCCGATTGGTGCAGAATGGATTGAAAATTGCATTGTTATGTTAATTGAACTCATGCATTCATGATCTGAACTATTCATCGCTCTGTATCAGACGCTGACGTTGTATAACATCCAAAACCAAACCCCTGTCATGAGCGAGTGTCAGAAACAGAGATTCGTCATTGGATTGATCCGTACAGAAAACATATCAACATTAACCGACGCTTGTTTAATGTTCACGAAGCCAACGCAGTTGACGTCAGCGCTATTAGAAGATAGGTTCATCGATTTCAGAGTTGCGACAGAAATATAAATGAAAAACCGCGATGACGACTTTTACGACCAAAGCAACTTTTCATCGTTGGCAAAGGTGCATTGCCGTTGTTAATAGTTATGTAATAAAATAAATGCTAGTGATCAAAAGGTTATTGTTTTAATGCTACCACACCTGTTTCCGTAGTTCTTCACGGTTTTAGTGTTTTAGTTAATAATATGCTTTACTTTTAGAACGGCTGCTGTATATATATATATATATATATGCATATATATGTGTATATATATGTATATATATGCATATATATGTGTATATATACATATATATATATATATATATATATATATATATATATATATATATATATATATATATATATATAATAAGCATAGACAAAGACTGTAAACCGGACATTTACGTGCAAAAAATTATTTTTCGACAGAATACCTCCCAAAAAGGAGTGTGGTGAAATGTCCTTATTTGCGGAGTTTCAAAGAATGTAAGGTTCTTTTCATCAGAGGAAAGAAACTAATTATAAATACAGCGGAGCTAAAGATTCGCTGCGTTTTGCATTTCATGAAACTTAACTTCATGATGTTAGAGTGTAAAATACAGATTGTGTAGAGAAATGTTTGCAAATTAATGTTTGCATAAGGTTTGTAAAACAGGAAAAAGAAAGAGGAAAAGAAGTAAAAAAAAAAAGTAAAACCGCATTGCGTTAGTCCGGACTGCGAAGTAATACTCTGTAAATATCCCGAAACGAAAGAGAAATGCAAGAGTTTCAAATCCACTTACGAAGTATGATATAAGATTAAACCCTCTGTGGTTGCGGTGAATATGAAAAAACCGTTCCGAGATGATAAACGGGTCTCAGTGCAAACAATTTAAATTATAAATGAAAATGTAACCCGATGGAATTTGAGAGGCAAACAGTTATATAACATCTGTACAAAATTCTGTGAAAGGTTTAAATATTATGCTAGGTTAGATTAAACCATTCCGTATATTTTATTGACTGTTTCTTATTGTTCTATCTCCATCTTTTCTGTTATATAAAAGGAAATGTGTGTGTCTGCGTCTGTGTGTTCGTTCTGTAGAGACTCGAAATCGGTTGGCCCGATTTTCATGAAATTTCACAGGAAGGCACTTTATATGTCTAGTTGTGTTCCTAGAAAGGTTATCTATCGGTATGTTACCGATAAATATCGATAATCGAAATAATGCGACGAAAGGAGGAACAGGCGATTTTGACCAGAGTGAACACCTTACACAGCCTCAAATTACAATTGCATTTAAAGAGTTTTATTACCACACAGGCCGAAAGGCCCGTCAGTTAAAATTAACAGTAGCCTCTTTGATATGACAGATGTGCGTTTTGAATAAATATTTGTGTTTAAAGCACAACTGAACCATAATACTAGACCTTTTCAATTTAAACTTTAATTAGAGCCATTATTATGGCACAACCAGTACGGTCAGATATTTAAATCAATAGTAGGTTATTTGAGATTACAGGGGCGTGTTCGAAATAAATGTTTCTGTGTAGAACACAACTGAAGTATGGTACTTGATGCTTGCAGTTTAAACTAAAACGTAAGCCATTATATATAAAAATAGTCGTATAAAATCAACAGTATGTGCTCTACAGTGTAATGTAAATTACAATATATTGTCGTCTGTCAATGCGGGGACGTATATGGAGCTTGATCCCGGTGTACTAGAGCAAGTAATCCATCTATTTGATTAAAAATGGGCGATTATATTGATTTCGATAGTAATAAATATATGGGAGTGTGAAACATTTGTTAATCATCATTTAATTCCGGGGATCGTCGAGTCTTCCTGCTAGTAAAAGACATAACGTATAATAAAACTTGTCGTTTGTAGACTTGTTGTGTAAATAACCAATTTTATTTTACTAATAATGTGTCTTATGTGAGGTTTTAAATCTAAAAGTAATGTTGGAATGGTAGCTGTAACGTGACCGTTACACTTTTCTTTAGTAATTCAGAAAAATAAAACTGGAAAGAAATACATAAAATCTGGGTAGACATTTTTTTCCTTTTTCTATCACAAGCATTTATTACAGTTACTTTCGGCAGCTCTTAAAAAGTCTCTCGCTACCATCTGTTCATTTTTGCCTGGCCCGCGTTTCTCTTTCTTCCGACCGCATGCTGGGACAAGCCGGCCATTCTCTTTTTTGACTTCACATGTCTATTTTCATCAACGCCCACTTTGCTTCTGCTTGAGCATGTAGTGTATGTAATCTCTTTGTTCTTTTTTCTTCTCGCGCACATCTTTTAATTTGCATATGCCCTTTTTCGGTTATTGCTGACACTTTTCCACGTGCTCATATGCACTATTTTACGTAGCTAAATCTGGGCAGGAGCTGCTAAAAACAGCCTATCCTGCCTTGACAGAGTACAAAATAGACTTCGTGGCTTAGTGGGGGATGCCCTTTTCTCTTCCCTGCAACATCTCTCCCACAGAAAAGACGTTGCGAGCCTTTTTTTTGTTTTATGGTTATTTCCATGCCACGCCTTAACTCCAATCTCTGGTCCCCGCCTCGCCAATCTTTTACGAAAAACGCACGTCTAGCTGAATCCACTTTCAAAAATTTTCCCCACTCTTTATTTGTGCCTAAATCAAAACGTAGATTCCATGAACAAAGCTTCTTTCTTAGAACTGCACGCATGTGGAACTCTGTTCCGTCTGCCTGCTTCCCACCTGACTACAACCTGGATGTCTTCAAGTCCAACCTAAACAAATTCCTGATGAACCGCCCCCTTAAGTAGACTATATCAAATCTCTACACTAAACTACTGTACTTAAAATAACCCTTATCCCTGTGTGGCTTCCGGGCCTTGATAAATGGTGACCTCCTTGTAAAAAAAAAATGCTTATTCATATGGAAATTAGAAATATAGAAAGAGAAAGAAGAGGCCCCGCGCGTGCGAGAGGTAGAAAGTGGCATTTTCACTTTTTCGCTATCAACTCCGCCAGATTTAGAAATGTCAATTCCGTCCCCGAAACGATGACTGATTCCAAGCATATACTGTCGCCCAATAATTCGATTACAGCTATTCGCACTTGATATCCTTTCGAATATAGTCACCTCGTGATAACTAATCACGCCGGCATATTTGAAAATCCATTAAGGTCACGATTGTTCCTAATCAGATTTTCCTCTCGTCTCGTTCGCCTTTTTTCTGTCTGCGTTGCCAGTGAATCTAAATTGAGACGATTTCTTTTATGTTTGATGTGAAACTTAATTATCTCTTCTGTTCCTTCTCTGAAGGAATTCACTTGGCAGTAAACTCGCATGAGATACAGGCACTCTTTCCGTTTGCAAAGCACATTATTTCACAGTAATTACAAACTCAATACGAAACTACGGCCTTATTTATTGAAATGAAATTTCAACAGCCTCGTTTTGGAAACGGCACAGTTTCAATACACGTAAAATTCAACTGAGTCAAAAGAATCTGAAAAGCTGTAACGGACAAATCGGTAATTACGGATTCAAACCAAGCAAACTTTTACTTACTTCTTTTTATCAACAAATTGAATTTCACATAATCATCATCTCTATATATAAAGCAAGCAGTTTCTACGTGTTTTGTATATGTCGAGTTACATTACAGTCCTACGATTCCTGTTAGAGCGAAACCAATAGAAGATTTGTATTCAACACGTTGGCAAAAATATCGTCATCGGTTACAGATATTCTTGAAACTTATGTTTCTGAAATTTTTAAAATCGAATTTAGCACGATATTGGAACCATTAATTATAAATAATATAGAAAGTCACAATTCAAAATAGATATATTCCTACACATATAAATTCTGCAGTAACCTATATTGATAAATAGGAAGATCGAAAACCAATAATTTAAGGCTCCAAAAATTAATATTAGAATTGTCCACAAGGACTCGTAGAATAACAGAAATAAATTACTTCGTACACTTTAGAGAAATGATGCTCATCAAATGATTGAAATTTCAATCTTTAGTGCATCTAACATTTCGAATAAAGTTGCGAATGAGAAATTATACACGGTTATATCTGAGGGAATGGGAGCATAAAGATTTCCGTTCAAAAGATAGATCCTCGTTTGATAAAATACACTTAAATAAAATCAAGAGTTACATTGGCCGAAACGTTGTGGAAATAACAATCTAAATGAGAACAATTCACATAATCCAAATAATTCGTACTTGATCCGGGTTTTTAACTAATTATTCAAAATAAAATCTACTAAACACAATATTGAAACAAATTTCCGACATTTTTAACGTTTCGTTTCCATTTTAATATCTTCTATTATACGCCGACCGAACAAGACACATATAATCATGTAATCTTTTATACTCCCTGTAAGAATATATATATATATATATATATATATATATATATATTATATATTATATATATATGTGGCTACTTCATTTAATCACATAAATTAATATACGAAAGTATAAATTTATGCGTAAACTTTAAGTATTTACTTCAACAGTGCTCAATACGTAAGTAGAGGTAGGAAGTAAGTTATAAAATATATATTGCAATTAAGCTACACAGAATATTCCGCGTTTAATCCACGCTAGGATTCATCAAGCTTATGCCTTATTTCTATGCATAAGCCTGATGAATCCTAGCGTAGATGAAACGCGGAATATTCTGTATAGCTTAATCGTCATATATATTTTATAACTTACTATATATATATATATATATATATACATATATACATATATATATATATATACATATATATATATATACAAAATATAATGATAAGTGCTTGAAAGTTCTTCCTCTTTTCCCCAAACCATTTCAGCACATGAATGCTCAAATAAATGTATTTTGAATATTCACCAGAGATTAGCTTTATTATTCGAGCTATACTGACAATACACATACCTTTTCTATTGTACATTATCTCTCTAGATCAAGGGGATCACCAAGCTTCAAATCTCGATCTGTTTTTTTGACTACACTTTCCGTTCCGAGAACGCTGATCACATTGTGATAATAACCGAATCACCCTAAACTTTCGATACCAAGCTTGAGAGCTCTAGCTAAAAACGACGAGATATGACAAAACGGCTTATTGAGAATCCATCACAGAGATGATATCAGAGGCGCCATATTGAATAAAATATTTGCTCTCGTTATTGAACAGTGGGGAAATGAGGCAACTGATTATTTCAACTTAATCGTCGCAGCAAATATTTCCAATATAGAAATCTCTACTCTCCATAACGATTCACTTCAACCTGCGCAACAGCTATGAGTTATAATCAAAAAGCATTATCCCTATTCAAGTACCATGCATTGTTGCAATACTTGGTTGGTTGTTTTTATTTTATGCCATATCAACCCTTTTCAGGCTATTTAATGCTGAATCCAGTAATTTTGAAGAAACTTTTTTAATAGAATATATTTGAATTTTTTTTTCAAGTCGGTTTCTATTTAACCCATAGTTAGGACCCTAACAGGTACTCCCACTCCCGGGCAGAATAAACCTGGAAGCAATGACAATTAAAAGTGGGCTCCAAACTCCCACAAAACCCGCAAGCTGGGGCCTCACCATCGGATATAGTTTAAGGTCATATCCAGGACTGGTCAAAATAGATAAATATTTATAACATTAAAAAAAAAAAACAAGATATTACCAAACTTATCAAGGCATTGATTCCAGCAAAATTGACCCTGACAATATTTCAATTATAGTGCTTAGAAAACTGCAACCGAAACCAGCTCCTATACTAACAAAGTTGTTTAAGCGATGCCTTAAGAATAGATGCTTTCCGATTCCACGGAAAACCTGAACAGTCTGCCCAGTATTGAAAAATACGAGGAATAGGTAGTCCACTTGTCATTACAAATCAATTTGTCTTCTGTGCATCATGAATAAATTACTTGAATTTGTGTTAAATAATGAAAATTTTCAATCCTCTCAGCCAAATAACCTATTCAGTGACAAATAATATTATTGCCGTTGTTACTATAGATATTCTAATAGTTATCCCGGAACATGTTCACAATATATTCGATAAAATCTAAATTAATAGCTCTCGATACAAACAACGGTCTTGAGATAAGCTCCTCATGAAGATTATTTGTTCAATATTACTAGACGAGAATTTAATATAATCAAATCTGTTTTTAATCAAAAGACATGTCCAATTTGTCCGTGATGGTCGTATATATAAACAACACGATATTAATGCGAGCTTGTCATAATTATAATTTTTCTTTTTGTACTTTTATACTTTTTTGTTTTATAAACAATTTCCTTGTTGAAATTGTGCCTCAGATGTTTACGTTTTCTGATGATACAAAGAAGTGCCTAAAAAAACGTACACTTGAATTGATGATATGAATTAAATATATCGTCAGTTTGATAATAAGCACCACCGTGCGAGGATTGAGGCAAGAGGTGGAATGGACAGTATATTTGGTGGAAAATATTAATCGAAGTTGACTGCTTAACAACTATGTTTTTACGTTAGACTTGCTGTTGTTTTTTTTTGTTTTACGGCATATCAACCCTTTTTAGGTTATTTAATGCCGAATCCAGTGATTTTGAAGAAAAATATTTTAATAGAATATATATTTTTTTAGTCAGTTTCTATTTAACCCATAATCGGGTCCCTAACAGGTACTACCACTCCGGGTCAGAGTGGACCTGGGAGCAATGGCAATTAAGGGGTGGCTCCACACTCCCCATAGCCCGCAAGCTGGGGCCTCACCATCGGGTATAGTTTAAGGTCATAACCAGGACCTAGTTAGACTTGTAAAATATATGAAACGCAACTGCGTTATATGCAGCAACATAACTGTTGTGTATGAGCACTGCAAGGAAGATATAATCTTCCACTAGATATGAAAGGCGGTTTCTACTGTGTCAAGGAAAAAGTGTTCCGAGATATCACAGTAATTCTTCATCTCTCTCGAGCAAATAGAATGAGCTAAGCATTTTGCTCGCAACAGATTATGTAGATCTTCATTTCATGTATGAACTGAATGTCTGTTCCAAAGATTTATCAAGGAGTGAAACTTTTTTAAAGGAAATATTCATTCATTTCTACCGGAGATAAACCATAATATGAACTTTGATAATGAACAAAAGGTTGGTTTTGGAGTTGTAAGAAGGGTCAATCCACTTTTTCTCAGTGTAACACGTGCTCAAATTCGGAAGAAAGATGTATGAATCAGAAAGATCTTGGTTATCAGCGCTCTTGGATGCGCTGCCATAGCTATTTGAGTTGTCTGTATAAATATCAACGAATGATATAAAGATAAAATATGTTAGATCATTTACAAACGTCCGTAAAATAGGACAAAATACGGTAAACAGGTATTTGTTTTATGAATTTCGGAGGTCTGTCCATCGACAACTACTTCAGAGAGAAAAAAAGTGATGCTTGCAAAATATCCGGATATTTCGTAGATACTAAGTTTCTGAAGCAACATTTGTGCCAAACTGTATTATAGGCCTATCATACATTAAGAGCTATCGTTTTAAAAACGCAGATTCTGTCCATAAAATAAATAATCATATGCGATATGACAAGGAACACATTACATGTAGATATTGCGGGTAAAATCCATATTGCTTCTCACTAAATATGTGTTTGTGATTTGCAACTTCATTATTTGTTTACAGATTCGAGCAACGACCTGTTGCGTACAAGAAACTGATTGGTCTGTGCTGAAATACACTCTCTAGTATTCCAAATACTCAGCAGACACGTAGTTTTTTATGAAGAGGAGCATTTCTCGTTTAAACAAGGATTTAAGAAAGTTGTAAGGATAAAACATATATCGTCGGAGTTTTTAAAGACTATACCTGTCGAAACCATGGTTCTTGATAAGGTTGATAATTTTCTGAACAGCTATCCAGATATTGCTGAAAATTTTTGTTAACTATGTGAGGAAATTTTGAAGGCGCATTGCCCTAATTATAACGGGTAGATTTTGCTGCGATTTTTTAGAGCCAGCGTTTTCTATAAGTTCAATAATAAACATTGAAAGATACGACTATTATAACAACAATAGCAGCAGCAGTAAGAAGAAGAAGAAGAACAATAATAATAATAATAATAATAATAATATTAACAATTAAAATACTGTTCTGCTTGTTACTTCCTTAGTTAGTCCGTACGTTACACTTTGAAAAAGACAACGTGCACTTTTTTAAGGCCTAACTGTTTCCAAGAAGATAACAAATTTAGCATTAAATATCTGGCTATCCTTGATAGGAACACAAGAGTAATCTCCCTTTGATGTTACCTTATTTTTTTAAATTTCATAATAATAATAATAATAATAATAATAATAATAATAATAATAATAATAATATATTATCATTGTTGTAATGGGATTAGAAATAAAACCCATATCGGTTGTTCACCGAGGAAATAAATCAGCGACGCAATAGGGGACATTCGAAAAAACATGGCAAAAACAGAAGGTTATTATTTACTAAGGCGCTGGACTGAATGAGTAAATTAAATATTGTTTCTTACAATGTGAGTTTCATGATTTGTATTCAACTATGTAACACAATAATTCTTTCTGCGTATTTATTAGTACTTATAAATTTAGCACATTTTGTTCCTATCCTATATATAAAAGAGAATGGACACTATTTTCATAGAAATGTTAATAAACTCATATTTGCTATGTGTTATTAGTTTTTTCTGTATAAATGACTAATTTTTGTGCTATCGAAAAAACAAAACAAAATCAGTTTTATTAAAACACTAAGTTTTAAGTTACCTGGGATTAAATTAGGATCAACGAATGCTCAACACATTCAAATTTTATTGTTATCAATGTCAGTAAATTGCCAATGTTTTAAGCAAATCGATTGATTGCGTGCTCTAGTCGGGGACACACAAATTTAGCATTAGTGAACGCAGTGGTTTAGTCCACAATACAATGTAGTCTACATTGCACAGTAGCGAAGTCATCGTTGATTTTATAAATTTATTTTATATAATGGCTTGAATTAAAGTTTAAAATGCAAAAGTAAATATCAGAATTCAATTCTGCTCTAAAAGAAAACATCATTCCAAACGCGCCCCTGTCTTATTAAAAATCTTACTGGTTATTTTATACACTGACAAACTTTTTTTTTTTTTTTACACAGTGATCACCACTTATCAAGGCACGGAAGCCACTCAGGGATAAGGGTTATTACAAGTACATTACGTTAGTGTGGAGATTTGATTAAGTGTTTACTTAAGGGGGCGGTTCATTAGGAATTTGTTAACGTTGGACTTGAACACATCCAAGTTGTAGCCCGGTGGGAAGCAGGCAGACGGAACTTTGCTTCTGTTGTGATAAAATTGTATAAGTATAGTTGCGATGCATGGCTGTATCAGAATACTTTTTGGTTAAAATCAGACTGTTCCTTCTTTTGGTTGGTTGTTTTTGTTTTACGGCATATCAAACCTTTTCGGGTTATTTAATGCCGAATCCAAAGATTTTGAAGACAATTTTTTTAATAGATTATATTTGTTGTTTTCAAGTCGGTTTCTATTTAACCCATAGTTGGGACCCTAACAAGTACTATCACTCCGGGTCAGAGTGGACCTAGGAGCAATGGCAATTAAAGGGTGGCTCCACACTCCCCAAAGCCCGCAAGCTGGGACCTCACCACTGGATATAGTATAAGGTCATATCCGGGACCTGTTTCTTCTTTATTCGCTTTTTGCGATTATTGATTTTTGATATTTATCAAGGGTTTTATGATACAAAACCAAATTAACAAGACATCTATTTGGAATTTTAAAATAAAAAATAAATCGGCCGCCCGTTTCGGAGTCCATAGGATATAAACTGACACAAACAGGCAAATTGCCTTTTTTATATAAGTAGATATATTTGTTGATTCAACATGTTTCCGATTCCGTGGAATTTCCACAGATCATGCTAGTAATTTGCTAGTCTATGAAAATGACAAGAAGAAGAAGAATGAAAATAAATCATAATAATAGTAACAACGCAAATACAAAACTATTAATGGCCATCGCTAAAGTCACAAGATTTCTACAACCGTTTAACCAACAAATGCGTGTAAGGTAGTTAATATAAATGCAATATCTTCTGACAGAGTGATTACTTTTATTTACGCTTGATACCGCGACGATATTTCAGTATTCTCGCTAGATTAAACAGAAAGACTTTCACTAGATATCTGTGAGACATATTAAGATATCTTCAACCTCTTATGGGATTGGCATTTTGGTGTTTTTAGAGACAAATGCATTGTTATCGAGACCATGCTAATTTACAGTTTCATAAGTGGGCCGGGAATCTAGAAATAAACGATAAACGTCTCAAGTATAACAAAACTAGGTTGAACACGAAGTTGATTCTGGGTTTCATATGACTTTGTTTAAGAGATGATGGGAGATTAATCGATGGAGTCTGCTAATTTATGTTAATGAATCGTGTAAGATATTGAGTGCGTATTTTTTTCACTTAGATTGTTTCTTTTCTTAGATGATGATGATGATGATGATGGTGATGATGATACAAACAATAATATTTACAGAAAAAGGATTTACTTTGCACGATCTATGTTTGTACATCTAGACACTACACACAGATATTAAACAGGTGATAAATAGGGAAAACGAAAAGTTTGCTTACGCACATAAAGTATTCATGTCCAATAAGTTTTACGTAATCTATATACCAATGCGAGCGTTTACACGAAGCTTAACTAACTTGCATATTCCTTTTTAAAAAAGGAACGTTAATTAATTACGTATTCGTTTTTATGGCTTCTTATTAGATGGTTGATTTCATTTCATTATTACGCTCAATTCTATTTTTGCATAATTTCTCTTTTCCGCAGCATTAAAGATGAAAATATTCTATCACCCTGGCCCCTCATATATATATATATATATATATATATATATATATATATATATATATATATATATATATATATATATATATATATATATATCAGAGACCTTGTCAATGTGTATGCGAAAAGTTTCTATCCAACTCCTTTCTGAATATTTGGTCTATAGAGCTGAAATTCTTTACAAAGGACATTTGGACCTGTATAAGAAGTTCAATTTGTTTTTTAGTCGGCAGTTGACCTAGGCAGTTTATTTGAATAAAACAATACTTATACTTAAACGTTTGCGCAAAATTAAATGTTCATAATTCAACGTCGCTTAAATTTCAACTTTTCGTATCAATATTGATGGTAGTGTAGACGATAACGACACTGGATAGATAAATTACCGACTAACATCACTAAACATTCTGGTTTTTAATCTAGCGGATGGTACCTAAGTCGTATTTTTTAGAACTTTGGAAATTATTACTCTATCTATATAATTATAAAACTTAAATCGGCTCGCTTGCTTGTTTTGGCGTTTAGATCGTCTATCTGGTTTGTGACTACCCGTTTAAAAAAAAATCCGTCTGTTATCTATACCATGACCACCCTGTCTTCAGTCTGATATTAAAAGCCACTGCTGCTATTCAAAGCATACACAAGGTCAACTATTTTTTTGTTTGTTTTAACTTATTTTAACGCGTTTTCCTGACAAGGAAATGTAATTTCACCCCACCGAGTTAAAAAAAAAACTGCTTTGAAAATAAATTTACAATCGATCGATCTATCTATCTATCAATCTTTCTCTCCTCTCTCACTTTCATATATATATATATATATATATATATATATATATATATATATATATATATATATATATATATATATTTATTTATTATAAACTCAAACCGTCTTGCTTGCTCGGGTTTTTAAACCGTCCATCCGGTTTGCGACTTTCGGTTTCAAAAAATTCGTCCCTTACCTATTTCATGGTCGCACTGTTTTAAGTCCGATATTAAAAGCCACTGCTACTATTCAAAGCATTCACAATGTCAAACATATTTTTTGGTTTAACTTATTTTAACGTAAAATTTAATTTAACCCCGTAGACTTAAAATAAAAACTGAGTTTAAAATAAATATACAGTATAATATATAACTATAATAATCTTTAGAACCATATTTACTGCTTTTAGTAACGCTCCTGTAGATAATGACGATTTTTTTAAAGGCATTAGTTAAAAATATTTTCTCTTTAAGAAGGGAAAAAGAAACTTCGTGTAAGTAGTTCTTTTAGTAACCCCCCCTTAATTCTAATTGGTGCTTGCAGTAGTGCTCTGATGGTGTCGTTTATTTTTTTTCATTCATCACTAAAAAAAAAATGATTTCTCAAGTCAATAAAAGACAATATAATCTCAATATGACTTTATATTTTGAATATTTTTCATTATACAGAATCATTCAAATAAATAAAACATTCCTAGACACATAAAGAGCCTGCTGTTGAATTGCATATAGAAAGCAATCTTACAAACACAGACAAAGAATATTGTATATATATATATATATATATATATATATTAAAATTATTTTTAAACATCAACATAATCTAGAGTTTCATCTTATTTTGAATTATCAAGGAACAAGCACATGCAACCAACGTAAACCGTAAGAGATACAGTTGAAATTAAAAAAAAAAACATATGTTTAAATGTAAAGACGATGATAGTGATCTAATGATTATAACATGATAATCTGCGCGTGTAAGCTTAAGTGACCGAACTTAAACTTCAACCCAAAGTGTTCAACAAGAGGAACCAAGTTCTTGAAGAGGCTGAGATAATCATTACAATAATAAGTTTTTCATACCTTCAGACGTTTGTGTTTCATCGCGTCAAGAATTATCAGTGCAGGGTGTCACGATAATCGATCATGTATATATATATATATATATATATATATATATATATATATTTATATATATATATTTATATATATATATTTATATATTTAATATATACATTTATATATATAATATATATATATAATATATATAATATATATATTTATATATATAATATATATATAATATATATATATATAATATATATATTTATATATATATAATATATATATACTATATATATAATATATAATATATATATAATATATATATATAATATATGTATATATATATATATTTATATATATATATATATATATATATATATATGACAAAGTTCATACTCCACAGATCATGATGTCGAACATCTTATAAGTTATTCTTCTAATTCAATTGAAATTTACAACTCTTTATAGTATCTGTTTCTTAGAGCAAAATCAATCACTTAATTATTATATCAATTAGTGAATCTATTATACACTTAACTCATCAGAAGAAATAGCAACAATCAATCCGTCAAAATTAACTGAAATGTGATTTAACATGATTAAAATCTGCAAATTGAAAGAGAAGCTGTAAATACCTTAACTATGTTTCCATTCCGCCATTTTAAATTTTAGAATGCACAATTAGCTATCTAGTTAGAGGAATGTGCATTTAAAATTTTGCACAGAAAATAGAAGATAAGGCGAAATGTGCTGTAAAAAATGTGGGCTCTCTTTACCAGTCAAGCAAACTTCTGACATCTACGAGTATACTATATCTCTATAAAGTAATTATTGGCAATGCATGGAGTATTGTTGTCATGTCTTAGGTACTGCACCACCTACTATTCACTTCTCTGCCCGCACGCTTCCAAACTCCAATCTGTCCGCGAACGTTCATATACATACCTTTTTTAAGTGTCTGTTATATAATTTAGCTTCTAGGAGTTTTCTTGTTCTCATGAAGTGTCCCTTTCCAATTCTCTTTTTCATTTCTGTTGCTTTATTATTATTATTATTATTATTATTATTATTATTACAAATCTGACCTGTAGTATATACAGATATATGTATATGTTTACACGTATATATATATATACATATATATATATATATATATATATATATATATATATATATATATATATATAACTTGAGTTCCTTCAGCTATAATCAAAACCGAAATCCAAATTTATGAAGAATTCTTAATTATTTATAAAAATCGATTACTGGAGTGCTATCAGCTTTTATCGAAACCAAAATTAAAACTTATGAAGAGTTCTTGGTAAAATTATTTATTACAAGAAATGAAAGTCCATAACAAGTAAACGACAGTTACTCTGATGTAAGCGTTACTCACAATATAAGTAACACACACTATCTTATTAATATATAGATTCTTCAAAAACGATTGAATTTCGATTATTCATCCTGTTCATTTTTTACCAGACTATCAACATGCAGTATTTTAAATGTAATGTGAACAAGCGTCTTTCAACTCAATTTCACTAAGCAACTGCGTCACCACTAATGTTTGACTTTGGGAACACTACTGTCAGTCGTAAACAATAGTAATGTGTGTCACGACTATTTTTATATAGTTGGATGCAAATGTGTGTCAAGTCTATTTTTATATAGTTTGATGCAAATGTGTGTCAAGTCTATTTTTATATAGTTTGATGCAAATGTGTGTCAAGTCTATTTTTATATAGTTTGATGCAAATGTGTGTCAAATCTATTTTTAGTTTGATGCAAATGTGTGTCAAATCTATTTTTATATAGTTTGATGTAAATGTGTTTCAAATCTATTTTTATATAGTTTGATGCAAATGTGTATCAAGTCTATTTTTATATAGTTTGATGCAAATGTGTGTCAAGTCTATTTTTATATAGTTTGATGCAAATGTGTGTCAAGTCTATTTTTATATAGTTTGATGCAAATGTGTGTCAAGTCTATTTTTATATAGTTTGATGCAAATGTGTGTCAAATCTATGTTATATAGTTTGATGCAAATGTGTGTCAAGTCTATCTTCATATAGTTTGATGCAAATGTGTGTCAAATCTATTTTTATATAGTTTGATGCAAATGTGTGTCAAATCTATTTTTATATAGTTTGATGCAAATGTGTGTCAAGTCTATTTTTATATAGTTTGATGCAAATGTGTATCAAGTCTATTTTTATATAGTTTGATGCAAATGTGTGTCAAGTCTATTTTTATATAGTTTGATGCAAATGTGTGTCAAGTCTATTTTATATAGTTTGATGCAAATGTGTGTCAAATCTATTTTTATATAGTTTGATGCAAATGTGTGTCGAATCTATTTTATATAGTGTTATGCAAATGTGTGTCAAGTCTATTTTTATATAGTTTGATGCAAATATGTGTCAAGTCTATTTTTATATAGTTTGATGCAAATGTGTGTCAAGTCTATCTTCATATAGTTTGATGCAAATGTGTGTCAAGTCTATTTTTATATAGTTTGATGCAAATGTGTGTCAAATCTATTTTTATATAGTTTGATGCAAATGTGTGTCAAGTCTATTTTTATATAGTTTGATGCAAATGTGTGTCAAGTCTATTTTTATATAGTTTGATGCAACTGTGTCTCAAGTCTATTTATATATAGTTTGATGCAAATGTGTGTCAAATCTATTTTTATATAGTTTGATGCAAATGTGTGTCGAATCTATTTTTATATAGTTTGATGCAAATGTGTGTCAAGTCTATTTTTATATAGTTTGATGCAAATGTGTATCAAGTCTATTTTTATATAGTTTGATGCAAATTTTGATGCAAATGTGTGTCAAGTCTATTTTTATATAGTTTGATGCAAATGAGTAAAACTATTCTAGAAGCCATATATTAAATTTAAGATTTTTGTAATATGTAACAATATGTTATTTGCTCTGAGATAAGGTAGTAAAAAGCTTTTCACACTCCAAAGACGTCTACAGAAGAAGGTGGGAGGTCACATCAGCCGAAACGTTATGCAAATAATACTCCTTATAAGGAGAGTATCCCGAATAATCCAAATAATATAGATTTTAAATAGTTTACATTTCATTGTCGTAAACACAAAGATTAAGTGCTATGTAAGTATGTAATTTGCGATTTATAATTAAGACATTAATTATGCAACATTCATTAAATCTTTGTTTCTTTTTACAATTTCTTATGTTTAAATATTAAAGCTCAGACATTTTCTAGAATTAAATAAAACAATTTTATGGAGGAAAATTGAAGACGGATTCTAGGCATGATGTTTAGTAGCGGTTTATATTAATTTTTATGTCAATAACCTGACTTAAAAATGATGTAATACTGTTACGCCCGGTGTGCATCATTTGTATTCAATATGAGACGCGTAGTCTTATAATGAAAATATATAATAAAACAGTTACAATGTTAAAACCTTTACTTGTGAACTGTTGACCAAAGTGCACATGCGCATATTCTTGAATTGCATATATGATCGAATTGCACTTATTTCTCCTGTCCTCGTAGACATAGTAAAGAGCAATAAAATAATTTTGCGATGCTAAATATATCGTAATCAATATTCTCTATTTGTTTAGAATCGATTGAAGATTGTCCTTTCCTATTTTCTGAGGATATGATTCATATTCTGTTTGCAAAATAATGGCTGATAATTTTCTCCTTCCATTTTCAATTCAGTGTTCATTGGTTGTATATGAAAACAATCAGATATGGGAAAGTCAGTAGGAAAACAAAGGGATGGCGAACGACGTGCAGTATTTGAACTAGAGTTAATGTCTGAAGGCAGTAGTTCAACTCGAAACCGGAAATACATATTATGGAGGCCATTGAAAACGAGAGGATAACTAACAATCTCAAATACAACAACCACTAAAAAAGAACGAGATCTAAATTCCGTAACACAGGTCCACTCAATGTGCGCGTTTAGTGATGAGAAACCTACCTCCCATACTGAATGGCTACTTACTCGATGTGGGTTGAACCGACTTCCTCATAGGAGGAAGTTTCATCAGAATATAAAGTTCACAAACGATTCCCAGTTGCATATAGGGCGATACGAAATAAAAATGTATCCCTAAAGAAAAAACACTACAGATTTACTTAAAAATTTTAATTGAAAAAAAAATAATTCAGGTAACATGATTATGTTGTAGAGCTAACATCTATTGAATGTAGTCGCCTTCAGCTTACATCACCGCCGCGATACGGGTGAGAACTGTTGATGCTGTTCGTGATGTTCTCGACGTATGAGCAAACAAAATCGTCCAGCGAGTTCAAGTCGGGAGGAAGTGGGGGCCATTGAGATAAGGGTACAAAGTCGTAGCACACCTTCTGTAGCGAGGGTTCTGACAGCGACCACGTGATTGCACAAGGGGACCACTACACTCGTCAGCACATCCGGTTCACTTTGGTGTTGAATTCGAATATGTGATGTGGTATGATGTGGCCCTCACTTGAAGTAGACCAAAGACCATAACTGTGATCAGAAACTACGTTAAGCTGTCCCCTCAAGCATTTACCCGTCCGGATTTGCATTTTGTAATGATTCTGTTGTCATAATTTGGATCAGTAAAGAGCAGGACGTGTACTGTGGCGCATCTCCGATCTCACTCGTTGAACATTGTGTCACTTTCAGACATAATAGAAGGCGTCTAATGCTCTTGGTCAATTAGTAAATTGTGTGCAACAACAAAACAAAACAAAAAAAAACAGTTTTCATCAAACGAAAATGGAATCATGTCTTTTCTAGGCCGAAAATTGTATCATTCTACCCTGTATATTGAACCTAATACATACAAAACATAGCCTGTATATATCTCCGTGAGAGGACGACGTTAGGTTTTTTGCAGTTCTTACAGACAGGGTTCGAGACTTCTTACATACAGCGGATAGTATTCTGAAAATATAACTAATCTGGCACTGACTAGGATCATCGTTGCTTAACTTCGGTTATCTAATGCCAACCGTTGCGTTGGCGTAATTATGCCGTCTAACAAGCAACTTACCTCGAACTTAAGTGTTACAGACCAACGAACATAATAGTAAACTATTAAATGTGCTCACAATGTTTCGTCCGATGTCAGTCTCAAATCTCTAAATATTGTTCAAGTATAAAAAAAATAAATATTGAGGAAGTTACAAGAGAATCTCTTCAAATACTTTATGCCATCAGTTCAGACTGGTTTCTTTGTCAGTCTTTCTGCACCTTTGTTGCGTGGTAACATTCTGCAAAATTCTTGTGCTGACGTACTCAGGCAAATACTTTCCCTTGATTTATATGCGGGCTTTTTATTTATGTTGTATCTGATTAAGGTTCTAAGCGGGCGAACTCAGAAATGTTTACTTACCATAACAATATTTTTATCTTTAAAATATTATTTTATTAGAGGATATTTATTATTTTATAGTTTCTCTATGGCTAAAATGAAAGTGTGGAGCTATTACTTAACGTGCTTTAGTGCAAATCACCGTCGTTTATCTTTCATATCTCGGAAAGAGCTAGGCTGAGCCCCAATAGACGATGTATGAGATTCGCAACAATAATTCTTTTCCTTATACGAAAGAAAAACATATTTAGTTTTACCGCTAGATTGCATTTTCCTGGACAGTGTCATGTTCAGGAGTTTCCCTCGTGTAACATACAACCGTAGCACGGCTATCTTACTGATTACAAAATGATTATCTCCAAATTTAATGCTAACAAGTAAATGTCGTCAAAAGCCTCATAAGTAATAACTATATTTCATACCACTGATCAATGATAAAACTATTATGATGCTCCTAATATTTCGATTGGCAATCAGTTCCACCACATTCATCTTTATTTTCGAATGGCTCATTGATAACCAAATTAGTAAAACGACACACACACACATATACATATATAAAAACCAGACTCGAAGTAAGATGACTTTCTTCTCCGTTTGCCTTCTTGTTGTTTTCACCTAAGCATTGATGTTTTACGCTGATGAATTTTATCCAAACCCGTTCTTTTCACACCTAAAAATATGTGTTAATTAGTAAACAATAACACGGCAAAAGTTAAAACCCTTAGATATTATAAAAGCGTTGATTACTGTGCAGTCGAACATGTTAACTCAACACGCAACGTATTAGATTGCTTTGGGCTCTTTACTTCTTTAATTCTCTTCTTAATTAAAACGGTATCCCCAATACACAAAATAAGAGTTGACATCCGCTCATTAAACAGTGTTGATAGAGTACCTGAATTTATCTAATTCTCTATTTAACTAGCCTTTACTCTTGATTAATGGGATTCATCAGGAAAAGAAGCGCGGAAATAGCAAAGCAATTTTGATTAGGTTTTAAAGTTAGAATTGCAGCCAATTGTGAAATAGATTTTTAGTCGTATTGGAATATTATGTCGTAAATAATAAACTAGATTAGAAAGTTACTCACATAAACAAAAGTGATAAAAATAAAACGTATTATACTTTACCAAAAGAAAGGTCGACGTAATTAGTGGCGTCCGAGAAAGCATAAAAAAGAGTTTGATATGCATGTAGTCGTTTAGAGAGATACTTAGCTCAGCACACATTTAACTAGCTACTGGGTTAGTAAGCGTACAGAAGTTATGTGCTCTGAATTTTTATTGGCGCGTGATTGAAAATTATAGCAGCTTTGTGGAACTCTGATTGGGATCATAGAGCATGAAATAAATATGTATATAAAAATATAATTTGTATTATAGTGTTTTCTTTTCGGAGGCAAGAGAAGAAAGATAGAATAACTGCGAAAAGAAAACCAGGTATGTGTCATTTTGCTGGTATCCCCACAGAAAATGTCATATGTAGTTTTGTTTAAAGAAGTATCTCATATGTTATTGTCCCGTCATAACATGCATTTGAATATAGACAAACCCAAAACGAAGGTTAGATATATATATATATATCGACACAACGCTGCAAGACGATCGCACGTACACATTAACGCCATTATATATATATATATATATATATATATATATATATATATATATATATACACAGCATTATGAGACGCACACGTATGAATATATAATAAACTATGTAACATAACCACTTTATACATAGTACGAACAAATTTTAGATAGTGGGCGGGCAGATGGTTGTATAGGGAATAAATGTGTGATAGAGTGTATTTTTCTTTATTTTATTATTTTTCATTATCACAATAAGTAATAGATATATGTATAAATTGTTAATTGTTTTGAAGTTAGTATTTGTATTAAATGCAATTTTCTTAATGTTGAGCAGTATTCCTTGGATAATTACTTCTAATTATTTTAATCACGTTTAAATTTAGTTCGATTGTTCGATGTGTTTTATGGCTTAATAGACCTTTTATTTCGGTTAATTTTAGTTGTCTCGTACGGCAAATAATATATGAATTCATATTCTACCTTCTTCACCCGTCTATTAATCTATCTTCTCTGATTTCTGTTTTCTTTAAGTTGACTGTAAAGCCCCGCCCACCTCATATTCCCTATCTTCATCTGTATATTTACAAACAACTACGATGCATACTATTTAACTCGAGTTCAAGAGATAGATATAGATAGATCGATAGATTGAAATACAGACATAATGAATAGAAAACAGAGCTAATATTAGACTTGTGTGGTTTTATATTTACCTTTGGTTGCAGACTCACATTTTCTTGATTCAAATAACATAATAGTTTTAAAGATAGTAAATTACAATTAAATGTAAGTAGATCGAGAGAAGGGCTATTATTCACAAAAGCTAAGACCTCGCAGTTTCTGAAAAATCTATAATATTTTGGGCAATAATAGACAATAAATTATCGATGTCGACTCAACATTTTTTTGGTGAACTCTACCTTGGATTTCACAAACCACTTTCTCTCGTATATTTTACTGTGGCTAGAAGTCATCGTAGGTGGCATAATCATCAAATCTTTTTTTCATGTTCGAAATATATAAAACATTGACACTTCCAAAAAATATATCCCTAACTTTATTACTTTTATAAATAAAACAAAAACGATCGTGTTATACCACTGCACAACGTTTATTACGATATTACTTAAGATAAAT
This sequence comes from Euprymna scolopes, assembly GCF_053919585.1. NCBI lineage: Eukaryota > Metazoa > Mollusca > Cephalopoda > Sepiida > Sepiolidae > Euprymna > Euprymna scolopes. Next base: position 127,850,004 of record NC_136491.1, read on the forward strand.
TTCATTCAGCTTTATTCGATTAATAATATTAATACTCTATAACCGTGGTGGTAAAATAATAAATATATATTTAGTTTTACTACTATATATCATTTAAACTAAACATATCAACTGGTTTTGAAATATATCAATCAGTTCTCCTTCATTCTGCAATTGTTTCTTTAATGACCTCTTGTCTTAATACTTTTTCTTTATTTTTATGTATGCATTTTTGGGCCTTTATTTTGTAATTGATCGAATCGAATCTATTTTTACTAATGACTCACTACATATAAACACAAAATCATCACAAAGATGCAGGTAAATACGTTGGGATGATTGTCGTCTAAATCATAATGTCATTTATGTGACGTAAATGAAAGGATTTTGTTTACACTGATTAAGAAAGCATAGTATATATAAATCCCCTGCATAGACACTATACATCTTATATACAGATAAAATAGAACCACAACCCAACTACCCCTACCCCCTGAATCTTAAATACATAAACTGCCTACATTATTTAAAACTATGATAGAAACCCTATACTCCTTTTAACACTACACTTTATATAGTACGCTCCTCCTTAATCTTAGAATTCAATATTGTTCCCTCTAACAAAATCAATAATTTAATTTATTTATTTCGTTCCTACGGATTCCCTCGCTAGCCGTCACATCACCATTATGTTATTTGGCACCTTCTCCACTCTTTTGATGAGAAGCATTAAGCTTCGAAATACCTTGGTATAAAGAGTTCCATTTATCCCCCAACTAAATATGTATAGTTCTCGTATATTAAATGACTCATTCTATATTTTCCAATATATAGTATTTGTGAATTCATTTTCCACTCCCATATATATATATATATATATATATATATATATATATATATATATATATATATATATATATATATATATATATATCTGAGTGGAAAATGAATTACCAAATACTATATATTGAAAACTATAGAATGAGTCGACTTTATTTAAGTAATATACTTAATATCCGCAATTACTATAAACTCGCTTGTATTGAATATGTGGCTTCCTTGCTATCTATAACAAACCACGGAATATGGTTTGTCTTACTTTCAATTATATATGTACCTGAAATATACAATGATCTTAGATACGTCACTATGACTTTCTAAATAGATACACAATGCGTTGTGCCTGACCTAATTGACTGTCGTTAACTACGAATTCCGAAGCGCCACGTAGTCTTATTACGGTAGAAACACCTCTCTCTTGCGTACTACATATATCCAATATATTCATTTTCTCCAAGACGACTGCCATTGTCTGATTTGCATGTTTAATAAATAGAAAAGAAAAAAAAATGAATTTTTTTTCTCCATAACTAAATTTTTACTTGACTGTAAATTCTACAAATTAACTCTACTCTAATCTGTAAGTTAATCCTCTCCTAAAAACTGAGTCTACCCTACTCCCAAAGCTGCTACTAACACTCATACATCACACCCGCTTAATATAAAGTCATTCTGTAACGCGTTATCCTATTCATAAGCCAACATATAAATAAATAAAAATTAATGAAAAAAAAATTCTTAATTTTAAGGAAAAATATTAAACCATATCTTAACTCTCCAACTAGCCTGTTGCAAATATAGTTGCTTCCACTGCGTGTACTTTTACTCACCCCCTCCCACAGTAACCATCTTATAGCAATATCCCTTAATCACTTTGAGGAGTGTAATTTCTCAGTAGACATAACATTTACATACTAACCCAGTAACATTAATAACACACGCGGGGTCGCAGAAATACCTGGATTAGGACTCAGGCGCGGAGTAAACCCTCTCGGTGCTGATGGACTCATAGATCTTCCCAGATCATCCGTCTAGGAGAAGGAAAACTCTGAAGCCAAACCTAAGGGGAGGGAGGCCCCTCCATTCTTGGATGACATCTTCCTAGAGCTGGTGACTTGAACACATTACCAGTCCGCAAACTTAAACTGCTTAAGTAGTAGATAAACACTGTCTATCACCCGACTTCCACACTCCTTCTTTGCCTATTAGCCAGGCGTAGAGGTCGAAGCACAGGGATTCGGCAGATACACTCAGTGGTCGATCCTGTTTCCTGACTAGGGCAATGAACGCCGATTTCCCCCTCTCTCGACACATCCCATCCTCCTCTAAACTGCGCAGTTGGGAGTGCTTGAACACCATAATACCAGAACAAGTAGATTGGGTTGACCATCGCCTGATGGGTTGAGAGTACTGGATTGACAGTTCCTGGCTGCTGTCCCCGACTGGTAGTACAGGAGCCCTATCTATTTGGTAGCGTTTAGAACGGCTGCTCCATCAACAGTTGAATAATATCGGGCTGTTTGTAGTGCCATGTCGCGCATGGAAAGGGACCCTGAACTCATCCCCAATGGGTTTTCCTGAGGCCACAGTTCTAGTAGATGGAAGGTCAGCTGATGGTCTACTTGTGTTGCATGCTTGGTGTTCTGCATAACAATTGTTCAGCACCCCTTACCTAAACTGAAACTTAAAAAAAAATGACAGTACAATCTAAAGTTACGCTTAGACCAGGACAGAACTCAAAGAAAATCAAATTGCCTCCTCCCTTGAGGCTTGCATCTACTAATATCCGTTGGCTTAGAACTAATTTAAATGATGTTGAAGCATTTCTCCTAACAGACACCCCGGATATCTTAGCACTAAGTGAGACTAACCTACACTCCTCCATCCCCTCTAACTACTTTAGCATGTCCGGATATCTTCCACTCTGCCGTAAGGACTCTGATAGACATATGCACGGGCTTGGAGTCTATATTCGAAACACCCTCTCCTTGACTAGAGAAACAAAACTAGAATCGGACGATCACGCGTTTATATGCTTTAGACTTAACATGCAAAGTAATATTAGTTACTTTTATTTTCTCTACCGCTCTCCCTCGACCCAGGACTGTACTCTAATAAACAAAGTCTCTGACAGCATAGATACAGCACTTTCACTCGACACTGGCGCACACGTTCATGTATTTGGTGACTTCAATGTCCACCAGAGTAACTGGCTTGGATTTTCTAATTACACAGACGCAGCTGGTACCACAACACATAGCTTCTCTATATCTCATTCCCTATCACAGACGCTTACGTTTCTAACCCGTTTCCCTGATCAACAAGAACAACACGCATCACTTTAAGATCTGTTTCCGACAAGAGTTCCCGATGATTGTGCTATGAATGCCCACAACCCACTTGGAAACGTTGATCATGCAGTGATAATGGTTGAAATTTCCATAAACTATAGAGCCAAAACTGAAGAGCCATTGCTGAAAACAACGAGATATAATAAAAAGGCCGATTGGGAAGCCATCAGGTATCTCATTAGAGACACTCCATAGCGAAATATCTTTTCACTTCCTGCTGAACAGTGCGCAAATGAAACCACTGAATGGTTCAAAACAGCAATTGAAGCACATGTCTCCAAGCGGAAATTTTATAGCAAGCCACACTCTCCCCAATGGTTTACTTCCACATGTGCAGCTGCCACCGCGCACAGGCAGCAAGCGTACCATTGATTTAACCGACATAAATCCAGTTCAAACAGACAGAAGTATACAGAAGCTAGAAGTAACTGTAACAAAGAAATAGCGACAGCTAAGAGAGAATTTACTGAAACCACCCCAAAACGCATCAACGTCTGAAAAATCTACAACAGTGTAGTAAATGATGGGAAATCAACAATTCCCCCACTATCTAACAATCATGAAGTTGTTTGCTCAGCAACCGAGAAGGCTAACATGCTTGCCAGTCGGTTTGCCTCCAACTCCGCAGTAGACTCTGCCAACCACCCTCTCTCAGACTCTCCTTTGCGGACAGACGCCACACTTGGCGATCTGAAAATCACCCCTTCTCAGGTGCATGCCATTATAAAAAATCTTGATACTGCAAAAACATGTGGACCTAATGTCATCCCGGCTGTGCTTTTAAAAGACTGCGCCGCCGAAGTAGCTCCAACCCTTTTCAAACTTTACAACAAACGCCTTAATGAATCTTGCTTTCCTGCCTGCTGGAAAACTGCTTCTGTGGTACCAGTTTTCAAGAATTCTAGCGAAAGAACTGACCCAGCAAATTACCGCCCCATTAGACTCCTCCCAATTTTTGCCAAAATATTTGAGTCCATATTTAATCAAGCTCTAGTCCATCACCTTACAGATGCTAAACTCCTTATCGACCAACAATATGGATTTAGGCAAGCCCGTTCCACAGCAGACATTCTTACTGTAATCTCCGAGCGTATATACCATTCATTTGACAAAGCAGGGGAGAGTAGAGGAGTAGCTCTAGATATATCTAAGGCTTTTGACAGGTATGGCACGAAGGTCTTCTCAGGAAAATCAGATCATACGGTATCACTGGAAGAATACATAACATAATTAAATCGTTCTTAGATAAGAGAAAAATCCAGGTTGTCCCCGATGGCCGTACATCTAAACAATATGATATAAATGCGGGGGTGCCTCAAGGGTCTATTCTTGGACCTCTATTATTCCTAATATTCATAAATGACGTCCCTGACCAAATTATCTGTGAGATATGTATATATGCTGATGGTACCATGCTCTATAACAGACACGACACGAAAACAAATGAACACATATCTAAAAAAATGGCAGAAACATTAGAGGATGACCTCCAATCTGTAATGGAATGGAGAAAAATGGATGGTCACATTCAATGCTGCCAAGACTAAGCTTGTTTCCTTCAATAACTACAATAAATATTCTCTACCACCAATAGCAACGGCCAAAGAATCTTTATCTGAAAGCACATCTTTTAAACTCCTCGGTCTAACGTTCACAGGAAACATGAGTTGGAACAATCACATTGAAAGCATTGCCAGGACCGCTGCAAAAAAGGTAGGTTCTCTCTACCGTGCTGGAAAGCTACTGACCCCTGAAAGTATCTTGTACCTCTATAAGGCCACCATTCGCCCATGTATGGAGTATTGTTGTCATATTTGGGCCGGTGCATCTGCTACTAGTCTCTCACTCCTAGACAAGGTTCAAAAGAGAGTCGCCAACCTAATAGGTCCTGAACTATCATATTTAGCTTCAGCATCTTCCCCATCGACGCAATGTAGCATCCCTCTACAAGTACTTTAATGGTGTATGTTCCGACGAGCTGCAAGCACTTGTACCCCCTCTACGTAAATACCCCTAACAAACCCGACAAGCACTCTTTTTTGGGGTGAAAATATAATTTAAAATATATATATATATATACCACTTTTGGTGAGTGACAAAGCGATAGGTACACTGGAAGTCCTAGTCGAAAACCTGAACACAGCCGGCTCATACACACACACACACACACACACACACACACACACACACACACACACACACACACACACATATATATATATATATATATATATATATATATATATATACTGCGTGTCAAATTATTAACGGGATAACATTTTTTGACCAGTTTCAGACACTTACCGGTAGTTTTGTATCAAAAGCTTCAGAAATTTTAGCACTGCTGAGCTGGGCATACTATGAAACTTTCGTACTGTTCCGCGCAATGTAAACAACTTGCCATCGTAATTGCTGAATTCACGGTATTTAAGGTGTGTCAAATTATTAACAAAGCAGTTTGTGTCGTCAATTAAATGGGCCGTAAATGTGGATTGAATAATTCTAAAAAGAGTCCTATAATAGAACAGCTAGCAAAGTTAAACTACCCTCGAAATATCGAAAATAATAGGAATGTACCATAAAACTGTGAAGAAATTTGTCAAGTTATCATACAAACGTACACAAGAGAGATGATAAAAGGAAATCTACAGTTGTTTCCAGCCGTTCTCTACTCCAAATTTAACGTGAAGTTGTTAAGAACCCTAGACAGACAAGTAGTTAAATCTTTCACCAAGCAGGGTTGAAGAATGTCTCAAAAAGTACTTTATATCGCCTTCTTAAATACGTGGCAAAGTCTGTTAGGCCGTGACAAAGCCTTCATTAAAGTAACATCACATACAAAACCGATTGAAATAGGCAGATGACTACATGAAAACGGATTTTTCCAAAGTCTTGTTCACGGATGAAATGGGTATAACTCTTGATGGCCCAGATGGCTGGAGCAAGGGATGGGTCCTAGATGAGCGATATCGTTATCATCGTCTAAGGCGCCAACAAGGTGATCGTGGGAACATGATTTGGCCTGAAATTATTGGAGGTAATTCAGTTGGCCCATGGAGAGTCCCCGAAGGCGTAAAAATGACGTCAAATTCTTACATAGCTTTTATGAACGAGCACTTTGAACCATAGCTGAAGGTTGACGTTCAGAAGAACCATTATCTTTATGCAGGATAATGCTCCCTCGCATGCAGTAAAGTAAGCAAAGTGTATTTGCAACAACTGGGGATTTCTGGGTGAAGAAAGATGGAGTGGCCTGAGAATTCACCAGATCTGAACTCAACTGAGAACATTTGGAGTATTATGGAGCGACGCTTCTATGCAAGCGGACGCCAATTTAAGAGCAAAGATGAGTTGTGGGATGCTCTCCAAGAGGTATCGCGAGGAATAACGGTTGACAAAATCACAAATTTGACTAATTCTGTGGACCACCGTCTTTACAAGCCATTCATAAAAAATGGTTCGCATATGCCCTAGTAATTATGTCAACGTGGAAATTGCTATGTAATTATTGTGTTCTAAGGATTTTTCCTAATTTATGTAATGTTTGAATATTATTTCAATAAACAAGTTATGGGTATATTGTGTTTTTTTCTCAACCTATTTAATAACTTGACACTCTGAAATCAATAGATATTCCTGTCTTCTGCCATAGTTTCGCTAATACTGCTTTAAATACTTTTATTTTCGGATTGGAGTAGCTGAATAGTATCGTAAGCACTTTCTCAAAGTTTCATGGATTTTTATATGTAAACTCGCCAGTAATTTGATACGCAATGTATGTATATATATATATATATATATATATATATATATATATATATATATATATATATATATATATGCGCACGAGTTAACGTACATTTAAAATAGTGTGTATATATCAAAGGAAGTCCGCTCTTTTTTAAATACGTTAATATATGCACTATTCCTCGTAAAAGTTAATGTGAGTTAGCCATAGTGAGGAGATCTTATTTGGACAGCAAATGCTTTGTAATTTTGAATATTTGGTCAGGGTTTACATCTATGGAAAAGTATCCTCATGCCGGTTGTTCTGACAGACCAATGTACAGAGAGACCTAAGACACCCGAGGATAGTGTCTAATAGGAGTTCTCTCTCTTTCATCTCCGTGAATACAATTTTCGGTTCTTGTTAAGAAAGAGTCAATAAATTAATTTTTAAAATATGTCGTTTTAAACAAGTTATGGGTATATTGTGTTTTTTTCTCAACCTATTTTATAACTTGACACTCTGAAATCAATAGATATTCCTGTCTTCTGTCATAGTTTCGCTAATACTGCTTTAAATACTTTTATTTTCTGACGGGAGTAGCTGAATAGTATCGTAAGCACTTTCTCAAAGTTTCATTGATTTTTATATGTAAACTCGCCAATAATTTGATACGCAATGTATATATATATATATATATATATATATATGCACACGAGTTAACGTACATTTAAAATAGTGTGTATATATCAAAGGAAGTCCGCTCTTTTTTAAATACGTTAATATATATATATATATATATATATATATATATATACATATATATATATATATATATATATATATATATATATATATATATATATATATATACAAATAAACTTTCATGCGAATAAACGTTTAATAAACTTTTAATAAACGTTTACTGCGGCGTGTATGAAAAAAAATCCAACCGTGTTGTCAGTTTCTGTGTATGCGTGGGTCTCACCGGAGCCTGTTTTATGACAAAACACCTTATTGTAAGCTGCTAAGCATAAGCTACGTATGAATGTATGTTAAAAATAAGCATTTTTGCGAAGTAAACATGTTCATGGAACCCCTCCTTATGCTGAAGACAACGAGGTATTACTTTACACTTATTTATATTCATACTCACATTAAATTACTAATTTGTAAAATAACAAAAATCTTTTCTGCAATGGCTACCTATTTTTAAAAATACCTACATTTATTAACTGTAATCATAATCTAACTAGAATAATTTCTTTTTAGTATTGAATAGTTAATACAAAATAATGCCGCTCGATGAGATAACTACTTTTTCATAAAGTTGTTTTTTCTTTAGTTCGTAATTACAATTTGGACAATATTCTATCTTTTTACCGCTTACTTATGTGTGCGTGTTTGCACAGGAAATTCTTACTAATAATTGTACTGCTTATTCTCAGCGAGTCATTTAATTCGTGTTCAGATGTATTGCTTTCTCCGTTATTCTACACGCTTTGGATTGTATATATTTCTAATGCAAATCCTATTCTTGTAGGTGTTCCGTACACCAGCAGTGTGTCATTTACGGGCACGAAGAAAGTTGTTTTTGCGTAACGCTGGATTTTTGTCTCGTAAAGGCATCAGTATTTGTTCTGGCGTAGTTAACACCCCTATATATATATTATTATAGATTCGTCTGGCACTATACCAGCCAGGCATTTCTGCCGACAACTTTAAGGTTCTGATTTTATTCAAGGCTTAGTGTCGATCAAGAACGCTGAACTCAGAGGCAGGACACTAAACAGATTGGCAAAGGACCAAATACTACCATTCAACAATTGGCTGAGGAATGCCAAAGAATCATCTCTAAGAAGCAAAACTCCAAAAATATACAAGAAACAGGAGTAAAACACATTAGAAAGGTACGAAGTAATAAAATATTTTATATTCCAAACCGTCAAGTAAAAGCCAAACATGAACCCTGGGAAGAATCCCCAAAGAAACCTGAGTTACTCCGTTACCCAAGCCAATGATGTGGAGAACCCCACTTGCAGAAGGATTGTCCATACCGGTCACGCAAATGTAATCGGTGCAAAAACAACGGACACAAAGCCTCATATTGCAGAGCAAAAGGGTCCCACAGGAGCTACGTAAAAACAGCGAGGACTCAAGCGGATGACGATAACGTACGGAAGTAAGTGACTATAAAAATAAGGGGCAGAATTATTAGACTTCAACTTGACAGTGGTTCGGATTTTTCTATCCTAAGCCACTATACTTGGTACAAAATCGGAAAACCGAAAATAATGAGAACCAAGAAAGTTGCTCATTCAATAACTGGAGAAAGAACAAGATTTGAAGGTGAGGTTACCACTAACGTAACTTTGAAGGAAAAACACTGAATCTCAAGATGTTTGTATTACAAAATACTAATAACCTTTTTTAGACTGGATCCAAAAATTTGAACCCTGGGACTCGCCTATTAGGGATTTTTGTCAAAAAGTTGACGACTTTACAGCCGAAGCAGAAAAACTAAAGAAAGACCCGAAGGGGTCGTTCCCCAAGGTCTTTTTCGGACAAACTAGGCCGCTATCCAAAAATGGAGGCGAGGTTCAAGTTACAAGAAAATGCCACCCCAGGCTTCAAAAAGAAATGCAGCGTACCGTTTACATCTATACAAAAGATCGACGTAGAACTAGACGGACTCAAAGCAGGGATTTTGAACCTGGGCGACTACAGCAAATGGACTAGCCTCACCGTGTATGTAAAGAAAAAAGTCAAACAATAGCAGAGCCAGCACAGACGTCTTGACCGGGTTGAATGCCGCAATTAAGGATCATAATTACCCGCTATCCAATCCCGAGTAAGTCTCTCCAAAACTATATGGAGGGAAAATATTATCAAAAATAGATCTGAGCGAAGCATACCTCTAGATTCCCGTTAAGGAAGAAATCTCGAAACTTTTGTGCATTATAATTCACAAGCGACTATTTAAGTTAAATATGTTAGTTTTCAGTATCAAAGTTGCAGCAGATATCTTTCAACAGATAATCGACACGATGTTGAGCGGCTTTGATTTTTCCACCGGATACCGAACGATATTCTAATGAAATGCGATTTTAAAACATAGAAAACACATGTTTCATGTATTCAAAAAGATAAACGAGTACAACTTCACACTTGAAGACACCAAATGTGAATTTTTCCTCGACCAAATAAAATAACTTGAGCAGATAGTGGACAGGAATGGTAGACGGCCCGATCCAGAAAGTTCCACAGCAATAAAAGAAATATGCCCGAGCAACACGGCGTAACAAGACAGCAAAGATTTTTTAGGCTTACCTAATTACTATCAATCCTTTATTCCTCATATATCCATATTACGCGCACTTTTAAATGAACTACTTGTTGTGTTGCGGATGTTCATATTGGGGACATGTTTATGGGGACTCAGAACAAACGATGATACGGACATTTATATACATGTACATCACAACAGCGACTATGACGATTCTTGAAGATTTCATATTATTAATACAGGCTGGGAGATATGATGCAAACTGTTCTTGTTAACACAGAGGAGTGGCGATACTTCACTTATGATAGAGGAGGGGACAGACAATTAATACTTGAAGGTGGTTATACAAAGTTCATTTACAAATGATGAAAAAACAAACAAACAGTTACAAAATATTAGATGATTTCTATATTCCTTAGCCGGCCGATTGATGATGCCAGACATTTAAGCATTTTCGACTACATAGTCTCTCTTCCACCTTTCGCTTCTAAAGACATCAGCTTCACTCTATGACCCCCTTCCTCTCTGGCTGTGAGTGTGACTCTCAGATCATCTGATTCTAAGTTCGAACCCCATCTCAATATATCAGGAGTCTCCTTTATTTATGATGTTAGATTGATTTCACGCGGATTTTACATATGTCTGTCCAAACAGACTTTTGGCAAACGAAGGATTCCCAATTTTAATTGTTCAATATCTAACCTATTTTAATCATTATCTATAAAATCGCATTGTCCATTGTTTCAACTGGCATATTTAATATCAATTTATGTCTAAAAGAATGGACATTGCTCTTTTTCTGACATAAATAATATTTAGTTATTTCTAAAAGAATTAACAGTCGACTGCATTCATAGGATTTCAATCATCCATTATCTTTTAATACTTGCCTAAAGCGTTCGATTCTATCTTTTTCTTTATATCATTTTCACTTACCTTATCTACCTTCTAACTTACATGAGAAGAGGGGCAGCCCTTTTTATGTAATAATCCTATTTTTCAAAGAATGTACGCATTTTTAATTCCAGTCAATTTTTCTTTATATCCGTGCAACCACTTGGCTAAGACACACACACACACATACACGCACACACACACACACGCACACACATACACACACGCGCGTGCGCACGAACATGCATATATATACATAAAGAGAGAGAGAGAGAGAGAGAGAGAGAGAGAGAGAGAGAGAGAGAGAGAAAGAGAACGCGAGGGAAATTAAACTGCATTCTTTATTCTTATTTTTGCATTTTTTTTATTCAAAGCTTCTTTAGACTATATATATATATATATATATATATATATATATATATATATATATATATATATATATGCATTATTCTTAATAGATAAGTACGAAAAGTTTAAACAAAAACGCATTAAATAAAATCTTTTAAAAATTAAGGAGTTTACTAATAAAAAAGAATATACACATTCTAAACCATAATAAAAGCTTATTTAATCAGAAAGCTAGAAGAACCATATAAGTACCATATGATGTAAAATATTATTTTCGTGTATGATAAAGTGTAAAAAAACAATACATTTCGTAACGATATCTTTCTAATATTGAAAACGGCGTTTATTGCGTATTGCATTCGAATTTATATATATATATATATATATATATATATATATATATATATATATATAAAGAGAGAGAACGAGAACGAGAACGAGAGAGAAACTATATAATCATGCTTTAGCTTACCTGGCGGCATTATAGAAAATAGTTGTTTATTCCTTCATATCCTTTAGCTGATAGAATCGTGTTTGAAAATTATTGCTTAAAGGAATAAAATATTACAAACGATTCTTCCAATTACTAAATGAAAATTTCTTTGTTTTACTTTCTTTTCTGAAAAATGCAAAAAAAAAAATAATTTAGTGTCTCTAAAAGATATACAATAGAGTTGAACGAAATAATGTTTTTTAAGAGCGTAATTGAAAAAAAAAACTTCGGAATTTATTTTTATTAAGCGAAAACAATATTCAAACATTGCAAAATATTGAATTCAAATATCCTACGCTATTTTCATCCACAAATGAGCAAAATAAACCGTTGTAATGTAAAAACAAATCGATTTTTCATACTCTTCATCAATGTATATTACACTATGCAACATTAAAAACATTGATCAATTTTTTTTTTGCATAGGGGAACACAATGGTGCATCTCTGCTTCTGACGCACGTCCATGATAGAAGTTTCTTTCTTAGAGTTTAACACCGTCAATACCTGTAACAGAGAGATTAAATATCTAGGTCATGAATGTATAGATTGTGTCATTATAATAAAGTAATTTGCAACCATTTTGATCCATTCAGGCGGAATAAAATTAGGAGGCATTATTTTTGGAATGTCCGTTATAGTAAGACAAACCGCACATGAAAATATATAATTAGTTATTCTTCTCATCATAATATAAAAGTCCGATGTGCATAGTTAAAGGTTCGGGTTAGAAAAATATACAATATATGGATTTCAGGTTAAAGGATTAAGACAAATGCAATTAATATACTTTTAAGCATCTCATATGTTCTTATTTTTTGATTCGATGTAAATTAAATAAAGTTTAGGTTTGCACGTATCTAAATTTGCAGATACGTTTACTGAAAGCTATGAATAATTTTGCTTCTTCTAATTTATATTATAGATTAAATTATATATTGTAACAAAAAACTGATATTTATTTTCTCGCAGTTAGTGTTAATTATTTCTACTTTAACCTACAGCATTTTTTCATCGGATTTACTTTTCTGTCGCTGATATGTATCCTTGATGTATTTATTTTCTACTAGCAGGACCTGTGGAAATTCCAGAGAATAAGAAATATATTAATCAACAAATATGTTTCGATAAAACTGACACTTTTCCGGATAGTTAAAAAAATTTGCAAGTATAATTTTCTGAACATTTCTATAAAATCATGTCCATTGTATTTTAAATATAGACCACGTCCAAATGAGATAACTTAATAATTATAAATAGATACTTAGAAAGTAATATTGTGCAAATAATCCAATACAAATAATTACATAACATTGTAAAAAAAAAATCTTTAATTAAACTATTCAGTCCAGCACCTCTTGGCACAAAATATTCTCCTGTTTTGCCCTGTTTCTTTAGAATGTTTCCTTTTTACGTAATGTTTAACGCATTTCTCATTTTGGCGAAGAATCTCTGCACGTCGAAATTTACATGAGTTTCTTTCTCATGCCATTAAAACAATAATCATATATTACTAGCGGGACCTCATTCACATGTAATATATTGATGTTGGCATTCTGTAGATGTTCAGTGTAAATGGAGAAGCTCTGCTATTATTGTAGCATTTTTGTTAAAACTGCAAAATATTTATCTAAGCTAGCACGAACGCTGTTTACGCTCGGTCGTAAAGTACACTTAAATGTGATATTTTAATTCTTGCAGATTTCGTATACATTATTAAATAATTAATGTTCTATCTATTTCTATATATTATAAAGTTGCGATTTCAAAAATAAAAAAAAATATATTCATATGACTTGGGTGCATTAGCTTGAAACCAAACTAAAATAAAAACTTATGAAAAAATATTTGTATATGTATATAACTTGAATTCGTTCAGCTATTATCGACACCGAAAGCAAAACTTATGAAGAATTCTTGATAAAATTATTTATAAAAATAATAGATGATTTAAGTGTCATCAGCCATAATCAAAATCGAAAACAAAACTCATGAAGAATCCTTGATAAAATTATTTATAGAAGAAATAGAAGAACATAATAATTAAACGATCTGGATGTAAGCGTGGCACACAAAAGAACACACACACTATCGTATTAATATATAGATTATAACGATATTCGAGAACGAGACTACATCAAAGAGATGTCACTGTAATATTTTGCTCTGTAATTACCAGATTACCACTTGCATATCTACATTTCGAGATTTTTGCATATTTGGGAGCAGTTTAGCTTTAAATAATTAATTTGTTTCTTTTTTTCTAAAAGCTAACGCACTAAACTAAAAAAATAACAAACAGAATGATATGTGGATTATTATTATCATCTTAAATATTTATTATTTAAATATTCACATATAAAATATTTAAAATAAAATAGCTAAATACGTCCCGTCAATAAAAAGAGGCGACTCATTCATATGCAAATACAAAGGTGGGTATCTCCCTCATCGCTTAGGCAGTGATATTAAACACAAAATAAACATTTCACAGAGTTAATATCGTTAAAAATAACAATAGATCTTCTATATAGATAATAATAATATTTCAAAACGTGGTTACATCAAAGGAAGGTCAATTTCATATTCTTGTTAAGGATTGTCAGATTCGCTATTTTAAAAACAAATCCGCGAATTTGGACGATTTTTGTAGTACATTGACCAACATTTTTAATATTTCGCTATTTTTTTTAATTTAAAGTGTTCTAGCGGTTTTTATCGTTTCATTCACAGTTACAAATTATGTCGCAGTGTGAATTTGCCTTCGTAAAAGTGAATATAATTGTAATCTGCCTTTCTACCACTCTTTCTGAAACAAATATATTCATTAAATACCAAATTTTCTATTCGCACAAAATGCACTTGTTTTTGCCTCTTTAAAACGTAACATTTTGAATTTGTATTTCGATATCAACAGTGTTTATTGATTAACAGTGGATGGCGTATTATTTTACACATGCGCATGACTACCGCTCATATAATATCAGAGGTATTAAACCTTAAAACATTGTTCAACAACACCTGTAGGCGTTCCAAGCATCGCTACTCACAGTCTGGTGCGTACAAAAAACTTGGACTTCCATGATAAAAGTTCTGCTACGAATTGAAAATTTGTTTTTGACTAAATATATTTAAAAAAAAATATATGTGTATGTATATATCTACATATGCATACATATATGGATATACATATATATATATATATATATACATACACATACATTAATTGAAAAATCAATCGAGTTTAATACGCAGTTTATATTGATTTTACAAAAGCTTTCGATAGTATCAAATTAGACAAACTTCGACAGTATCAAATCAGACGCACCCCAAATCGATAAAACCTGCATTTATTATCTAATATGATTTTTCAACAGACACAGTTTTTTTTTATTAAAACTGACCTTGGATTTAGCTGCTCAATAAAAATCACTCAGCGCGTCAAGCAATATGATATGTTTCAGCAATCCTGCTCTGTGTTGCACTAGTTGCTGTTTTGTCCTAAGACGGAGAGACATTTTTTCTATAGGTGGAGAAACCCTGTGCAACCTCTCCTACACTGGTGACATCGCTCTTGTTAATGAATGCACACATAAAATTCAAGTTTTTGTTCATATATTAGAAGAGAATACAAAGGAGTTGGGACTATAAATAAACATAGAGGAAAAAGAATGAATGTCTACGATTAAATCACAGTTTAATCTAAACATAACTATTCACAGTAAATTCATCAGTTTACCCAATTCATTTATTTAGGGACTGAACTGACTTTCTGACGAGACAACGTTGAAACGCGCGATCGGGCTGACTTGGACAGCTTTCAAAAAACACATCACCATTCTAAAAATCTAAGGGTGTCGATAACTGTTAAAGTAATAGTTTATTTCGTTTATGTCCTCCCAGTAGTTTGTATGGCCTTGAATATATCCAATCGCATTGAGATATTTTAAAATCACGTAATACGTAAATTAAAAAAAAACAATTTCTACATTTATTTCTACAATATGCCCGAGGATGAGAGAAGTACTTCTGTAGAAAGCGCTTGCGATTATGGATCGAACATGTACAATTTCGAGAAGAACACAAACAAGACTAGTCGGAGATTGGAGAAGATAAAAATGAAAATTGTAAAACAGAATAACTCCGTGCTATTCAATAATATTTGTCTAAATGAGAAAATGCTGCCTAAATATACACAATATATATATATATATATATATATATATATATATATAATATATAATATTTTTGTGTGTATATATATACACACCGATATGTACGTATATATCATATCTGTATAAATATATTAAGCAAAAATGGTAATTAGTAAAAACCTGAAAAAGTGCTCAATACTTTTGCAGAGCAAATATATATGTTTTTTATTACCGTTTTATCTGCTGAGTTACACAAGTTTCTGTTACCGAATCGTATCTACGATTTAGCAACTTCGTCAGACTTTAACAGAAATGGTTATTATGAGTTATTAGAAGAAAAAGAAAAAAACTGGGGGGGGGGGTTAATCCTGATTTGACAGCATTTAAGTTTTAAGATTTAATAATTAAATAAACATCGAAAAGTGGTGAAGTGTAGTTTAAAACCTTTAGCCGGGCACGGATTGGAGTATAGGCAGAGAGTGAGAGATGGAGATGGAGAGAGAGAGAGAGAGAGAGAGAGAGAGAGAGAGAGAGAGAGAGAGAGAGAGAGAGAGAGAGAGAGAGAGGAAGAGTGTGGAAAAGAAGAAAGGAGGGAAGGGTGTAAGACGCGTAAGACTTTGGAGGCGGGGGTAGTGGATTTAAAGTAAGCCAAGTTACATCCAATTTAAGTTATTTACCTATTTAAATGCATTTGCTATAAAACGTCGCTAAGAAATAAAGTAAATTAAGTTAAGAATCGCCAGGCATTAATTGAATAGGTATAAAATACTAAAAGTATGCATGTAGTGAGGTATAAATACTACTACTACTACTACTACTACTACTACTACTAATAATAATAATAATAATAATAATAACAACAACAAAAATTATTAATAATAATAATAGAATGATAAAGATAAAAATAATAATAATCATGAAAGTAAAGGAAAGTGAGTAATATTCGCTCAGTAATTGTGTAGATACAGGCGGTATAATATATATATATATATATGTATATATATATATATATATGTATATATATAAAGAATAAAAATGAGATATATATAAGTAAGTATAATGACTAGGCGAGTTTAGTACCAAATGCATCATATACAGATACTTATACATACATGCATATATATATATATATATATATATACACATGCATAGATATACGCATACATATACAAACACATGCATACACATACACATACAGAAATGCAAATATATATACACAAAGATTTTCACATACATAAAAAATAATATATATATATATTAATAAAATAGAGAGAGAGAGAGAGAAAGAGAGAGAGAGAGAGTAAAACTCCTTTAATTTGAACTTCCTTTTAAGTTGGACTTCCTCTCATTTGGACTTCTTCTAAACCTGGACTTTCTCTAAACTTGAGTTGTCTCGTTATTGGAATTGTATTAGCATATTTGATGCGGAGTTGCAGTAAAACTGTTTACATTGGTCGAGAAAAAATTATTGAAACCAAGCGGTTACTGACCAACCACGCTGTTCTTAAATCACTTAATGCAAATGATGTTGAAATGTGGGTGCAACAAGATGAGGAAACTACGGATCAATATCCTGAATGCAGTAATGGTGATGATAATAGCAACAGCTCCCATTCTCCTAACCTTAATGTAAATAATCAAGAAAACTTTGATGAAGCAATATCATGGGATGATGCAAAAAAATATAGAGACGGTTATAAAATTTCTAGAAAAAAGTCCTTACTTTAGTGACAAGCAATGTATAATCATAAAGAAGCTATGAACCAAGAAATTGTAGATTTTCGTAATCGCTTACGGAATACAATGGCAGTGCCCGAAAGCTCAATCGATGAAAATAGAAACTGCAATGAGACATTTCAATGAATAAATAAAAAACTGTATTTTACATAAATGTATGATTTCTGTAGATGATAACTTTGGTAATAAATACCTAACAAGTAAGAGTAGATTTAATTTATTATCAATGTTTTTGTTCCTGGTTATAATATTTAACAATTCTTACTTGCAATATATCGTAAACTCAACTTAATATATACTTGAGGTATCATATAGCAATGAATTTCATTTATTATTTCTTAATTCTTAGAAAATAAAAGTTAACTCTAGCACATTTTTTAATCACGAGACTTGAACAGCATCCTCTAATTTGAACGAAGCGGATGTTCAAATTATAGTAGTTATATTGTATATATATATATATATATATATATATATATATATATATATATATATAATTAAAATTACATTAAGTTTACCAAGGTAATCAAAATGGTAAACTTAAAATATATTATAAATATTAAAGAGTTAATATTTACAAGTAAATTAATCTCAACCAGATGTAAAAGCTCAATAAAACCGAAAAGGAAATAGAGCTTATATAAATATAAGGTGGAAAGCTTATCACCATGACTTAAACATTAATAATAAGCTTAAAGCGCCTTTTTCGTCTAAAGGCATTCTTCACTCAAAACATTTTACAAATAGACACCCTATAAACTCTCAAAGAGAACAAAAGAAAATTGAAAGATTGGCTACCAAATTTTATGCACTAAAAACAACTGCCCACCCTAAATATAATCCTTACCTTGAGGAGTTCGAAAATTCCATGTTAAAATTAGTAAAAAAAATTAGATTTAAGAAACAAAAACACTACTACAACCCGGTTACCCGAAAAATAAATAATTTTGCCAAGAAAGTCAAAAACAATAAACATATATTTGTCCCTGCAGACAAGACTAAAAATTACTATAAAGTCTACTATCCTACATATAGAAGACTTATATATAAAGAGCTTAATAAATCTTATAAAATAGTCCCCCGCAACACTTTGGATTCTATTAATGCTGAAGCAAAGACTTATATATAAAGAGCTTAATAAATCTTATAAAATAGTCTCCCGAAACATTTTGGATTCTATTAATGCTGAAGCAAAATCTTTACTGACTTCTATGAACATTCATAACTCCACTGAAATACTTTCTCCGGGTACCCCTAGATTCACCTTCAAAGGCCATAAACCTAATTTTTATGATAACCTCTCCATTAGATTGATCTGCCCATCTAGCTCTGACTTGGGTGCGGTAAGGAAAAACATCTTAGATAGAATTATCCCCTCTATTAAAGAAAAAGTTAGCTTCCCCCTTTGGCAAAATTCGAATTCTGTAATTAATTGGTTTGTTTCCCTTAAAAATAAACACCTCTTTAACTTCATAACCTTTGACATCAACAATTATTATCAATCAATTTCACCGATCCTTTTAAATAAGGCCCTAATATTTGCTAAAAGAAATTCTGACTTAACTCATTTGAAAATTAAATTAATTCTCCTAGCCAGAAAATCCCTTATACAATTTAACAATAAGTTTTGGACTAGAAAAGATACCCCTAATAATTTTTGATATCTTAATGGGTGCTTCTGACTCTGCTGAAGTTACAGATTTAATGGGACTCTTCTTACTGAAAGAACTTAAATACCACTTTAAACATATCCAAGGGGTCCTTTATAGAGACGATGCTCTATTTACAACAACAGCCAGGCCAAGAGAGTACAATAATACAATTAAAAAATGACATAACTTTTGTTAATAATTTGGCCTTTCTATAATTATTGAACCAAATAAAAAAACTTCAGATTTTCTAGACATTACACTTAATCTTAATACTGACACTTACAACCCCTATCATAAACCCAATCTTACGCTTTTATACGTCCATAAATCTTCTAACCACCCCAATTCAATTATAAAATTTATAGTACCATCCGCCTCTAGAAGAATTTCTACGCTCTCAGCCGATAAAAACCTTTAATCAAAATGCTACTTTCTTCAATAATGCCTTAAGAAATGCAGGATACAATGAAAAGATTCAATATAACCATTATGCTCCACCTGTATGCCGTCTTAAATCTGTAATCACACACAATATGACTCGGAAGAAACCAGTTCAAATAACAAGATCTGCTGCTATCAATAGCAATGGTCCACTCCACAAATATAGTCCTAACCAACATGCTAATCGTAATACTTCTAACCCACCCTGTCGCACTAGGTGAAAGAAAAATATTTGGTTTAATCCTCCATTTAGCGTAAATGTTAAAACTAATATACCTAAAGAATTCTTTAATATTGTAGAAAACTCTTTCAAATACCCACACAGATATAGTTATATTTTTAATAAAAACTCAATAAGAATTTCTTATTCTACTATGCCTAATTTAGCACAAAGAATCTTAGCATCTAATAACAAAAAAATAAATCAACCCAAAAAATCCCTTTCCCAATCCAACCAAAAAGCAACTGCAACTGTATTAACAAACATCTATGCCCACTCAATAATGATTGCATCCATAAAGATGTAATATATTCATGCACAATTACAGAGCTCCCACGCAATTCTCCCATAATAGACAATAACATTTTGCCACCAAATTATCCTTCCTCCGACCCTCCCTCTGATATAATTATTAATCCAACAAACGAATCAACCAGCCCCTCTATTTTCAATCATACAACCAGCTATAATAAAAATAATATTTTTCATAGCAGCCATCCTAACACTGGCAACACTAATTATCTTCTCCAAACCAATCCTGCCACAATCACAGTCCTACCCTCTGTTCATCAAAATGAACAAAATTTAAATTCTCTTCCCAGTATAAATCAACAAATTAATATTAATTCTCGACCCCGAGCTATTAATAAAACATATACATATATAGGTGCTACTTCAACTTTTATAGAGAAAATAATTTCAAACCACACTTCTTCTTTCAATAGCCAAAATTTAAATAATAACCAGGGAACTTCTCTAACTACACTGGTTAAAAAGCTTAACTCTGCCAATACCCACTTTTCAATTAAATGGACCATCCTAAAAAGAGTTAAGTCTTACACTCCAGAATCTAAGTCTTGTCACCTCTATACATCTGAAGCTATAACTATTATAACTTCCCTCAAAGTAGTAATATAATAAACTCTAAAAACGAACTGATCTCCTATTGCAAACATATGCCAAGTTTAAATATGGTAAATTTGAAATTACATAGCTATTAATTTAACCCTTCAAATATAGATCTGTTCCCATAAGTTTTTTTTTTATCTTACCTTCTAAGCTTTTTATATTTTTAATTTTATTTGTTTTTCTTTATTTCTTTGACCGGTTTTCCATCTGCTGTCTCCGTTTTATGGTATAAGTATACCTATTAATTAAATATATATATCAATCTACTCATTTTTATTATATGTATTTGTTTACTTATATTTTACTATATGCATTTACATACACATTTACTTGCCTTATTCCAGAGTTTGTAGATACCGGCCAGTCCCTCCCCTTAATTTGTATGTAAGTATGTATGTATGTTTTTGTTTAACTTGTATATGTTTTCGGATATGTTTTTGGATATGCGTATATATTTATGCATGCGTGTGTGTGTGTTTGTATTTATATGTATATATATATGTGTGTGTGTTATTGTATATGTATACATATATATATGCGTGTGTGTATGTATGTACATGTATGTGTGCATTTGTGTGTCTGTATGTATGTATATGTATGTGTATGTGTATATATATATGTATGTGTGTATATATGTATCTATAGTTTTTTTAAAACTTTTTAATTTTCTATTTTTAATTTATTTACTTTCATTGTACTTTTTTTAAATATAATAAACTTAGCCATTTATTTGTTCTTCTGACCCGTGTTTCTTAATTTAATTCTGGGACTTTCACGTGCATATCTAAGTTGACCTAATTATTAACGCTAACTTTCGCGCTTTTTGTCTGGGTCAGTTTGACCTTGCTTTTCAATCTTGATTCCTCCAGCTTGACAGACGTGTTTTCAATATTCTCTCCAGTGCCTTTTCTTTTAATGATTTGGAATTTATTCCATTTGCGAATTTTTTCCAAGGAACTCTGCCTTTTGTATCAATTTGGACCATTTGGAATTTACCCATTGGATTGGAAATTTTAAATTAGACCGTTTTGGATTTTACCATTCTTGGATTTTTTACCCTTCACCGGACTATCCATTCATGTGAAATCTTTTTATCATTTTTCTTTTACCTCCTATTCCCCTTACCTCACCCTTTTTTAACTAAGTAAGATCTGTGACTTACTTGTAGTTTCATTAAATATTTTTATATGCAAAATCCGATCCCGCATTTTGCTTATTCCTGCCCTCTGATGAGAAGGAGAGTATTTCTTCGAAACTCCGCGGATTAAAGACTATCCACTTATCTTGTGTTTCCTTTTTAAAAATTAAATATGGTTTTAACTATTTTTCAAGATGTCTTTTAACATGTTTTACTAATCATTTGTTCCTATATATATACATATATATATTAATATATGTATATGTGTGTGTCGTGTGTTATATGTGTGTGTCGTGTGTATGTGTGATGAATTGGCAGCAACTCCTCATAACATTGTTGATTTGTCTCACCCTTTTTTACTCTACCTGTTCTACTAAGCAGTTCTGCCATAGTTTTTTTCAGTTCTTATTAAAAGTCGACAGAAACTGCATATTCATACTTCTTTCTTAGAGCAGGTTTTAATAGTGCATTCTTAACATTCTTTTCTCAAAGTTTCTGCATCCATAATAATTATATTTCCTGTTTGTTTCGATCTACAGTTCAGATTTATACATCCCCTAACTCACACACACACACACACACACACACACACACACACACACACACACATATATATATATATATATATATATATATATATATATATGCTTGAATGCTTTCTCGCTTTCAGCTTATACCGCCGGCTAACCTCGCGGTGAAAAAGGATCAGCTATGCATAAGTCTTCCTTACCCGTACATAGCCTACATAGCGTCAAGACTCCTACAGTGCTTCCACGTTGGGCACACATGGAAACTGTGTGCCTTGCAGCCCTAGGCTAAACTTGTAGGAGACCTCGAAGAAGTAGGATACATCAGAGGTAGTGCGTTATGGCCCACCGATCTGTAGACACGCCCTGACACACTACCACTCCCTACCTCATAGTCTTGTGGGTGACCTTGGTTGAACAAAGACTAGAGGAACCAACCCCAAAATCAAACACCACTGCGTTGTGGGAATTATCAAAGCAAAAGGCCAAGAGTTGGGAACTCTGACTTCAAATCCTTCTGGTTGTGGAACCTTACCCAGAAAGAAAAGGCGTAGTAGCGGACACGATAGGGCGACTGTCAACCTCACTGCGATTACTTTCGGCCAGGAGCTGAAACCTCCTTTGTTGCCAGTCGTGGCGGGTTCGCTCCAATGAACATGAGCATTGGAGGTTCAGAGGGTGTCTGTCTGATGCGCAACAGATACTACACCTAAACTGCGTAAGCAAGTTAGAAGCCAAGGTAGAAAATCCTGTGGCGATCGAGTGAGGATAACGGTGGAAGGTGTGAGAGCTGGGAGCCATTAGTCCAACCTCTGCGCATAGGCGGTCTTGTGTGATGGTCACAGATGTACCGAATGGACGACGATACCTGAAGCAACTGCACGGATGATCAAGCAGCCCTGTTTAGGGATAGCACTGCTTGCATTGGAAGGGGACGCCTCTAAAAAGGTGAGGTAATCAAAGCTCATCCAAAGACCATCTTACTGTCAAACCGCGGGCATTGGATCTCAAATCCAGCCGTAACAACAGAAGAAGAAATAACAACACTCAAGACTTGAACATCGCTAAATGGAACGTCAGAACCATGCTCGATACGGACTTGGATGACAGACCACATAGAAGAACAACACTCATAGATCTGGAGCTCGAAAATACAAATATCGACATAGCTGCATTGCAGGGGACAAGACTCAGCGGGGAGGGCCAACTGAGAGAAGCAGGAAGAGCCTATTTCTGGAAGGCCTGCCCTGTAGATCAACCCAAAAGAGCTGGCGTCGCTTTTGCGATCAAAAATTACCTAGCCAGTAGACTTACAAGGAGCCCCATCGCAGTCTCCGAATAATAATAACACTTCGAATCACCACAATGACCTACCCAGACGAGGAAAAGGGGACTTTTTACTCTCAGCTGAAAGACACCATAGCAAACGTCCCTGCAGCGGATAAGCTAGTTTTGCTCAGTGACTTCAATGCCAGAGTGGGCCATGACTACATTACATTGAGGCCTGTTCTCGGAAAGTTTGGAAAGGGAAATCTAAATTCAAATGGAGAACTGCTGCTCTGTTTGTGCACGGAGTTTGAACGTAAAATTACGAACGCTTACTTCAAACATTCGGATAACCATTACTACGTCTGAGAACATCCTAGGTCAAAGAGACGCCATCTCCAGGACTATGTTTTCACAGGAAGGAAGGACCTCAAAGATGCCAAGAACACAGGAGCTGTGCTAGGACCAGATTGTAAAACAGACAACTACCTAATCAAGACTACCTTCAAGTTCACAATAAAACTGCATACAGCAGGGCGACAATGAAGCGCAAGGGAAGGCTAGACACATCAAACTCGGAGATAGAAAATTGCAAAATAGACAACAACTTGCAATCAACTCAGCATTAGAAGAAATCACTGATGATTCGTATTTACCAGAACAAATGTGGGACTTGTTAAGCAGGCCTGTATTCCCGATGCGGCAGAGGTACTTGGTTAAACAAAAAATCGGAATGCGGACTGGTTCAATGAGAATGACCAAGAAATAAGAGATGTACTAAATGAATGAAACCGAGCATTAAAATCAAAGCTAAGCAATCCGACTAGAGCAAACCAGCAGAAGCTGAAACAAGTGAGGGCAGAAGTCCAGAAAAAAGCCCAAGAGAAATGGAAAACACTTGGTGGCTGAAAAAGGCTGAAGATATGCAGAAACTAGCGATGGAAAACAATTCTGCAGGTTTTTCAGATCATTGAAGGAAGTGCATGGACCTAGAGCCCAGATGACTAACATCCTCTTATCAGAAGATGGAAACACCATACTGACCCAACCAAAACAGATAATTCAAAGATGGCAAGCGTACTTCGGCACCCTACTGAATGTAGAATCCAATACATATGAGATCTTAAGCCACATAATAGTCTTCCCCAGAAGAAGGACCTGAATGACATAACAACTCTTGGGGAAGCAATTGATAACACTTAAATGAACTTAAATGAATAAACCTCCAGGAATCGACACATACCAGCTGACGTATACAAGCTCGGTGGAGAACAACTCATGAGAAAACTTCACCAACTAATAGCAAAATTCTGGCAACAAGAACGCTGCCACAAAAATTCAAAGATGTCATGATCATCCCAATCTATAAAAACAAAGGTGACAAAAACTGCAGCAATTACCGAGGTATATCCTTGCTGATCATTGCCGAGAAAATAATGGCTAAAGTGGTGCAAGCAAAACTGGCGGAAAGGGTCCTAATCGAATCATAGTGTGGATTCAGGCACGAAAGATCTATTATAGATATGATCTTTAGCTTACGGAAGATTCAAGAAAACGCCATTGAACAGTACCGGGAGCTCTGCATATTCTTTGTATACTTCCGTAAAGCATTTGATACGGTTGATCGAAAAATGCTGTGGAAGGTTGTTAAAGGATTTGGATACCCCGTTCACTTTCTTGGAATTATCAAACAATTTCATGAGGGAGCAAAGGGAGAACCTAGAAAACGAACTCTTGGAAGTAAACCACGGCACCAAACAAGGGTGCATATTGACCCCAACACTGTTCACCCTATCTATGACAACAATTCTTATGCTTGTTCATCAAAGCATCGAAGAAGGTGTTTTCATCCACACACGTTCTGATGGGAAACTCTTCAATTTTCAAGACTGAGAGCCAAGACTAAAACAAGGAAGGAACTGATAACTACTGTTCGCAGACGCCACTGCTATGATAGCACACAATCAAGCTCAGATGCAAAGGATAGTTGATACCTTCTCTCGAACAGCTGGGAAGATAGGCCTACAAATCAACATAGGGAAGACAAGTGATGTATCAACCCTCATCAGATAACAACAACCCACAAGATCCTATAATAACAATCAACGGAAAGGTGTTCAAAGTTGGTGAAAACTTCAACTATCTTGGAAGCATTCTATGCACTGATAACTGTGCTGACAAAGAAATAAGCTGCCGAATTCAAAGCGTGTGTACCTCCTTTGGCAAGCTAGAAAAGAGGCTCTGGATAAGGTCCGATATCCGGCTAGACACGAAGTGCAGTCTACAAAACTATCGTCCTGCCAGCCCTACTGTACTCAGCAGAGACCTATATTCTGTATAGAGACCACGTACGGAGACTGGAAGCCGTCCAAAAGAGACACCTGAGAAGGATCACGAAGATCAAATGGAGCCAAACACGGGAGTTCTAAGGAGAGCAAACCTAGATAGAGTGGAAGCTAAAAAAAAAGGCTAGTAATGTTAAAATATTTTATAACATTATGGGCTTTTTCATTTTTTTTACACAGTGATCACCACTAATCAAGGCCTGGAAGCCATTCAGGGATAAGGGTTATTTCAAGTACATTACGTTAGTGTGGAGATTTGATGAAGTGTTTACTTAAGGGGGCGGTTCATTAAGAATTGCTTAACGTTGGACTTGAAGACATCCAAGTTGTAGTCCGGTGGAAAGCAGGCAGACGGAACAGAGTTTCACAGGCGTGCAGTTCTAAGAAAGAAGCTTTGTTCATGGAATCCCCGTTTTGATTTAGGCACAGATATAGAGTGGGGGAAATTTTTCACAGTGGATTCAGCTAGACGGGTGTTTTTCGTGAAAGATTGGTGAGGGGGGACCAGAGATTGGAGTCAGACGAGCACCTGCCATGAAATAACGATAAAACAAGGATAGGCTCGCAACGTCTCTTCTGTGGGAGAGAGGTTGCAGGGTAGAGAAAAGGGCATCCCCCACTAAGACACGAAGTCTATTTTGTACTATGTCCTGCCCAGATATGGCAGCAGTATTCCATCCTTGGACGTACGTGGCTTTTATATAGATAGAGAATTGCATCAGTAGTGAGATATCTTCTCGAGCGGTAGAAGGATCCCACCATCTTTCCAGCGACCTTGGCAACAGACTTGATGTACGTGTTCCATTTCAGATCAGGAGTAAAGGTCAAACCCAGAAGCTTGTCAAAACATGGGGCCTCACCCAGACGAGAGCCATCCATCACAATTGATGCCAGCTGGGGATCAGAGCGTTGATGATGTAAGGATAGGATTTTGGTTTTGGATGCATTAAAGGTTATCAGCCACATCTTCCCCCACTGAACCACGCGCTCGAGATCAGAGGAGAGAGAATCAGAGAGAACTTTGTCATTTATAGACTTTGATGTGTTGCCGTAGATGGTCGTGTCATCAGCATAGATGTCAACGAATAATTTAAGTATGTGTTTAGGGAGGCCATTGATGTAGATCAGGAAGAGAGTTGGGCCCAGGATTGACCCCTGAGGGACTCCAGCATTTATATTGCAGCCCTCTGATTTTTGTCCATCTACCACTACTCTTATGAGCCTATCGGACAGAAATGATTTAATGATTGAGAAAACATTTCCAGTTATACCGTAGCTGGAAATCTTGTTAAGTAGACCCTTATGCCATACCTTGTCGAAGGCCTTTGATATGTCAAGAGCAATTGCCCTAGAAAGGAAGCCTTTGTCAAGAGATTCACTAATCCTGTGGGATATAATCGTCAGCACATCTGCGGTAGATTTTGCAGAGCGGAAACCATATTGTGTGTCACTAAGAAGGTTATTCCTGCTGAGGTGGTTTACTATTTCTCTATTTAATATGGATTCCAGCAACTTACTCATAACACACAGGAGACTTATTGGTCTGTACTGAGGGGGAGATGACTTATCACCTGAATTCCTAAATACAGGGCAAACTGATGAGGTCTTCCAGAGAGTCGGAAAGCACTTCTCCTTAAGGCAGCGCTTAAATAGTTTCGTAAGTCTGGTAGCGAGTTCTGGTTGGAGCTTTTTTAGCACTATAATTGGGATGCCATCAGGGCCAGTTGCTTTACTGGAATCTAGGTTCTTGATTAGCTTGGCGACCTCATGCACGAATATTTGTATGTTACCAAGCTTGTTCTGTGTTATAGGAGGAAATATGGGGAGTTGATGGCCTTCGGCGTATAGGGTAGAATTAGCTGCAAAGTTCTTTGCAAATAGTTTGGCTTTGTCTGACGCTGACGAGATGACCTCTGGTCCATTGATAATGGTTGGGATAGAACGCACACTTCTGTTCAGGATCCTATTTGTTATTTGGCAAAACTGGTGGGAACCAAGCCGCTGATTAGCTACCTTGGATTTAACAGACTGGGCATATAGCTCTCTTGCATTTTTTATTACTCTTTTATAGTGGTTGCTGGCAGTCCTGAAAGCAGCTTTTGTCTCAGTGCATCTATTACGTTGGTAGCTATGGAAAAAGTGATTTCTGTGCACGATAGCAGCAGCACATTCTGGGGAGAACCATGGCTGGCTGTCAGGCTTTTTTTAGATGGTATGAACTGGTCTATGCCTACAATTAACCATTCGGTCAGATCTGATACTATAGAGGACACTTCCTTTTTAAACATGGAGTGCAGAGGTACATCAGATATGAACGTACGGAAGCTATCCCAGTCAGCCATAGAGTATCGGTATACAGTACGGTGGAGGGGTACGTCTGGGGACTTCTTACATTTCGTTTTTATCTTAACTGATACGACGGAGTGGTCGGAGGATCCTAGAGGAGAATGAACGGAACATGCACATAGCTCAAGGGAAGTTGAGAGAAAAAGGTCTAGGAGAGTAGATAATACAGTGGATGTGTTATCGGCAGCTCTAGTAACTCTTGCTTCTCCTTTTTTGTCATTCAGTCCTCATTCAATGAGTGATTTTTCTGACAAAGTGTGAAGAAAAAGCTGCTTAAAGGTCGGTAGTACTTGGTGACCAGTAGTCTGTGATGTCGGAAATTTTTGTCACTGTCTGTCCTTGTGGCCATGTCACTAGTAAGGGTGCTGGAGGTAAACGTTTCGTCTGGCCTGACGTTATCCGCCTGATAGCCAGGAACCCGAACCGGACTAAGGAGGCTGTCCTATCAACAGGCGCAAAGTACTGGGACTGCTGTATTGCCATTTGCTGAGTAGATCTGGACCATGCAGTAATCTCTGGTGGGGCCTCTCGATGCCATACTAGTGGGTAATTGTTACGACTTAATCTTTTCGTGTGCTACAAAAAAAATCCTGTCTTTTTCTCTCTTACTTTCCCTCTCTGTACTGCTCTAACCAAGTATGCCGACCTATTCAACAAATCCCCAAACCTCAACATGAGATATCTCCAGAATAAAATCTCGATTAAACCTAGAACCCCATCTTCCAACGTAGACCCCTACTACCAGGTCTCCTTCTCCAACATCAGGGGTCTACGTTCCAACCTTCCAGAGGTTGAAACCCAATTACAGGAGACGAAACCGAACATATTATTTCTAAGTGAAACTGGAATAGGGCCGACCACTTCCCTAGATGAGTTCATAATTAACTGATACTCTAATTTAACAGCTAAATCTGACCCCCAAGATCGCCATGGGCATGGAATATATGCCTATATTAAGGATGGCTTACCGTGTGGCAGGGATATCTCTAGAGAAGATCCTAATTTACCCTATATGTGCTTTAGGGTTGCACTTACTAACACCACTGCATTTATATTTGCCCTCTATCGGTCCCACAACAGCGGAGTTACTATCTTTAAGAGCATATCTTAGAAAATAGACCGCATACTGCCTGCACATCCCTCGGCTAACATCCACATCTGCGGTGACTTCAACGTCCATAATGTGGAATCGCTAACTCATTCAAATAAGACAGACGATGAGGGGAGGTTTTGTCATGATTTTTCCATTGCTTATGACCTCACTCAGGTTGTTCACGAACCCACCCGTGTGCCCGATACACCCGGTCAATATGCAAGCCTCTTAGACCTTTTTCTATCAAGTTCTTTTTTAACATTACTAGGCTTTTTCTTTCTTTCTTTTTTCTCTTTCTTTTTCTTTTCTTTTATTTCGTTTCCCGCCATTTTAACTCTTAGCTTTAACCTTGACCTGTTTTTGGATCCTGTCAAATCCTGTCTAGACATTTCATATTCAAGATTAATAAATTAGACGCCCCCTTTCTTTTTTTCTTGCCTCCCCTCTCCTCAAGTTAAAGACTCCTACCACTTCCTTATTTTTAGAAGATAGAATTAAAATTTTTCCGATTTTAACAACATTATAACATTTTCACTTGTGCTGACTTACAAATATAATCTTGATAAAAACTGCATCTGATTTTTAAAGACTATTTTTGCTTTGGTTCGATAAACAATTCTTTTATTTAATTATTTTCATTTTCATTTAATTTTAATTTAATTTTATTTGCCTGTCTACAGATATCTTTTGGTTTTTATTCACAAATTGATTGAAAACTTGAACTGAATTTTGAAAATGTTCTATGAAAAAAAAAATACCGGATTGATATAATCAAAGATTTGCCAGAAATCCAATCAAACCAAAGAAAAACTGCGGAAATACGTATATATGGGATCGTTACCAGCTTCCTTGGATTTATTATACTACGCGTTGGATTTTTTTACCTGTCGAATACCAAAAGCTTCCATTACAGGATTTAGAATACACTTGCGATTTGAAGTTCAATATCCTTTTTTTTTTTGCTTCATCAATATCCAAATGTACTTATTCTATATAGCTAAAATGATTAAAAAAACTTTAAAAACATTCAATTAAACTTTCTGTGTTTATTACTTTTAGCAAATTAGGTACAAACCCTTTATAATATTTGCTAATATTTTTCCTCCGAGGAGATGTATAAATATCGAAAATTCATGGATTAATGAAATATATTTTACCATACGCTATTCTTTGTCTTGCATACAATAAAATTTCTATGCTTGAAATTTAACCTTTTCAAATCACAAATTTTAAATTCCTAAATTATATATATATATATATATATATATATATATATATATATATATATATATATATATATATATATATACATATGTGTGTGTGTTATCATGCACATAAACATTACGTACCAGCTTCCTTGGATTTATTACACTACGCGTTGGATTTTTTTACCTGTCGAAGCTAACGTGCGCCACAGTTTTTTAACACCCGCAGTATGTAACACGATGTAACTGTAATTTAATATAATATACTCATCCTAACTTTTTACCAGTTATAAGAAGAAGCGTCAAATAAACTGCTAATATTTAAAAAGAATTTGCAGAATAAATAATAATGAAAATGCGAAAAAATCGTGTTTGAATTTCTACGCTTTAAAACAACGTTCCTATGTAGTGATGTTTTAGAAGCCGTAGACATACCAATATTTTAAAAATCTAGTAAAAATAAAATAATAGTCATATTTTCCTAAAATTCCCAATATTTATTCGCTATTAAATACACGTAAATAAAAAATAGTAAGTTTTGTTAAATATATTGCAGGGAATATGTTCTACGCCCCCATATTTGATGTTACTAAAACTAAACATAAGAAATGTAGGTCGAACCACATTTTAACATTTTTTTAAGCTAAAAAGATCAAAAAATTAAAAAAATAGTTATTTTAATTTATATAAAATCCCGTTATTTATTTCACTTACCTTAAAGTCGTAAATAAAAATTGTCATAAAACAAATATTATTATGTTTAAAAATACACACACACTTTTTATTGATACTTTTTCGTCAGTAATATAATTATTTGAATTACAACAACTACATCCCCTAGAATTCTAACAAATACTTTTTAAAAAGAGCTTTAAGTGATATTGAATTCAATAATTGCGCGACATGAAATTTTAACAAAATGTTTTTATAGCACGTTTCCAATATTAAAACAAATATATTCATATAATAGAATATATGACTCTTAAGCTAATAAAAAACCCAAATCCAAAATCGAACTAATAAAATTCCTATTGATTTGATTATTTAAAACAATAGAGAGTGATCTTTATTTTCTGGCGTTTTTTTCAAAAAGTTCGGAGGCCTGTAAGCAACATTACCTTTAGATAGATAAATATCAACTGAGGACGTTAACATTTATTTTATTTTATTAGATTTCGTCTGTGTAGTTCCTTAAAAATTGTTTTACAATGTAAATATGAAAGTTCGATAGCAAAATAAATGTTACTTCCATTAACACTTATAGCTCCAATGCCCATCCACAGAAATTGACTGAGAAATAGTACACACACGAAATTATGATGTTCTTATTCTTGTAAAACGCTGACGTTTACAAACAACTGTAGTGGTACCAATAAACATAGACTTATATATGACTATAAGTTAATGTGTATTATTGTTATTAAAATAATAACGAAAGAAACAAAAATAGATTTAAATAAGATTATACATTTGTGAAAAAATCAGAAGACAATATTAAACTTTTCCTTCGACTTTCTCCAAGCTTAATTAACAGCCGGGTCCTTGATGAAATATAAGGTATATTAAAACGTAAAGAAACGAAATTATTTTTAAATACATAATCTTCGTTTCATAAAAGAAATGAAATAAAACTATCTCAGTGAGGAATATATTAAAATGATTTTTCCAGCCTAATATTTATTTTTTTATTTATTTTTATTGAAGTTTAATTTTTTTTAAATAATGCAAGTAAAAGATTGTGTTTAGATTTCTTGTAGCTATTTGCCTTCTTTACAGCTATGTGTAAGAAACGCCGCGTCAAACATATTTTTAAGAAAACGTATTGCTTTTATTGGTTATATTTCTAAGTAGCAATATATCTCTCCACTTATGTTCATTAAATGGAAATTCTATTTCCACTTCGGCGTGAAGCTTAAACCGATTGACAGACAAAGCTTCTCAGCAATTAGCGAAGACGATGAGCAATAAATTCCAAATAAATTCTATGCTGAAATTAAAGAAGCCAAAACGTGTACGAAATATATCAACCGGTATCATGGACCTGGAAAGCATCGATTTTTAGAGACACCCTAGAGAGTTCGATGGCGTCATTGGGAATTAATTAAATGATTCTGATTCGATCAATATTAAACAGATGACCCGCTAATCCCACGTAATCGAAAACTAATCACACAAAACACGGGGGATTACATTTGAACGATCGTCGATTTAACGATTCAATTATACACAATACGATCGCGTAATATCAATCAGATCGATCTCTTCGAACATGCAGTTGTCAACATCTGAAAATCTGTATCGATGTTAAATCTCAGTTCTTTATTGAAAAATAGACCACCGAACGAACACATTAAATAGACACATCATCTTAAAGACTAACTACATATATACACAGTATTTTTAATTAGAGATTCAGTATCTGTTCTTTGAGACGTAAGAAAATAGCAAAGCTTCATAGTCTGCTACTATCAATCCTGACGATTTCATAAAACCAAGTGGAGATTGACTTCAATAGAAAACACAGGGGATTACATTATTCGTGGTACGGTTGGGGGTTACAATACTTAAGTTATGTTAGCGGTGAAGACAGAATTGTCTAACTTTTTAAAATTCGATTTTCACCTCAAACAAGGCACAGTGCTACTTTGATGTAGGGGGCTACTATCAGGGACATCAGTTGCAAGAACACTATGTAGGGAGTTGAGCAGCAAGATATCTTCTTACATTACACTTCTGCATGTCAGTACAGTTGGGAAAGCAGTAATCCGGAAGGGAGTTCCAAAGTCTAGCAGGTCTAGGGAAGAAACCAATAGAGTAGAAGTGTTTCTTACATCTAGGAGTCTCTACTATGTAGGGGTGGGATTTTGCTGCTTGTCGCGGTTTTCGGGAGTATTTACGTCGAGGTGGTACAAATGCTTGTAGTTCCTCAGAGCATTCACGATTAAAATACTTGTAGAACAGACAGAAGAATCAAACATTTCGTCGGTAGGACAGAGACTGAAGCTTAGATGACAGTTCAAGACCTATTAGGTTAGCGACTCTCTTTTAAACCTTGTCCAGGAGCGAGAGGCTAATAGCAGATGCACCAGCCCAAATGTGACAACAATACTCCGTACATGGGCGAATGGTGGACTTGTAGAGGTACGGGATACTTTCGGGCGTAAGTACTTTCTAGCACAGAAGAGAGACCTCACCTTCCTCGAAACAATCCTCGCAAAGCTCTTAATATATCTGTTCCAACTCATTTTCCCTCGAAACGTTAAGCCGACAAGTTTGAAAGAAGTAATTTTAGGTAACGTATCGTTAGCGATAGCTACTTGTAGTTGAGAACGTTATTGTAATCACTGAAGGAAACAAACATAGTCTTGGCAACGTTAAATGTGACCATCCATTTTAGTCCCATTTCACTACAGATTGGAGGTCTTCTTCTTGTGTTACTGCCATTTCATTAAATATGTGTTTTCCCCTCGTACCTTTTATAAATCTTGGTTGTCATCAACAATATAACTCGGTTGTTATCAACAATATACCCATCTGAGAGACAATTTTATCAGGGAGCTCATTTATGAATGTTAGGAATAATAACGGTCCAAGTATCGACCCCTGACGTACACGTGCATTTATATCATATTGTTTGGATGTACGACCGTCGAGGACAACCTAAACTCTTCTCTTAATTAGGGAGGATTTAATTATGTTAAGTATTCGTCCATTAATACCGTATGATCTGATTTTCCTGAGAAGACCGTTGTGCCATACCCTGTCAAAATCCTTAGATATATCTAAGGCCACCGCTCTACCCCCCTGCTTTGTCCAGTGTATAGTATATACGTTCAGAAAGTACAGTTATTGTATCTGCTGTAGAACGGGCTTGCCTAAACCAATGTAGGTTGGTAGGTCAAATGTTTAGCAGATGTAAGGTGATGGATTACAGCTTGGTTAATTATAACTCAAATATTTTGGTAAAAAGCCGAAGGAGGCTAATAGGGCGATAATTTAACGGGACAGTTCATTCGACAGAATTCTTGTAAACTGGTACAACAAGAACAGTTTCCCAGCAGTCAGGAAAGCAAGATTCTTTAAAGCATTTGTTGTAAAGTTTGGAGAGAACTGGAGCAACCTCAGAGGAGCATGTTTTTAATAGCACAGCCGGAATGAGATCGAGTCCACATACTCTTGAGATGTTTAGGTTTTTATGATATCATGCATCTGGAAAGAAGCAATTTTCAGATCATCTAGTATGGCTTCTGTATACAAAGAAAACTCAAAGAGGGCGTGGCTTGCTGGGTCCAATTTGGAGTTTAAGACAAACCGACTGGCATGCATTATGCCTTCTCGTTTGCCATACAAACAACCTCATTATTGTTGGATGTTGCGGAATTTTTGATTTACTACACAGTTGTAGATTTTACAGAAATCACAAATTCCTAATTTCTGTGCTTCAATGCATTTTCTGGTAGTTTTGGTATATTCTCTCTTAGCTGTGGCTATCCCTTTCTTACCATTACTTCTTGCTTCTATAAATTTTTGTCTGTTTTTACTGGACATCTCGTTAAATCTGCAGTATGCAAGCTACCTTTGAGCACTGGCAGCTTCACAAGTATAAGTAAACAATTGAGCAGAATATGGTCTACTATAGAATTTCCGTGTGAGAACAAGTGTTTCAATTGCCGTTCTGAGAACCATTCAGTGGTCTCATTTGCGCCCTGTTAAGCGGGGAGAGAAAGGTATTTCCCCATGGACATCACTGGTGAGATTCCTGATGGCTTCCCAGTCAACTTTTTTATAATACGTTTTTGAGCAATGACACTTCAGTTTTGGGTCGAGAATTAAGGGCAATTTCTACCATTATCACAGCTTGATCAGCATTCCCGAGTGACCTATGGAAATTCGTCACGCAATCCTCGGGAACTGTGGGCAGAAAGAGCTCTAGAAGTGATGCACGTTGATCTTGCTGATTTGAGAAACGTGTCGGAAATGGAGCTATCTTTGATAGAGAGTGAGATATAGAGAAGCTATGTGCTATGCTACCTGCTATGCTCACCAAATCATTTTTTGAATTGTTATAGAGTTTCGCAAAAGTGCAAGTCTTTTACCTACCCATTTCAATAATACAATAATTTACAACACTAAATGAATTAGGAAATTCAACAATAGACACTATCACACAGACCATAAAACAAACATTACAAACAAGAAAACATATTCGAAAAGAACATCTAATGCAAGTATAGATAATGGTAAATGCAATAATTAGATATACATCGGTGAAACTTAAGGAGTATGTCATAAACAATCTTGGCGAAAATAAACAAGGTATTAAACGTTAATTACATAAATATATATAGTAATGTGGACACATTCTCCTTCTGAACGTTCTAATGTTAAGGAGTGGATTAACATTGAATTAGGACCGTGAAAATTAAAACTGGCTGGTTAATTTTAATGCATCCAAAAACAAGCTTTAATCGTTTCACCGTAAATGCTCTGATCCCTATTTGGTTCCCATTGATATGAACGACTCTCGTCTAAAAAGTGCTCTCTGTTTCGACAAACGTCTGGGTCTGACATTCACTCCCAGAAATAAAAGACTTACATCTAAATGCTGCCAAGGTCACCAGAAAAATCGTTGCTTTACCCCCCTCCCCTTAGACTTATCTAGCTCCCGATTCAATCCTCTACCCGTATAAGAGCCACAGACGTAAATGAGATATCGTCGCCATATCAGTGCGGGAGTTGCTCGAAGAATCCAATCCTGTTTTAACAAAATTTAAAAACCGATTTGGAAACTTTTTCTCATAAAAGAGACGCTGCCTGTATCTGCTATATTGTTATTTACACTACAAAAGCATGCGGACCTGATCTCATCCCGGCTATGCTATTAACAAAATGATCTGCCGAAGTAGCTCCAGTTCTCCTAGACTTTACAACAAATGCCTTAATGAATCTTGCTTTCCTGACTGCTGAGAAACTGTTCTTGTTGTACCAGTTTACAAGAATTCTGTCGAATGAACTGACCCGTTAAATTATCGCCCTATTGTTTGTGAGATTGGTATATATGCTGATAACACCACGCTCTATAACAGGTACGATCAGAAAACAAATGAGCACATATCTAAGGAAATGGCAGAAACACTAGAAGATGTCCTCCAATCTGTAGTGGAATGGGGACAAAAATGGATGGTCACATTCAATGCTGCCAAGATTAAGCTTGATTCCTTCAATAATTACAAGAGGCCTTCTCTACTACTAATAGCAATGGC
Source organism: Euprymna scolopes (assembly GCF_053919585.1). Taxonomy (NCBI): domain Eukaryota; kingdom Metazoa; phylum Mollusca; class Cephalopoda; order Sepiida; family Sepiolidae; genus Euprymna; species Euprymna scolopes. The sequence goes on from NC_136491.1 coordinate 127,887,217, forward strand.
CAAGAACACATTACCTGAAAATATTTCCTTTAAACTCTTTGCCCTAACGTTTACAGTGAACATGATCTGGAATACATACATTGAGAGCATTACCAAGGCTGCTGCAAAGAAGGTGGACTCTGTCTCCAGTGCTAGAAAGCTACGGCTAGTGCTTGTCTGAGTTTCAATCTATGATCCCCTCTTGCTAAACTTTCACAAAAGATCACAAATTCCCCGCATATACTATCGGTGCCTAAATCTAAACGCAATTTCCATGAACCTGTTTTTTTCCTTGAACTATCCGCCCGTAGAACTCTGTTTCGCAAACTGCTTTCCAGCTGACTACACTATCATTCCTCTTTAGTCTAATGTAAACGAGTTCCCCTAAATAATCTGTTCTTACCCTATTTTCAACAATAACGATTACTACGCTGTTGTTTTGCTGAACAATGTTCACTCATTATCCCTTATCATTGAGTGCCTGAAGGCCTTGCTATTTGGTCTCTCAATTATAAAGAAAACGTTTTTCTGTAATGATTAATGTAAGACATAATGTAAATAAGATATTCTGCATAGTTTAATATATTTTTCTACAATCATAAAAGGAAGCGAGAGCCGTTCTAGGTTCCTCCTAGTTGTATCCATTTTTAACAATAGTTCATACACATTATGTTTTAGTTGCGTTTGCATGTTTTAAAGTGATTTAAGAGACAAGCTTTTCCCTTTCAAACGCCTTTTTCAGATTTGTATAATAGTTCATATATATTGATAAGGAATTAAGAGATTAATTAGGCTCTCCTAAGTTTAGACACTTTAAATAATAAGAATCAAATAAAATAGTAAAAAGTATTCTACACATAAGGTCAAGTCGCATTGTATCGTGATTTTAATCTTCGTAAAGGAACATACAATATTGCAAACTTGTTCAGTTCGAAGGAGTTAATGTTACTTTATATTGCAGAAAAATAAACGAAACTAAATACAGCACACACGCATATGTATATATATATATATATATATATATATATATATATATATATATATATATATATATATATGAAATAAAATGGAGGTGGAAGGACCTGGATACTCAACGTTTCGCCCAATTTATACGGGCTTCTTCAAGAGGGATGGTCATTGACGAGAGAGTCGGAGGATTGGGGCTATATATAATGATGGGGGAGAGCAGCGTGTTTTCCTTATGTAAATTAGATGTCATATATACATGTATATACATTTTATGAGAGAAGAACTAATTAGAGTAAACTAGTGTAGTGGATTACGTCTAAAAGATAAAATATCGTAGAGATTAAAAATTGTGTTTGGAAATATAGCGGTGATAGATTAAATAAATAAAATGACACGAGATTACGAAAGAATCTTTTTTTTTTTTTAAATTAGAAATAATTGAATTGGGATAAAATAGCGCAGTAACTTAAAAGATAGTATCTAAAAATAAGAATAGGAGGTGATAAAATGGAGTCTAAAAATAGATAATGATAAAATACAGTAAATAAGTAAAATAAAAATAAAATTAAGTGAAATTACGAATTTTCGGTTTTTTTTTTTTTTCGCGTTTAACCGGTGTCTAAGTTGTTTTCTTTAATAATTATTTTCGACAGAAAGGGAGCAACGTGGAAAAAACCTTTTCTTTGCTTAATTATATTGCTGGAATGGGAGATTATAGCTGACTCAATTAAACGTCGTGTGGATCTGTTATGTATGTGTTTAAGGAAAGTTGCTTTGTTAAAATAAAAATGGTGGTCGTTTTCCATGATGTGACAAAGCAATATAATTAAGCAAAGAAAAGGTTTTATTTCATATCGTCGGATTTAATCCAGCTCAACAATCATATATATATATATATATATATATATATATATATATATATATATATATATATATATACATATATATATATATATACATAAGTATAAGTGAAAACCCAGTAAGGGAATCGCTTCGTCAGGCCAAGGACAACTCACTGAGTTGTCCTTGGCCTGACGAAGCGATTCCCTTAATGGGTTTTCGCTGAAACATGTATGCTTATGTGTAGCCATTTGTTTGTAAACTAAATTCACTTATTTTGGCTCTGTATAAACATTGAGCATTTTTTGGGTGACACACTTATATATTTTGTTTTAAACAAACACATAATTACTACCAATACAATATATATATATATATATATGAATGTAAATATTAAAAGTTATCAATTGTTCACTAAAAATGAATAGATCTGTCAGAAGTGTCCAATAGAAGGCAATCTATAGACGATCCTATAAAAGTGGGTAGACAAGATTTTCTTTCTCTTTTGAATCAAAACCAGGTTTTGTTGTAGAGAATATATCGATCTATCGATTTTTGTTCACCAGAATAAATCTAAAGTCTTTTCAGATACACTCGACACCTGATTGCGACCGAAAGACAAAGAGGACGGGTGTGGTGTGTGTTCCGGAAACTCCCAAGACATTTAATTAATTTGTATTCGAATACGATCTCACTCTCTCTCTCTCTCTCTCACACGTGCACACACACAAACGCGCGCATACACACACCCATATGTATGTATATATATATATATGTGTGTGTGTATATATTTATATATATATATATATATATATATATATATATATATATATATATATATATATATAAATAGCTGCCAATAAATTTTGAATAGATGAAACAGCTGTTTGTACTTCGTAAAATCTTTAGCTACGGAATAGTTGGAAATTCTCCCAACCATAAAATCCTTACTCTCTCTTAAATTCTATTAAAGTAGTCGTTGAAGGGCAGAAAGCCGAAGCTCACAGTAGTAATGTTGACACAGAGATCCGAACTTGGATCAAATCTTCTTCCGTATCTTAATCCACGACCTTCCTAATCACATTCTTCGTTCATTCGTCGACATTATGTAGATGATACTTTCATTTGTTGTAATACTTCAAATGCCGGCAAAGGTCAGGATCTTTCTCATGTTCTATCCTCCGACATATATCGTGTGGTACAAGTGCGTATTTAAAAAAAAATCATTCAATATAGATTTGTTCATGCTTAACAAATGATTGAAACATTCATATAACTATGAGGTGGTCTCTACTGCCACCTCTAAAATAAGCAGATCATTCTTTTTCTGACAATTACATTTTCATGTATTAATCAGTTTAATACTTCTGCAGTTTACAGACAATGCTAACTTTAGATAGTATTTTCAAGTTAAATTCGAATTATACCGTTTCGTTCATTTACTAATTTTTATGCGAAAAAAACCCAGAATATTTAAGAAAGTCTTCATTCCATATTAAGAATTGATTTCTAAATAATAAACTTATTCTCTCTGAATTGTCCATAAACAGCAAAAGTAACATGTTTTAAATGCTCGCTTCCTCATTTATATTTATAAAAGTCAATTATCATGGTTAAATTGTTCTTTAACAGAGAGAGTCATGTCGAACACGCTCCTCTCATACTGAAGAACATGCGATTGATTTTATATCTGTTTGTGTGGAAAAAAAATCCTCAAATGCATACGGCATAGTAAGCGGTATACGGTGAAAACTTTGGTAAATATCGTCCGTTCCTATTTTATCGGACTTTTTCGATAATCAATTATCGGCATTTTATAAAAACAATTTCGAGACAAAACCTATCGTAGAACAATATAAAATATATAAAGTACAGTTGTGTGAAATTTTATAAGAATTGGCTCAGCCGTTTCGGAGTCCATTAGTGACAAATACACATACGCAGACAAGATTCCCCTTATCAAATAGGGCCTATCTCTCTCCACCCTCTTTCTCTCTCTCTCTCTCTCTCTCTCTCTATATATATATATATATATATATATATATATATATATGTTGCATGGTTGCCTCATGAGTATTATATATGAATATATATATATATATATATATATGTATATATACATATATATATGCATATAACACACCCACACACGTATATATATGCGCATAACACAGACACACACATATATATATATATATATATATATATATATATATATATATATATATATATATATTTATATATATATGTCAAGTTTCTGTAACAAATATCACGCTAATAAAGTTTAGGTTATACAAGAATTAATGCAAATTATCTTATTTAAATAAAATATATTGCTGTTTCTTTGCAGATATATTCAATTTTAATCTATCTGATTATGCTGGATCATGAGAATTTTACAGAGGACAAACCTTATATGCATTTTTAAATTAACTAACAACAGTATAAGAAAATCACATAAAATGTTTTAGATGCTAACCATGCCATTACTATTTACTCTTTAGACCCTAATTTAAACAAACAGAACATGCCTTATTTATCAATGTCAAATACTGCCAGCTTCGTAGTATTAAACTTTGTACGAGAACATAAAATAACTAACTTATATTTCAGTAGCAAAATATTCCATACTTCCCATACCTTAATAAAGCTTTCTGCATCCACATCCATATGACCAGTCGGCAAGGGAGAAAAAGATAAAACGTACATTATCTGATTTACCCGATTTATCTTAATATATGTATCTATGTAATCAAACACTTCATTCACTTGTTAGATAAACATTTTCTACCAGCCACTAATAAGTATAATGTTTTTCACAGAAAAAAATAGTCACTAATGACCAACAATTGGGTTACCTATATGCATAAATCAAACATTTTAAATCCTTTCAATTCTCAAAACGCCGCCTGTTCATGCGGAATAGATGTAATCCTATCATTAAGAAGGAGATACAATTATCTCAGAGTCCACCACTAACATCATCATCACCACCACCTCCATCAATAACGATGAATTATATGTAGCTCTGACAACACGAACCTTTAAAAATGATACTAAGCACATAACAGTATATTCATACACTCAGTTAAACAAGGTTCAAGTCATTGGTAAGCACACTATATAATATTAAAGATTCACTTACTGTTGTATAGTCATTCTATATAACGTGTGTATATAATATTATTAATATGGTGTAAGTAACCACTCTATCTTAACTTAAATATCCACGTCACAAATAGAGAATCAAATAGAGAATCACTGAACATTAAACGCTTTACAACCGATATCAAATAGATGTTTGTTATGCACTACCGAGAAACTCAGCGCCAATAAATATTTATCACACGAGACAGTTTGAAAATACAAAGAACGTTTAATATCGAGAATACAATAGCATAACAGCATGTGTAGAACTTAAGACTTTTACTATCAGTCAGCCTTGAGGCATAATTTCAACGAAGACGTAGTCAGAATGTAAGATGACTTTTTCTACAATGTAGACATTGTCTCGTTTTTTACTGGACACCCCTGCTTTCAGGATGTGTGCAAATATACTGACAGCTATTCGATTAATTTATATTAAGCAAAGTGGTAATTTTTATGATGAATTCCGTGAGCACTTGAATAAACCTATAATAATTGTAACGAAAACAGGACAAGAGATTCCGTCAACTAAATTTTTATTCAATTAAGAATCTTAATACTCGTATACTTGACGAGCAGAAATGTACTTTATAGCTTGGATTATCAAAGAAGAGATAATCCATCTTCATAACATTCTCCTCCACCAAATTTGTCATTGATAGGAAGTCCCTTAAATGTCTAAGCGCCCTGGTGGGCTCATAGTGGTCGCCTCGGCAGTCCATTATTCGGGGTCGGAGTACTCAAACAGAGAGGCTCTTCAGTACAAGCCTGTCTATGGGCTCTAAAATACTTTACTCAGAAATGCTTCCTTCTCAAAGGAGCAGGCTGTTCCGCGTCAGAGTCAATCTCTGGATGAACATGTTTTTTTTTCGGTGGTAATCCTTCATCTGTCAGGAATTCAGGTGTTGGCTTATCCGACATGTCTGACGGTTCCCCAATGGAGATAGTGTCATTAGAAGACATGTCAGGAGCAATTTCAGTGCCATAATCATAATTCATTGTCAGGGGATGTTCGTCTGGGTACATCTCCAGCAGGTTCTATGTCTCTGAGAGACACATTATACTCTTTACCTTTTTCTGCATGCCGTACTAGAGCGTACTGGGGGTTCACTTCTATGAGCATTACCTTCTCCACCAAATGATCGTTCTTGGTGTAACGTGCATGTCGTCTCAGAAACACAGTACCGGGTAGAGAGAGTCAAGATGGAAGCGGATATAAACACCAATAGTGAGCAGAGGCATTGTATAATTCCATGTCTGAGCAAGGGAAGGCAAAAGGAAACCATGAATATTCGTCGACAACAGTTATTATATATCGGTTCCTTGCTTTGCATGATGGCAGCCCTTTAAAATCAAGATTTAGTCTTTCAAACGGTTATGTTTATTTTATTAAAACGCCAGTTTATAAAACCTAGGTTTTATTTCAGCACACGTTTGATATGGATTTTGTAATTCTTTTTACATTCTCCAGTGAGAAAGGCAAGTTTCCACACCTCACAGCATGAACCATTCGAGTAATGCCCAGGTGACAGAGATTGTTATGTAGAGTTCGCAGTTCGTCCCCGCTTGATGCCATACAGCATATTATTGATAGTGTATCAGCTGTTGAGTTCTTCTTGCAGGGTTGGTCGCTGACGTCAAAAGAGAAACAAAATAGTTCAATTCTCCACCTCGCTATTTTCTCATTCTTTATTTTGCTTGTAGTCTTAGAGTTGAAATTAAAAGCATAAAGCATAAAAAACTGATTTTTGGTCAGTAATAAGTTTAAAGTGGCGTCTGAGCATGTAGTGTCGCGATTTCCTTAATGTCTCAGCTATGGCGTAGACTTCCTTTTCCATTGTAGGTTGTCGTCGTTCAGCCCTTGAGAGAGTCCTTGAAAGGCAACAGGACAACGATCTTGTCTCAGAGTAGCAGCAATAGCACAGACTGACGCATCCGTTTCAACAACCAGAGGAATATTTTGGTCTATTGTTGTAATTGCTGATTTCGCAATATCCTTTTTTTAGCCCTTCAAATGCTTCAACAGCGTGACATGACAGAAAAAACGTCTCTACTTGTGTGATTGGATGTATTTTTTCTGAGAACGATGCAATCCATTGGGAGTAGTGAGCAAACATGCCCATAGCACGTCGAAGGGGAGGCTGAGTGAGACGGACAGGCATCCACAGTAAAGCTTTCAATCGATCTGCGCCCGATGCTACAAAACCTTTGCTTATGGCATGCCACAGTAGGTTTATTTTTTCAAGTCCAAACGAGCATTTGTCGTCGTTTAGGGTAAGGTTGTATTTGTCAACTGCGGACATGAACGGTCTGAGATTTTCGCCGTGTTCCTTTTTATTATAGACACATACTGTAACGTTATCAATGTATGCAAATGTGCCTTCCAGTTTCTTATCTGTTATGATTTGGTCGACTATTTTTGGAAGCTGGTTACTTCATTCGTAATGCCAAAAGGAATCCTGCGAAATTGATAAAGTCGACCTTTCGCCTCGAAAGCTTTGTATAGCTTGTATCTAGGTTTAATGGCCATCTGATACTACGCGCGTTACAAGTCCAGAATGCTAGATAGGATATTTGGCTATTTAGCCTATTATTTCATCTATCCTGGGTAGTGGATAGGCGTCCAAAAGAGTAAATCTTTTTATAATTTCGGGATTAATCTATAACCATTCTCGTTTTATGGTTTTCAACAGTGGTTATAACTATCTGAGTCCTCCAGAGTGATTTTCTAGGCTCAATTAATCCCTCTTCAGGTAGTTTTTTCATTTCAGGGGAAATTGATATTTTTATTATTATTCGAAAAAAAATATGTTTCACACTTTTATGGATTTGCAGTTTTCAGTTAGGTTTTCGAAAAGTGATCGGTACTGGACTTTTGCTGTCGTCAATCCACAAATTTTCAATGCGGGCATTGAATCGCCAAACGAAATTTCAATCTGTGAGTGTTGCTGCAAAAAATCGTGTCCAAGTATTATTTCACAACAAAGGTTTTTCAAATACAGATAATTCAGTGGTTTTATAGGAAACGTTATTAAATAGTAAGTTTATCAAACAATAACCATTTACTTGTTCAGACCAAAATACAATTTGTTGGGGAAGGGGACAAAATACAATTTGTTGGGGGAGGGGACAAAAGACAATTTGCAAGCTTTCTTTCATAACATTTTCTGAGCTCTAGGTATCGAGCAGAGCGTTTGTAGATCTATCATTAATCTTCACTTTTACAATAGTTTTTGAAAGGCAGTCAGGGAAGGCGGCTAAAGTTGCAGATGCAATTTGACGAACGGCTTTGTGTAGGGTTTTAAAAACTTGCATACCTTTGAAAAATTACCCAAGTTTCCACATTTATGACAACGAGTATCTTTGGCAGGGCATGAAACTCGTCAGTGTTAATATAAGCCGCGAAAATAGCAGGTGCCCCTTTTTAAGCAGCAGTGACCGATTGTTCCTGAAATACTGTCCGTCTATAGTCATGAGAGGGGCAGTAGGAACAAGTGGGTTTAGCGCGGCGCCCACAGTGTCTGACTGTGAATAAGAACTAGACTGCAAGAAACGTTGTCTTATCTGAACATTACGAAAGTCGTTAATGAAGGCATCCAAAATATTTTGCTCTTGGGTTTCTAGTGCCATCATTGGGCGGAAATTACAACCTTTGCCCAGTGTCCGAATACTCTTAAGGGAATGGTCCAATGTTTCGCCTGCTTCTTGTCGGCGAGTCACAAGTAGGTGTCTGGAAATATGTATATGTTTATGTATATAGCGTTCAGAACATCGCTTGCTTCTTCGAGATAATTTCGTTGACTGCGTGAGACAGGTAGTTGGTTAGGGGCGTACGCTTATGCATAATATTTCTGAATGTAGAACCTCGATGAAATTTGTAAATGTTCCCACCAATGTTTTCAGCACTTGTCGACTGAATCGCCTTCTGGATCTGTGGTAAATCGCTCCGGTCGCATAAATTGTAATGAAAACAGGGCGAGAGATGTTGTCTAGTAATCTTTTATTCAATTAAAAATCTTACTACTTGTCTACTTGAAAAGCAGAAATGTACAGCTTTTATAGCATGGGTTATCAAAGACAACAACAATATTCCCCAGTCTTATAGCGCGTGAATTCAACAAATGTGTCAGTATTCTCCACGGTAATACCTTTCAGACGATCACTTAATTAATCGGTTGTTAATAGTTTTCTTCCTTTGTAAGTCCTTTAAAAGTGCAGTATGTGGGTGAATAAATCGCTGCCATTACACCAATAAATATTCTAAGGCACAATGAGGCTTTGTTACTGAAAGTACAATAATAGGACCAAACATGCATATAATGTGTAGCTCTTCATAAACAGAAGATACTATTTTATACTTAGAGTAATTGCCCCGAACTGATAAGGACATATACTTAGAGTTATCGTCCCTGAGTGACAACTCTATGCTCATAACTTAATACATGCGGAAGATAGACCAGGCTATTGATAATCTATAATAGCAGTATCATATTTTCATTTTATAGTTAATAGGCATCCCATTTCTTTGTGATTGTTATCTTTCATTTTTAAAGATTATTGGATCACGTGGCATCATGCATGATAGGAAGCATTTTTATTTAATAAAAACGCTGCAGGATTTGATTTAAATATTTGTTGCCGTTAAAACTGGGATAGGACAATCGCAAAAAAGTGTTGTCTTAAGGAGAAGTGCTTTCCAACACCCTGGAAAACCTCATCAGTATACCCTGTATTTAAGAATTCAGGTGAAAAGCCATCACCCTCTCAGTACAAACCAATAAGTCTCCTTTGTGTCATGAGTAAGTTGTTGGAATCCATATTAAATAGAGAAGTAGTTAACCTCCTCAACAGAAACAACCTTCTTAGTGACACGCAATATGGTTTCCGCTCTGCAAGATCTACAGCAGATTTGCTAACGGTTATATCACACAGGATTAGTGAATCTCTTGACAAAGGTTTCCTTTCCAGGGCAGTTGCCCTTGACATATCGAAGGCCTTCAATAAGGTATGGCATAAGGGCCTACTTCACAAGATTTCCAGCTATGGTATTACTGGAAATGTTTTCTCAATCATTAAATCATTTCTCTCCGATAGGTTCATAAGAGTAGTGGTTGATGGGCAGAAATCAGAGGCCCACAGTATTAATGCTGGAGTCCCTCAGGGGTCCATCCTGGGTCCAACTCTCTTCCTGATCTACATCAATGATCTCCCAAAACACATACTTAAGTCATTCGTTGACATCTATGCTGATGACACGACCATCTATGACAACACATCAAAGGCTGTAAATGACAAAGTTCTCTCTAATTCTTTCTCCTCTGATCTTGAGCACGTGGTACAAAAAGAAGTGGCTGGTCACTTTTAATCCATCCAAAACCAGGCTTCTATCCTTACATCATCAACGCTCTGATACCCATCTGGCATCAATTGAAATGGATGGCTCTCGTCTTGGAGAGGCTCCGTGTTTTGACAAGCTTCTGGGTTTGACCTTTACTCGTGATCAAAAATGGAACACGTACATCAAGTCTGTTGCCTGGGACGCTGGGAAAATGGTGGGATCCTTCTACCGCTCCAGAAGATATCTCACTACTGATGCAATTCTCTATCTTTATAAAAGCCAAGTACATCCAAGGATGGAGTACTGCTGCCACATCTGGGCAGAAGCTGCTAAAATCAGCCTATCCTGCCTTTACAGAGTACAAAATAGATTTTGTGGTTTAGTGGGGGATGCCCTTTTCTCTTCCCTGCAACCTCTCTCTCACAGAAGAGACATTGCAAGCCTGTCTTTATTTTATCGCTATTTCCATGGCAGGTGCTCGTCTGAGCTCCAATCCCTCGTCCCTCCTCGCCAATCTTTCACGAGAAACACCCGTCTGGCTGAAACTACTGTCAATAATTTTCCCCACTCTTTATCTGTGCCTAAATCCAAACGTAAATTCCATGAGCCAAGCTTCTTTCTTAGAACTGCACGCATGTGGAACTCTGTTCCGTCTTCCTGCTTCTCACCTGACTACAACGTGGACGTCTTCAAGTCCAACATAAACAAACTCCTGAAAAATCGCCCCCTTAAGTAAGACACTCTATCCAAACTCCCAATACTAATGATTACTACAATACTATCTCGTTGGTTACTGTACCCGCAATAACCCTTATCCCTGAGTGGCCTTCGGGCCTTGATAAGTGGTGACCCCCATGTAAAAAAAGTATATATTTTTATTCCTGTATTCTTCAGCCTTAGTCATCTCTTGAAACTATACACTTTATTTAAACATAATCCTCCAAATAATATGCAATTTTCTCTCTCTCTCTCTCTCTCTATATATATATATATATGTATATATATATATATATATATATATATATATATATATATATATATATATATATACATCACGACATACTTTATCTTCTAAACCAATATTGGAAGACTATGAAAGAATCAGTTGATTCATAGGAAGAAAATCAACCGTAAGATAAGTGAACGGACGAGTGACTGCATTGTGAATAAGAACTTGTGAATTTCGTGATTAAAATAGAAAAAAAGTAAACAAGGAAATAATAAACAGTGCAGTAGATAGAAAGGTATTGTATGGACGATGAACAAAAGAAAATACTCTTAACAACAGATGGGATTGAATTGTCAGATAGCACAACAATTAGAACAGTAAACCACACATAATCACTTCGATTTAATTGGAACGCCAGGGACACGATAAAAGAGAGGGGATAAGAAATAAATATATTGTTCAATAAAACCTGATAAAAGAGTAAAAAATTATGATAATGCAATTATAAGTAAAAAGATACATCAACACGAATGAGCTTTAATGGATCACCGGTACGAAAACTTAATATACTCGTTTATGTCAAGAAGAAAATCTCTATTAATATATCTATAAAGGTGAGAATATGTGTATGTAAAGACTTCTCAACCTATATACCCAACAGCCTTTTATTTACAGACTTGAAATTTTGTATATAGTGTACTCAGATGTGTGGAAAACATTATAATAGAATTTCATCCGAACGATAAGGGGTCAAAATTGAAAAAGAAATGTACGTGGGAGTCATCGTTAGTTTATATGTTTGCCAACTGTTTCATGAATGCGCATGCGTGAATCATTCGAATGACAGATTCCTCATGCTAAAAATAATTACGTTTAATTTTTTAAAAAGAATCGTGTCAAGCCGGCATTATATTTATACTACGAAACTTACTGCCTTTAGATTTTTGTTTCGATCTCAGCTCAGGTGTTTTTTAAAATTTATTATCTAAATCTATTTATAAATTTGTACATCCGATCAGTTACTTATATACATTCATACATACATACATATATATATATATATATATATATATATATATATATATATATATATATATGTGTGTGTGTGTGTGTGTGTGTGTGTGCATGTATGTATAGACATTTATATACTTGTATATTTTATATAATTAATGACCATATGCGTTTTTATTATATTTATTATACTATAAACTTTTATATCTATAAACGTGAGAATGGGCGCGTGTGTGAGGACAACTATCAACCAATATACTAAACGAATTATTAATCTACAGAGTGAAAATCTGGTTCATAGGCTATTCAGACACATGAAAACCTGTGTGATTAGTTTTTATCCGAGAAAAAGGCTTCTAAGGTGTCAACATTGAAAAAATGGTCTTTGTAAGTCATACGATGTTTATCTGTTGTTTTACGAATCAGATGACAGCTTCGTTATGTTAAGAATAAATAGGTTTTAAAACACTTTTTAAAGATTGTAGAAAGCTGGCCTATTGATTATCGTACGTGACTCAGTGTCTTTAGGTTTTGGTTTCGATCTCAACTAGAGTATTTTTTTACGTACAAGAAGTAAACTGTTCAAAACAAACATAATATTAGAATTCGCATATCTCAGTTTCTTTTGATTTTTATTTACTTTATATTTTAAAGGAATATAACGTGACGTTTAGTAGCGAACCTGCTAGTATATATATATATATATATATATATATATATATATATATATATATATATATATATGAAAGCGTTATTTGGAACCCGTCATGATGTTGTTGATGGTGTTGCAATTTTTGCTGTTGTTTTGGTTGCAGTAATCTTTTTCTAGAGTTCTCTCTTATTTTGTTATTTTCGCTTCGGTTTGTTTTTGTGTTAAGTTTATGAATTTTTGTTTTCATTATAATCTTTCGTCTCCGATGAATTATTAGGTTACTTAAACGTAATTGCCTTAGCATAAGCCGATTTAAATGTTTATATGATAAATAAATTCCCCGTACACACACACACACACACACACACACACACACACACACACACACACACACACACACACACACACATACACACACACACACATATATATACATGTATAAATATTTTTTAACCATTGCGTAATCAGTTTTTCTTGTAACAAATTATCTTAATAAGTTTTTTTCCTTACTTTCTAAAATCTATAATGTAAAAAACTATATGTCCCTCTGTCTTTCTGTCTGTCTGTCCGTCTCCATATTTTATAAATCTATCATTTCCGAAACTAATTGTTGCAGAGCGGCGCTAGGATCTTCAAATGATTGGGATTTTTATGGACCATTTTTTTAATGGTTTTTTATCGGTTAAAATAGGGTCAAGATTGGAAAACAAAAATAATACATTTTGTGTATTAATCTTAGTTTATTGTTAATTTTAATCACTCTATACGTGTGCCAGATTAGTTCAGTGGTAACATCACCAGCTTTGAATTCTACAGTTTTGTTTTTGGTTTCGGTTCTAGCTGATGGCACCCAAATAGTTCTTTACTTGTATGACTATAAGTGAGGAGCTTAATAATTATAATCACTATAAATATTAATGTAACAGACATTAATAATTATAATCACTATAAATATTAATGTAACATACATTAATAATTATAATCACTATAAATATTAATGTAACAGACATTAATAATGTTTACTATAATAGAAAAATAAAAATTAAATAGAATAATAGGTACTTACACCCCCTTGTCATGTCTGATCAGGTGTTCCTTAGGTGAACAAGTACATGATCTCATTTCTACATTATTCTGCCATGTGCTATGGTCAGAGGGATAAGAAATAATTATAAAACACAGACAACGTATAAATGTATATTTGCGCATGCATATAAGAACACTTATAATTTCTCCTACAAGTCCAAATCCCCTATATACTGATGACATAACAATACGCAGCTATGCTGAGAACAATTTTAGCTGTTAACCGTCAGACAGATGCAATCCTGGATCTATTTGCTGACGACACCGAACTCTTCTAACGGCAAGAAAGTAGGTCATGTCGATTGGTAAACGAGACAATTCTAAGGATGCAAACATTTCTATTATAACTGCTGTCCGACTTAATCGTTTAGTATTCACTTAGCCTTCCTCTATATTTGTGTATATGAATCAAAGCCCGCCAATCGCTTAATTTTAACAGTAAAACGGGAATGAGTCAGAGACTTTCTCCTGCACAAAGAATAATAGTGAATGAGTTAACTTCCGCCCAATTATACTCGGCTTAAATCATACGGCATAATGACATTGACACACTGATTCACGTTAGATCACCGAGGTTAAGCAATGTTTAACCTGTTCAGTACTAAAAATGGTGACCATTTGGGAATTCTAGGTGCTGTTTTACAAGTACAACCACTCATAGAGGAGGTACCCATTGTCTTTCGAGACTGAAGGGGGACGTTTTTAAAATTACGCGAATCTCCTTAGTTAATCGTTAACAAACCGCGCCATATATGGTTACGTTGTTAAAATTGTGTAACAAAAAGATTCAAGAGAAGAGCAGATCATTTTAAACTCTAACATTTGGATATTTATTTTTATGTTGCTGTGCTGAAATAATAACGTTATTAGTTTGAAAGTTATTCTTAACATGGGGAGGGGAGGGTATTTTGTAATTATCCTCTACATTTACCAATTTAATAAAAAAATATTGTGAAATTTAATTTGAATTTAACTTGAAAATACTATTAAAAAATTACACGGTAACAAAAGTGCATAAAACTAACATATTTAACACAAATCAAAACAACTAAAAGTACTTTTACTTAAGCCAACAGTTAATTCAGTACATCTGGTGACAGAGAAGTATTATGCGGTGGGAGGTGAAGTCGGTTATAGTACATCGATAAAAAAATGCGTTAAGTTTTTAATTTAGTTCGTGACAGTGTAAAGAGTCTCCCGCCCAGGTCAGCAATTGCCCTCTGACCTCATCGAAACTGTTTGGTCGTGATCGTCTATCTTCCGAGAGGTCTTAACATAATTTCTAAGCGTCTCAGATTTCGTGTCGATTCTGCTGAAAATCAAATAGCTTTGCATGCACGCCAGGGAAGAAAACAGACTCAGAGGTTCTAACTACGAAAATGTTAATTTCACAAAAGTTACAAATTTTTACATATATATATATATATATATATATATATATATATATATATATATATGTATATATATATATATATATATATATATATATATATCGTTCAGTTTGATTATACCAAAAATATCAAGATTTTCCAAAAATCTTAACATTCGGTCTTACGATGGCAGTGGTAGCGACGGCCGGAGTAAGGGTTGTATCTCTTGGTATGTTCTTCTCTTACGGAGGCCTGGATTAATCTGCTCAATTCGGTCTGGGTGTTTCCTTTAATACTAAGGTAACGGGGTTAGTCGGACGATTCGCCCAGCCAACCAGCCCTCAACACGTCAAACGGGAAATCTCCGGCTCCTTTTGCGTGTGTGCATCTCTGCCAGCCCTGCGACAGCCTGTGTATCTGGGATCCAAACTAGATTCGTCTCACACGCCCGAAAGGTCACCCCCTTTCGTGTCTGATCAGGTGTTCCTTAGGCGAACAAGTACATGATCTCATTTCTACATTATTCTGCCATTTCCTTTCATTGGTTTAAACAAAATATCTGGGTGTTTTTTATAAGCACAATAGATCGATCGCTTTTTATAGGTCACATGCCGCTGTCCGTGATTTAATCAACGTTTAACGGCCAACCTCAGCATTACTCAGGGTCTTAGGGGATTGTTATCCCAAATGAGGAGCTGTATCTCTCCTCTAGACAGTCATGTCATACAGGAAAAAACCCAATCAAATATGAAACGTAATACAACTTTATAGGTAGATAGTCTAAAATTAATTACCCTTTAGTATCAGAATTTTTCTGACTGGATAAACCACACATCACTTCGGTGTTGAATTAAAAACAATTGACCTGGTCAGCGCGAACACCTGATTTTCTTTTTAGAGCGACAGCCATCCACTAATAAAACATTCAAGATCATCCTCGATATTTCCAAAATATTCTAGAAATTTCTTAACCTTCTGAAATTTTCTAAACCTTCCAATTTTTCTCAGATTTTAAGACACATTCGTTAAAGAAAGTATTTTTGAATTAATATCGACGTTGAATTAAGCCCTAACAACAATGCATAGTAAGTCGTATGGATTACTTTAATGTCCCGAATATTATTTTACACCCAATGGATTCTTGGGTTACTGCTTGGTTTATTTTCCCCTTTTTATTGACGACACAGCTCACAAATTGGCAGTGATTCGCCTAACGCGCAGGGTCAGCACAACTGGGGCCAGTGCCAATTCATGTTGGATATCAGATAAATTTCACTAACCATTGCTTCTCAGATATTGTAGTAAGAAAATAATTTATCCTGTTCCTGATATTCCCATAGTTGTCTATTGCAAATTATCTACCCTTCTGTTCAAAAGTAGTAAATCAAATTCTCCAGCTATTGCTCATCTATTGAGATTTACTCTTATGTTTGCATTTAATCTTACAATATTGATTATATTCGTGCGGTTCCTCGTGTCAAGATAGGAAGTGTTTTGCTGAAGCCACCTGATAATGGAAATGCAATTTCGTCCATCAACGTATTATGTAACTTGAAATCACGCAATGTTTTTTTCAAGAAATTCAACCGCTGTTTTATGCGTCGCTATACATTAATCAATATGATTAATGGTTCGTTCTCTGAAACTTTAACTGAATCCAATCTTTTCCTATTTGCCAAATCAGATTATAGCGTCTTGATAAGGATAATAGCAAATACAACGCTGTGGATGCTGAATAGCTACAATACTATGCACAGTTGCATTTTCCTTCTAAATTAACTTTGGTAATAATCACCTTTATAACCAACGTTTTTATTGCGTACCGTGGAGCATCAAGTAATATCAAATGAACTTGCTGCCCTTTTCAAACAAACTACGATCTTACACATTTGTTGATTATTCAAATATAATTACAAATGATTAATGTTTCTTTAATAAGGTTGGCAAATTCCACGTGCACCCAAAGGTACTTAGGCAGAATACTGACTGTGCCTAAATAACGTTATTATTTAGAAACCCATCTTAATATAGTTCTGGGTTTTTGAGATGAGAATCGATTAATCATGTTATTTGTATTCTTCAGACTAATATTCTCATTTTGAGTGTAATTTGAACAACGTCTCTGTCGATGAAACTGACCTTCAGGTTTATCTTGTCAAGCTGGTCTATCTTTTTTGCCGAACTCGGAGATCTGCACGGAATTTCGAACGGAGCATTTTATTCAGTCTATGAGAAAAAAATTATCTCATTTTGTTAGCCATGAATGGTTGAAGTCCTAAGTTATTATTCAAACACTAATGAGTGAGCGGTGAAGCTTTAAAGCCGTTCTAAATGAGTATAAGTATCCTTTATCCATATATTCAAACACTACTGTGTTTGAATATATGGATAAAGGGTACTTATACTCATTTAGAACTGCTTTAAAGCTTCACCGCTCACTCATTTTGCGATCAAATTGCAAATAATTTTTACAGTTACTAGGTCATTTTCTCAGCCATATTTTCAAATAAAATTTTTCAAATTTTGTTCATTTAAACAAAAGTTATAATAAAATTACTGGTGTTAAAAGTCTTCAGAATAAGTAAGAAACGTGAGAGACGATTTCTTCTTATTGGCTTCTGGTTACCATACCAACTTTTTCTTCATCGACACCGTCATAAATCATAGCGGTAATGTCGCTCGTATGCTATCCTATTTGGGTTATATAGAGACAGTTTACAAACGTGATTCTCTTTGCCGCGGTAGGGCTGATAATATTTCCCTTACGGCATCGGCCGTTAATTCTGTCTCTCTCTTTTTATATCCCTTACTCTGTTTGTTTACTGAATTACGTCTTTTATTTGATTTCTGTATTTAGTCAATTGAAGAAGTTGGTAATAATTTTTCATGAATTGTTGAGAATGCGCATGATATTGAACGCAAAAAATATTATTTCAAAGTAAAGTCAGAAAAATCGTAAATTATATAGAATAATGATGACACGAAAAGTAATATGGTTAAGATTAAATTTAGAAAAGTAAAAGGACTAGGTGAATAAACTGAGGAAGCAAAAGACAAGATATTCTAGTAAAAATATAATAAATTTATAACGAAAAATATTGCAGCATTAAGATTTTTAAAAAATTTAATTAAACATTATATATAAAGTCTTAATGCACCGTGGAGTATCACGTATTACGAGGTTTGAATGTATTATATTTTTTTACTAAAGTATCTTGTCTTTTTCATTTCCTGTTTTAACAACTTCTTTTATCTTTTCTAAGTTTAATCTTAACCATATTACCTTTCATGTAGGAATTTTTCTATGTAATTCACAATTTTTCGCTCGCACTAAAGATTTAGCTTTGACATAATTTGGTAAAATTCAGTTGAAAAGTGAGATTGCAAAAGGCAATGTATATTTCGTATAGGGTTAAAATAAATATTATTGTATTAGATATGTAGATCGCCGCCAGAAATGAAAGTCCGCACTTGTCATTTTTAACAACCCGCAAATTTAAGTTAAATTGAATTTTACTGTTTACACAACTTATACATCATTCGATTCGTCTTTTATTCCTCTATACGTTTACCTATTTATATTTGATTTTTGATTTAAAGATCCTAGTATTCATGTTAATTGAAAAAAAAAAGCTTTAAATCGAGAAGGCAAAAAGAAACTCCGCACAATGGAAAAGTGTTATTTAATGTACCATTAGAACATTAATGCAACCCAAATACAATATGAACACAATGAACTAGTTAATAATCAGTAGCATAGCTCTTCTGTAAATTTTCAGCCTGCAAATTTTGGACC
Source organism: Euprymna scolopes (assembly GCF_053919585.1). Classification (NCBI taxonomy): domain Eukaryota; kingdom Metazoa; phylum Mollusca; class Cephalopoda; order Sepiida; family Sepiolidae; genus Euprymna; species Euprymna scolopes. Next base: position 127,906,354 of record NC_136491.1, read on the forward strand.
ATCCTCTTGAATTAGTCTGCGGCACTACTCCGGTGAAAGCGCATCTCACTTCTCTTTAATTTTTGGCCAAAGTTCTTCCAGATTTGAAATTTTATAATTGTGTAGCTGTTGCTTGATGTAATGCCATAACTTTTCGATAGGATTAAAGTCTGGAGATTGTGCAGGTTAATCCAAACACAGAATATCATTCTCTTCAAGGAACCTCTTGATGTTGCCAGCTGTGAGAATGGGAGCAGTATCCGGCATGGAGAGTAGATTCTCATCCAAATTCCGGCTAAATAAGGTAGAAAATTACCCAGTTAACAGATTATTGTAGTGGATCGAATTAATTCGACCGTGCAAACGACCTATAGGCTCAGGACCATTGGCACGAATAACGCCCCATACCAAAACTGAACCTCCGCAACCATGCAGCTTGGAACTTTGTACCTAGGATAAAATTCTTCGTCCTTCTTTCGATGGACGTACTGCCAACCTCACTTCCTAGCTGCTTTCCTCACTAAAAATCATATTCGACCAATATGAAGAGGCATGACCTGTATTGCATCTGACAAAATCCAGAAGGTGCTTTCTGTTCTTTACAGAAATCATTAGCTTGCGTCTTGGCACACAGCCTGGCAAATCAAATTCCCCCAATCTGTTCTCAACTGTAGAAAGATACAACTTATTAAGAAGATTACAGTGTTGTTGGATTTGAAAGGGAGTATTCCAAGTCTGTTTCTGAGGCTGCGGATCTTGATTGCATTGTCTTCCCTTTAGGAAGTAACTCCAGGACGACCGGTTTTAGGGGCATAAAGGACACTGCCGTTTTTTTGTGCTTTTGCAGTCATTTGTGCAATTTTCACATCGCATTTAAGTCTGCGGCCTATTTAACGATTGGATAAACTAGAAAGGTGGAGATTAATGAACTGCCGACGATCATTAAGAGAGACTCGGGGTATATGCGCTAAATGTTGCGTTGTATACCAAGTTGAAACAACAAACATTACGACTAGAGAGGCAAAAAGGTGCATATTTTACAATTGGACATGCTTAGCGTTGGATATTTTAAGTTGGTTTTAAGTTTATTTATTGCTGCAGAGTTTCCTTGTGCCTTCTCGATTTGAAGCTATTTTTTTAAATACTGTGAAACTAGGATACTTCAATTAAATGAACAGGTTAAAATTATAGAAGTTTAAAAGGCGAATCAAATGAGGTATAGGTTGTTCAAACAATTACATTCAATTTAGCTTAAATTTGCGGTTTTTGAAAAATGACAAGTGCGGACGTTTTTTTTTGGCACCACTGTACATGTCCGGACGTACATCTTTACTAAAGTATGTTTGATTGAAAAATGAAAAAAAAGAAAGACGGAAATCCAAAAGTACAGACCTATTATTTTACTAAAACTAATAAAAACATACATGTTAAATTATAACTTATATAAGTTATATTTGAAAACTTATATCTGTATTTTTAAATTTGTCACACATCTATAATCATGTAGTTATCTTGGTTTGCACCCAACTATTTTTGTTTAATGTGTCTGCAATTAGAGAGATACTGATTCCATTTAAAGTCGTGCAATGTAATTACTACACGTGCATATACCGCACGATAATGTTCACCACCAACTTTCGTTAAAACATTATAGTTAAACAACATCCAACCTGACCAGTACAAGATCACTGACCATTTTGGAATATGAAGTGTTCAACGACTGTCGAAAGCATTGACAAAGTACCACACATGTTTGAACGAGTCATGAAACATGAACGTAAAACAGTTAAAAACCGCAAGAGCGGTTGTAAACAAGAATTATTTGTTTCTGAATATCTATTTATAATTATGTGTATTATTTGAAGCGTATGCTAAGCTATTTTACATAATAGGTGTAGTAGATAATTACCAGAAGTAAACTAGGTTTTATAGGAAGGCAAAATTTCAACAAGTGCTCATAACCAAATGGGTAAGTATTTATAAACACTTACCCATCTATATAATAACAGACTACCCGTGACCGGTTGGGTCAGAATGTTATATTAGCTATGGAATTAATGTATGAGCGTGACACTTGTGACGTAAAGAAAGTTTTTTTTTTACATAACAGTATATTAAAATAAAATAAGAATATAGATGGATTTTATGAGTCTTTCTGTTTATTATAATTGATTATAATTCAGTAACTTGTAATTTTTTTAAATTACAGTTACTGAATTATAAGTGGTTGGCCATACTTATAGGTAAATGTGCACTGAACAGATACCATAATACATATTATAGTTAAATTCAAATTTTGATATATCTGCTTTTTTACATCGTTCATTTCTATATTACGTTTAAGTTATTTTAAACCCCACTCTTCCCATGTTAAATAATAATTTCGAAATAATAACATTAATATTTCAGAGTTCCAATTGTTCTTTCGTTTTTTTTTTCGCGTTTAAATTATCCAAATAAACAATTGTTAATACTGTCTGCTTTTTTTTACATCGTTCATTTCTGTATTACGTTTAAGTTATTTTAAACCCCACTCTTCCCATGTTAAGTAATAATTTCGAAATAATAACGTTTATATTTCAGAGTCCCAATAGTTCTTTTTTTTTCGCGTTTAAATTATCCAAATAAACAATTGTTAATAATGTCTGCTTTTTTTACATCGTTCATTTCTGTATTACGTTTAAGTTATTTTAAACATCACTCTCCCCAGGTTAAATCATAATTTCAAAATAATAACGTTAATATTTCAGCGTCCCAATTGATCTTTTGTTTTTTGTTTATTTTAAACCCAACTCTTCTCATGTTAAATAATAATTTCAACATAATAACATTTATATTTCAAAGTCCCAGTAATTCTTTTGTTTTTTGTTTATTTTAAACCCCACTCTTCGCATGTTAAGTAATAATTTCGAAATAATAACGTTAATATTTCAGCGTCCCAATTGTTCTTTTGTTTTTTGTTTATTTTAAACCCAACTCTTCCCATGTTAATAATAATTTGAAAATAATAACGTTAATATTTTAGCGTCCCAATTATTCTTTTGTTTTCTGCTTATTTTAAACCCCCACTCTTCCCATGTTACATAATAATTTCGAAATAATAACATAAATATTTCGGAGTCCCAATTGTTCTTTTGTTTTTTGTTTATTTTAAACCCCACTCTTCGCATCTTAAATAATAATTTCGAAATAATAACGTTATTACTTCAGCGTCCCAATAGTCCTTTTGTTTTTTGTTTATTTTAAACCCACTCTTCCCATGTTAAATAATACTTTCGAAATAATAACGTTAATATTTAAGCGTCCCAATTGTTCTTTGGATTTTGTTTATTTTAAACCCCACTCTTCCCATGTTAAATAATAATTTCGAAATAATAACGTTAATATTCCAGTGCGCAGGCCATGTGCGCATGCGCAACCGGATGTTGCAAACCGGAAAATGGGTAACATATATCGTTACAAGATCATTTGAGTTTTATAATTATATTGATTCTGTTTGTTCGTAACGATTCGAAAAATGTCAAAACCAAATTCTAAAGGTTAAACTGCCTTAAAAAAAAAAAACAACTTGGAAGAAGTAAATCTGCCAACCATTGTCAAGAATATGAGAGTGAAGTTCTTTTGATCTGGTCTCATTTTTGAATATAATTATAATATATACGATCATAATAGAGTAAGAAAGAGTGATATTTTTCATTCGGAAAATTCGAACAATTTTTCCTGGTTTGTGTTAAGACAGGTTAGGGTTAGGGTTAGGGTTATATATAGTTAGTAAGTTATAGAATATGTATGCCGATTAAGCTACACTGAATATTCCGGGTTTAATTCACTCTAGGACTCTTCAGGCTTATGCGCATAAGCCTGAAGAGTCCTAGAGTGGAGGAAACGCGGACTATTCAGTGTAGCTTAATCGCCATATATATTTTATAATTTACTAACTAGTTCTACCTACGTATTGATCACTTTTGAAGTAAATACTTAAAGTTTGCGCATAAATTTATAATTTCGTATATTAATTTTATGTGAGTAAATGAAGTAGTTATATATATATATATATATATATATATATATATATATATATATATATATATATATATATATATATATTTCTTATATCTTGGTTGTGGAATTGCATTTACTAGCAAACGGTCTAGCTAATTTGCATATTCTTTTAAACATTCATTTTTATTAATTTCTTATTAGTTTATTCGGTTTTTAATGGGATAATCATCTTTAGTTAACTATTACCTGTAATTATATTCATGCAGATATTCTACATGATTTATACTTGCATAATATTTGCGAAAAAAGTTTATAGTAAAGACAAAATTGCGAAACAAAAACAAACAAAAGAATATGTCCTGCGATACACCACAGTTGCAAAAGAATAAAAATAATCGTGGAATTGTCTGGAAATTAACCAAATGGCTTTTTATGTGTATGTGTGTGGGAGGGGGGGGGTCCCACGCGGCAGAAAAAAAAAGATTTTCACTTTAGGATCGGCAGTTAAAAATAGAATATTTCATAAAATTCCACTCAATGAAAAAAAAGTCTTTCTCTTAGTCCAAGTTAAATGAAAAGGGGGGGGGAGAAAAATTCTTCTCTCGTTAAAATATTGCATAACGTTCGCAGCAAAAAACAAAAAAAACAAAAAACAAAACAAACAAAACAAAAAACAACAACTTTTCACTTCATTTTTAAAATGTTCAAATTTGCATAAGAATAAACCGTAGAAAGTTACAATAGAGTGGTTCTCGCGGTGAAATTTGGTCAACATTTTTCTCTTTTTTTTCTGTCTTCTTTCAATAGGCAACCAACTTAATTTTTAAACATTACAAAAAATGCGTTTAGTACAGTTCTTTTCAATTTAAATATAGAGACAAAAAGGTTAACTTACAATTTAGGCGACAGCTTTCCCATGTGTTCCTTTCTCTCTATTTTTGTTTTTAGCAAGTCCTTTCCAGCTGAATTCTTAGCTTACAAATCCGACGTTCTTTTGAAGTCCATTAATTTCATTCTTTTCTTTTTTGTGTAGCTAACCCGTGTGAAAGTCGAATTCGACGTTGCCAGTTGTTATGGGGCTAAATGGTAAAAAGAACGAAGGAACACAGGATTTTTAGGAAACTAACATGTATTCACATATATTAAAGGCAAAGACAGGTTGAGAGTAGCATTCCTCAACTGTGAACGTTTGCACACGACCTGCTTCGTCGTGCACCAATCTCAGACTCCCGGGCACCAGTCTCGATACCGAAAGTGACGTTACTAGAGGAAGTGACGTCATGAGATAGTCCATTAATCCTATGGAGGAGCGTCTCCAACAACCATTAAGTTTTTTTATTGTATTAGATTCCGTAATTGGCAGTGGATAGGCGTTAACATTACTTGCAAATATTTATCAATACGCTGAAGATTATCCAAACAATCGACGTTTAGCCTATTTAAAATGGGCAAAATCCATAGCCGTTGTCTTTTGATTAGTGGTTTATGCAATTCTACTTTCGTTAAGAGTCGCACTTCTTTGTTTACAAAACCATTAACATATTTTTGGTGCTAAAGCTAGCGCGTACAACAATGACAACCACTTTTAACATAAAAGTTACATTGCTTAATGTCCGGAAAACTGCTTATTTGCGAAAATTTTAAATGCGATATCCGTTTTCAGCGTAGCCGAAAACTTCTAAAGGTCGTCATTTAAAAGTAAAATATTTATGTGGAAACAATTCAAATATTTGATTAAGTTTACTTAATACTTAAATTAAACATCGGAAGTGTTGATAATTTCTTTTTACATCAAACGCAAAAGTATAACTTTTATGAATAATATTTATGAACCGTTTTTATTTCAAACGAGATTTTGTTTAAAAACTATTTATTAACTGTTTTTATATATATTAATGAACTGCTTTTTGTTTGATTAAAAAACTGTTACTAAATATATTAACAAAATGGTTAAAAAATATTTATATAATATTTCTATTTAAGTTGAAAAAACTTGCCAACATCTGATGTTTGATAAAAAAACAGTGCATAAACATTTTTATTAATGATGTTATATGTTTGTTATAAAAGTTTAAGGTTGTTTGAATATTTTCGTATTTGCTTTAAGAAATGCATTCAATACAGTGTTGAGACAAAAGGTAGAAAGAGAGAGAGAGAGAGTTTAGTAGAGTAAAAAATGCGGCTCTTATTATTGTTTTTGATCGATGGCATGTTTAAAAATGCATTTTACTACGTGGCAACATTCCTTCTCAATCATAATATCTCTTCTGTGACGACGATACTCGATGATATTTCGAATATACAACCTCTTTGCCAAGTGATGTCATTTCTTTTCTCCTTCTTTCATTGCTCACCACAGGAAAGATATTTACGCTATATCGGTTTTAATGCAACAAAATCCATCTACACCTATAACACTCTTGGTTGAGACGAGCATAAAAATTGTCTTATGCTAAAGAATTCTCCCTTGACAGAGGAATCATATGAAATGTAGGCTCCAAACATATTCAACACATTGCTAGTGTTATCTTTGTTTTAGACCATATTTACGACGTACCACACATATAGTAAAAAAAATCCTAACTAATAATTCGTATGTTTTGGAAATGTCATTTTATAAGCTTTGTGACATAGAGCATTATTTAATTTTCTTTTAGACGTTTTATTATAAGGAAAATCATGATGCTTAAGCAAATGAATATTTTCAAATACGGATATTGATCATCCGATTATTATGATATTATTTGGATTAATGGGACCACTGTTGTTATTTTGAGTGTTAATTTCACAGCCTTTCAGTCAATAAAATATTTAAACTTCCTCAACTGTATACAATTAGGAATTCTGCCCAATCATGGCTGATTGGACAAAAGCATGCTACTCTCGTAGATTAAATAAAGGGTTCCTTTCAAAATTCCATGCTGATTTCCGAGTTCGACATAAAGTTTTCTGCGTTTGACGTTACACCTAAAGAAGATTGGAGGTTACCTCGACCGAAACGTTGTGAAAAAGCAATCAACACGGAAACAGTAGTCCAAAGAAAGTAAATTATAGGAGCAAAGAATAATTATCTAAAAATATCGGAAATGTGATTCTTATGATTTAACAAACGCTTACATCATGTTGAAAATATCAAAGACAGTTTCAAACATTTCGGTAAATACCGAAGAATATGAAGTGGAATTAATATTTAGTAAAAGACATAAAACTCTTCCAACCAGAGACAATACAGATTTGATGTTTTCAAAGATTTGTGTGACATACTTTGAAGCTTTTGTCGCATTCGAAAGTCATGAAAAATACTTTTCTATTTAATTCCAGTCATAGAGAATTTATGGTCGACTGATTTCTGTTGCTTTCCATTTTACGCACATTTCGGTAAACAAGAAATTTCGATATTTTTTTTTTTTTTTTGCGGGGATTCGGAAATGTTTACTTTTTCTCCCAAGAGATTTGAGCAATACGAAGAAAATATTGATCGCACGGAGTATCTTGTTTGTTTGGCGTTATTTTATTTAACGGTTAATTTCTTGTAAACATGCGCTGGAAAGGTTGAGTGAAAGTTAGATACAAGTGTTACCTACATCAGTGAACAATAAATAAAAGTGCTGGAAACAAACAAAAAAAAGCGCTTATATATATATTATATATATGTGTGTGTATGCTTATGTGTGGGCGTGTTTGTGTTTTCTTTGTATATAGATATGCTTCTTTTATAAATATATACATATATATTTGTTATTTTATAAATATATATATACATATATATGTGCTTTCTTTTATATATACATACTAGCAGTTCGGTCCGACTTGGCTCGGGTCCTCTGTACTGTTCATAAGTTTATGTGCATATGTATATATCAAAAAGTATGAATATGTACGGTAATGCCTTTTGTATATAATAGGACTCCTTAACTATCATAGAGAAAAGTTGGTAGAGACCGCAGACGTAAACTTTTTATAAACATTGACCCCAATTTTACTCCTTAACATTTATTGTTTTGAGCTCAAGTAACATTAAAATGTTTGTCCCATGTCCAAGTAACCTACATCTAAAAGTTCAAGTGTTTAGATCCAAAATTGGCGGAGTTTGGTAGTGTCTGCAAAAGAAAACTCTGTAAACTTTGACCTCTTGCCAGCTAAATGTTCGCCCCAAAGCTGATAAAAAACTTGTTGTATGTTTGAATACCCTTTATGTAAAATTTCAAATGTTTAGACCCAAAATTGGCTCATAGTTTGCTAGAGACTGCAAAGGTAAAATCTTTGGAACTTAGGCCCCTTGGAAGCTAACATTTCAGAAAAAAAAGATTAAAAAGCTTGTCCTATATCTGAATACACTTTATGTTAAATTTCAAATGATTAGACCAAAATTGGCTGAGTAATTTGGTAGAGACTGCAGAGGCCATTTTTTTTATCTGACCCCTTTTGTACCCCTTAACATTTTTTTTTTGATAGAGACCGCAGTCGTCAATTTTTTCAAATTATAAAGTTAGATCTATGTCCAAGTAACCTATATCTAAAATGTAAAGTGTTTAGACCAAAAATTGGCGGAGGAGTTTGTTAGAGATTTTAAAGGTCAGATCGGTGAACTGTGACCCCTTAGCAGCCAAATTTCTTGCTGAAAACCGATTAAAAAGATTTTCCCAAATCTAAATACTCCTTTTGTCAAATCTCGAGTTTGTAGACCGAAAATTGACAGTTATATTTGGTAGAGACAGTGTACACCGACAGATTGAAATATATATATATATATATATATATATATATATATATATATATATATATATATGGCAGGCACTGGGTTACTTAGAAATTATCTATGCTGACCAGTGTCGGTCACCAGTCATCTGCACTGAAATGAAATCCACTGTAGTTATTGACACTGATGATAAAGGACCGGCAGTGGTCTCCCCACTAAGAAACGTACTTTAATTTGTTTTCCACTCTAGTTTGGATTTGTGACATAATTCCACTGGGCAACACCGATACACGGGTCCAGTTTTATATATATATATATATATATATATATATATATATATATATATATATATATATATATATATATATATATATATACAGTGATGATCATATTTATTGGCACGGTAAAATAAAAGTTAAATTTTGTCTAATAAATTCTAAAAAAGGGATTAAATTAAAGAAAATAACAAAGTATATTATGTATTTTTAACTGGCCTTTCCGATGCAGCAATCGGATTTTAGAAAAAATAAATAACAAAGGAACAACAAACATAATTGCAAAAAACCCTTGTTCAAAATTATTGGCACTATTTATTTAATAATCAATTGTATAGCCTTTGGCCTTGATTACCTTCCTCAGTCGCTTTTCATAGTTTACAACCAAGTTGTTGCACTCTTCAGTAGTAATTTTAACCCACTCTTCCTGACAATAATCCTCCAATTGAATAATAACAACAACAACAACAACAACAACAATAACAACAACAAGCGGAGTAGCAGTATACACACAATGTATGCATATTGTCCGGTACTTTCTGTAGCTAATAAAATATATAAAAAGAACAATATATATTCATAAAAGTGTGATGTGTAGATACTGAAGATTCTTAGAAATCAGTGTTAGGTATACAAGTACGTGTATTTAATGGAATGTAGTTATTTTATTGTGTTGTATAGGGAAAAAAGTGATAATACGATAAAAGTGAGGATACGATATTGTTCATAATATTGAATGAACAGTAATAAAAAGTGATAATAGGATATTGTTTATAATATTGAATGAAAGATAATAAAAAGTAATGCAACGATATTGTTTATAATATTGAATGACAGATAATACAAAGGGATACTACGATATTGTATATAATATCGAATGAATGATAATAAAAAGTGATGATCCGATATTTTTATAATATTAAATTACAGATAATAAAAAGTGATGAGACGATATTGTTTATAATATTGAATGAAAGTAAATAAAAAGTAATGATACGATATTGTTTATAATATTGAATGAAAGGTAACAAAAGTAATGATACGATATTGTTTATAATATTGAATGAAAGGCAATAAAAAGTGATGATTGGATATTGTTTATAATATTGAATGAAAGATAATAAAAAGTAATTATACAATAATATTTATCATATTGAATCAAAGGAAATAAAAACTGATGATAAAGTAATGTTTATAATATGACACGGAAGATAATAAAATAGAATATACGATATTGTTTATTAAATTGGGTGAAAAGAAATAAAAAGTGATTATACGATATTGTTTAAAATATTGAGGGAAAGATTAGTAAAAGTAATGATTCGATATTGTTTATAATATTGTGTTAAAGGTAATAAAATGTGATGACCCGATATTGTTTATAATATTGAATGAAAGGTAATAAAAAGTGATGATACGATATTGTTTATAATATTGAATGAAAGGTAACAAAAAGTGATGATACGATATTGTGTATAATATTGAATGAAGGTAATAAAAAGTGATGATACGATATTGTTTATAATATTGACTGAAAGGTAATAAAAAGTGATGATACGATATTGTTTATAATATTAAGTGACAGATAATAAAAAGTGATGTTACGATATTGTTTATAATATTGAGTGAAAGGTAATAAAAGTGATAATAAGATATTGTTTATATTATTGAATGACATATAATAAAAAGTGACGATACGTTTTTGTTTATAATATTGAATGACAGATAATAAAAAGTGATGATACGATATTGTTTATAATATTGAGTTAGAGATAATAGAAAGTGATGATACGATATTGTTTATTATATTGAATGAAAGGAAAAAAGTGATGATACGATAGTGTTTATAATATTGAACGAAAAATAATAAAATGTAATGATATGATATTCTTTATAATATACGAAAGATAATAAAAATTAATGAGAGGATACTGTTTATATACGATATAGTTTATAATATTGAATCAAAGAAATCAAAGTTATGTACTATATTATTTTAATTATTGAATGAAATGGTATAAAAATGATGATACTATATTGTTTATAATATTGAAGGAACGATAATAAGAGTTAGGATATGAGTTTGTTAATAATATCGAGTGAAAGATAATGTTTATAATATTGAAAACAAGACAAAAATAATGAAACGATATTGTTTATTATATTTAAATAAAGTAAATAAAAAGTGATGATACATTGTTTATAATATTGAATTAAAGATAATAAAAAGTGATGAGATGATATTGTTTATCATATTGAACTAAAGATAATAAAAGTATTGCTATGATATAATTTATAATAATGAATGGGAGAGAATAAATAGTGATGATACGATATTGTTAATAATATTGAATGAAAGATGATTAAACGTGAAGACACGATATTTTTTATATTGCATGAAAGTTACAAACGATAATGATACGATACTCTTTATAATATTGCACGAATGGTAATAAAAAGTGAGTATGCAATATTGTTTATAATATTGAATGAAAGGTAATAAAAAGTGATGATACGGTATCGTTTATAATATTGAATGAAAGATATTAAAATGTGATGATACGAAATTGTTTATAATATTGACCGAAGATATTAAAAATTGATGATACGATATTGATTATAATATTGAATGTAAGGAAAAAGTGATTATAGGATATTGTTAATAATATTGAATGAAAGATAATAAAAAGTAATGATACGATAATATTTATTATTATGTAATTAAATGAAATAGAATGCCCTGGTACGATCTTGTTTAAAATATGCAATAAAAGATTATAAAAAGTTATGAAACGATATTGTTTAAAAAAATGAACGGAAGATAATATATGTGATGATATGATATTGTTATGATAATATTCAATGAAAGGTGATAAAAAGTGTTGACACCATATTTTTATAATATTGAAAGAAAGATAATAAAAAATGATAATAAGATATTGTTTATAATATTAAATGAAAGATAATAAAAAGAAATTTTTAGAAATGTTTTAACTTGTTGAGTACAAGATAATATAAAGTAATGATACAATTATGATATTGAATGAAAAGCAATAAAAGTAATGATGCGATATTGTTTATGATATTGATCGAAAGATAATAAGAAGTGATGATACGATATTGTTTATAATATTGAATGAAATATAATAAAAATGATGATACTATATTGTTTATCGTGTTGAAGGAATGGTAATATATACTGATGATACCATATTTTGTATGATATTGAACGACAGATCATAAAAATTGATTATACGATATTGTTTTTGTATTGAATGAAAGGTAACCAAAAGTGATGATAGTATATTCCTTATAATATTGAACGAAAGATAATAAAAAGTGATAGTCAGATATTGTTTATAATATTGAATGAAAGATAACAAAAAGTGATAATACGATATTGTTTATAATATTGAATGGAAGGTGAATAAATCATTATACGATATTGTTTATAATATTAAAGTAAAGATAATAAAGATGATGATACGATAATGCTTATAATATTGAATGAAAGTAATAAAAAGTGATGAAATGATATTGTTTATAATATTGAACGAAATATAATAAAAAGTTATAATACGATATTGTTTATAAGATTAAACGAAAGATAATAAAATGTAATGATACGATATTGTTTATATTATTCAGTGAAAGAAAATCAAAAGTGAGGATGCGATACTGTTTATAATATAAGATGAAAGGTAAGAAAAAGTGATGATAAGATATTGTTCATAATCCTGAAGAAAGACAATTAAAAGTAATGATACGATATTTTTATAATGTTAAATGACAGATAATAAAAAGTGATGATACGATATTGTTTATAATATTGAATGAAAGTAAAAAAGTGATGATACGATATTGTTTATAATATTGTATGAAAGGTAACACAAGTAATGATACGATATTGTTTATAATATTGAATGAAAGGCAATAAAAAGTGATGATTAGATATTGTTTATAATATTGAATGAAAGATAATAAAAAGTAATTATACAATAATATTTATCATATTGAATCAAAGGAAATAAAAACTGATGATAAAGTAATGTTTATAATATGACACGGAAGATAATAAAATAGAATATACGATATTGTTTATTTAATTGGGTGAAAAGAAATAAAAAGTGATTATACGATATTGTTTAAAATATTGAGGGAAAGATTAGTAAAAGTAATGATTCGATATTGTTTATAATATTGTGTTAAAGGTAATAAAAAGTGATGACCCGATATTGTTTATAATATTGAATGAAAGGTAACAAAAAGTGATGATCCGATATTGTGTATAATATTGAATGAAAGGTAACAAAAAGTGATGATACGATATTGTGTATAATATTGACTGAAAGGTAATAAAAAGTGATGATACGATATTGTTTATAATATTAAGTGACATGTAATAAAAAGTGATGTTACGATATTGTTTATAATATTGACTGAAAGGTAATAAAAGTGATAAAAAGATATTGTTTATATTATTGAATGACATATAATAAAAAAGTGACGATACGTTATTGTTTATAATATTGAATGACAGATAATAAAAAGTGATGATACGATATTGTTTATAATATTGAATGTAAGGAAAAGGTGATTATAGGATATTGTTAATAATATTGAATGAAATATAATAAAAAGTAATGATACGATAATATTTATTATTATGTAATTAAATGAAATAGAATGTCCTGATACGATCGTGTTTAAAATATGCAATAAAAGATTTCCGAATTAATTCATTGATATATAGCAATGCTATATATTATTTTGAAGCAGGTTTTTCGCTTTATCGAATCTTGTAATTTGTTACCGTTATCAATCTCCTCATTCATTTTTGCAAGCTTTTTGATAGCATGGGCAAAATTCAAATCTGCACGATTTTTGTACCAGTTCAAACTAGGTCGAAAAGCTGCCGAAACAGCTCGTTATATTAATGATGCATTTGGCCCAGCAACAACTAACGAACGTGTGGCACAAATGTGGTTCAAGAAATTTTGCAATGGTGACGAGAGTCTCGAAGATGAAAGTCGCGGCCGACCGACTGCGGTTGATAACGCACATTTGAAAACCTTACTTGAAGCCGATCCTCACAAAATCATAGCCGGGGTCGACCACTTAACAGTCATTCGCTATTTAAAGCAAATAAGGAAGTCAAAAAGTTAATTTAACGATAATAAAAAAAAATCGTCGTTTTGAGGTGTCTTTTATGCTCTTTCTGCGCAACAAAAATGACCCATTTCTCGAGCTGATTGTGACGTGTGATAGGAAATGTATCCTCTACGACAAACGGCGATGTTTGGAACAGTAGTTAGATTCCGAAGAAACACCACAACACTTCCTGAAGCCGAAATTGCACCAGAAAAAGGTTATGCTGTCTGTTTGGTGGTCTTGTGCCGGTCTCATTGAATAATATAACGAGCTGTTTCGGCAGCTTTTCGACCTAGTTTGAACTGGTACAAAAATCGTGCAGATTTGAATTTTGCCCATGCTATCGAAAAGCTTGCAAAAATGAATGAGGCCTTCATAATACCCCTGCAACTTATGTCCTCGATAGTAGCCCCAACTTCAAATGCCCCCATCCCACTACAGATTGGAGGTCATCCTCTAGTGTTTCTGCGATTTCTTGAGATATGTGTTCATTTGTTTTCCTGTCGTGCCTGTTATAGTGTGGTGTCATCAGCATATATACCCATCTCAGAGGCAATTTTGTCGGGGAGGTCATTTATGAATATCAGGAACAGTAGAGGTCCAAGGATAGACCCCTGGGCTACTCCCGCATTTATATCACATTATTTAGATGTACGACCGTCGAGAACAACATGGATTTTTCTCTAATATAAGAAGGATTTAATTATGTTGAGTATTCTACCAGAGATACCGTATGATCTTATTTTCCTGAGAAGATCCTCATTCCATACCCTGTCAAAAGCCTTAGATATATCTAGAGCTACCGCACTGCCCTCCCCCTCTTTGTCCACTGAATGGTATATACGTTCAGAGATTACAGTTAGGATGTCTGCTGTGGAACGGGCTTGTCTAAATCCATATTTTTGGTCAGTCAGAAGTTTAGTATCTATAAGGTGATGGACTAAAACATGGTTAATTAAGTTCTTTAATATTTTGGCAAAAAGTGGGAGGAGGCTAATGGGGCGATAATTTAATGGGTCAGTTATTTCGCCCAAATTCTTGAATACTGGTACCACAGAAGCAGTTTTCCAACAGTCCGGAAAGCAAGATTCATTAAGGCATTTATTGTAGAGTTTGGAGAGAACTGCAGCGGCTGAGCACTTTTTTAATAGCACAGCTGGGATGAGAATGGGTCTACATGCTTTTGAAGTGTAAAGATTTCTTATGATAGCATGCACCTGAGCAGGGGTGATTTTCAGATCGTCTAGCGTGGCGTCTGTCCGCATAGGACATTCAGGTAGGGGGTGGTTGGAAGGGTCCAGTGTGGAGTTTGAGGAAAACTGACTGGCAAGCATGTTAGCCTTCTCGGTTGCTGAGCAAACAACCTCGTGTTTTTTGGTTAGTGGGGGAATTGTTGATTGCCCATTACTTACTACACTGTTGTAGATTTTCCAGAAGTCACTAGTTCCTAGTTTTTGTGCTTCGATACTTTTTTTAATGGTTTCCGTAAATTCTCTCTTAGCTGTCGCTATTTCTTTCTTAACGTTACATCTAGCTTCTATGTACTTCTGTCTGTTTGAACTGGACTCATGTCGGTTGAATCTGCGGTATGCATGCTGCCTTTGAACAATGGCAGTTGCGCAAGTCGAAGTAAACCATCGGAGAGAGTGGGACCTGCTGTAAAATTTCCGCATGGGAACATGCGCTTCGATTGCAGTTTTGAACTATTTAGTGGTCTCGTTTGCGCACTGTTCAGCAGGAAGAGAAAAATATAAGATCTCTGATGGCTTCTCAGTCAGCCTTTTTATAATATCTCGCTTTCTTTCTATTAGGATTGTGGCCTCAGGAAAGCCAACCGTGGATGAGTGCAGGGCCCCTTTCCATGCGCGACATGGCACTACAAACATCCCGATATTTTACAACTGTTGATGGAGCAGCCGCTCTAACCGCTTCCAAAGAGTTAGGGCACCTGTACTACCAGTTGGAAACAGCAGCCAGGAATAGTTAATTCGGTACCCTCAACCCATCAGAGGAAGGACAACCCAATCTAATTGCTCAGGCGTATATGGTACACAAGCACTCTCAAGTGCCCAGTTTTAGGGGTCTAGTGTATCCGGAGTGGGGAAAATGGCGTTCGTTGCCCTAGACAAGAAACAGGATCTACCACTGGATGTTTTTGTCGAATCACTGTGATAGTGTCTCTGCGCCTGACTAATAGGCAAAGTAGGAGTATGGAAGACGGACGATAGACAGAGCCTATCTACTCCTTAAGCAGTTTAGGTTGGCAAACCGGTAATTTGTTTAAGTCACCAGCTCTAGGAAGGTTGTCATCCAAGACTGAAGAGACCTCCCTCCCCTTTAATTTAGTTTCAGATTTTTCCTTCTCCTAGACGGATAATCTGGGAAGATCTACTGGGTCCGTCAGCACTGAGAGGGGTTGCTCCGCACCTGGCTTCTAATCCAGGTGTTTCTGCGACCCCCCGTGGTTAGTTAATGTTACTGGGTTAGTTTGTGGAGGTTATATATCGTCTGAATAGTTACACTCCTTAAATTGATTTAGGGACATTGTTATTTCATTGTTACTGGATAAAGGGGTTGAGTAGAGCTCATGCAGTGTAAGCAACTAAGATTGTAAGAAGGCTTGTTAGAAAGGAGATAATGTGGTTTGAGGCTTTTCCTTTATATATTTTTATTTTATTTATATTTAATTAAGTCTAGGATAACGTTACAGTATGAGTCGGCATTAAGAATTGAACTACGAGTTGTGCCCACACTATATTTTAGATGACAGGGGAATTGAGATGTGAGTGCAATATAGTACGGATAAAACTGTAAGTTTCCAGTTATGTATAATTAGGTAAATAGATATTTGGACAGGTTTTCAGTAGATGCGAATAAAGTTGAAGTTGTAGGTATAAAGTGTGTTTATATTATTGAGGGAAGATAATTTCAGCGTTCAAGTAAGAGTCATGGACATTTAGCATTACAAGGAGTATCGGTTCGGTTTCGTATTAATCGTTGCAAAACTATCTAGGAGGCGACATAGTTATGTAATGCAGATCGCTTTGCTTCCGAGTACATACTTTGGTTGTTAAATATCTAGCTGAATAGGAATGAACTCTAATGCATGTCTAAGAGGTAGAAATGTATAGATGTTTAGTGATGACTAAGCAGTTTGCATGTGAGGGTTAGGGGCTGGAAGTTAAAAATTCCACTACAAATGCTGTGCAATATAGGAGTTAAATGACGGCTTGGTGAGAAGGAGCAGATTGTTAGCGTTCAAGAGACATGGGTTATTTACTTACAAATAACAGTAGATCTCCATTAGGATTAGAGTTTCAAGTTTGAAGAAAAACATTTTTTGGCATGCATGTTAGACAGTGGTAGTCGTCTTTGAGGTAAAATGTATATTGGGATTTCGTAGCTAGCTGTTAGGTGTTTTTTTTTCAGTTATAAGAAGAACAACTAGTTCATAGTGATTCGGAATTCGTATTCTGTATTTATAGGCAGGCATTAAGGTCAGGCACAGATCATTACATCTACTCAGAAAAAATAGTCCTAGTATCACAGCTAAGATACTGTATATTTCAGTTACAAATATAGTGAAAGTTAAATTATAAGCTATGTTCAATGGTTTGATATGGATATCATTGAGGTCACTTTATTAATACAAGCAAGCATATGGTAATTGCAGATATTAAGTATACTACTTAATAAAGTTCTACTGTTTTCTACAGTAGAAAAAATCCTCGCTTCTGTTAGGTTAAGAATTCTCTCTTACCTAAGCTTTCAATTTTTCGAGTCGAATTAGTAGAACTACACACGGCTCGCAGACCTCATGCCAGAATGTTCGACCGTTCAAGCTTCACCCCATAAATGCTATAATGGAACTTTTATAAAATTGGAAAGTCTGGTTATTTTTAACTCGTTTTAAAAAAAAGCCGCCTCTTTTGGAGTTCAGATAATATGCAAATATAATTTGGCAAATGTGCAATTTCGTGGGAGACTTTTTTTCTTTCGGTTAATATAAGAAAATTATTGGTTAATAATAGTATATTTGACAAGATTTACGAAAAAGATAAATAATAAAACAAGACAAATATTTACGATAAAATCAATGCTGACAAACAGAGTCCCTCTTCCTGATGTTTATATGAAGTAACGGATCAAAAGCATAGACTTTATAACTAGGAAAAACACGCCCGGAATAGGTGTCCAGAAAGGAGATCGCATATGCGAGGGGGGCACCTTCTTATTCATTTAATTTTCTATTTTTTTTTTTCGTCTGTACGAGCCTTTTTCAAGTCTCACACAAAAACACACATTCACATTTCAAGCTATGTCATATACATACGCGCACACAAACATACGCGCCCACATCCACACACGTACATATATTCACGTTCGCGTACATACACTCACATTCACGTGTATATACACACACGCTTCCGCACACATATGTACTCACACACATGGACGACGTCACTTCCGCTTTCTAGGGAAATATACACATGCGCGAAGGACCACCGGAAAGCTTCCGTGCTGGTCGGTCGGTCTTCGGACCGCCCGCGTGCGTCACGCCTACTTACTACTATGTATGGGGCACGAGCTAACAGCTGTATGTACGATGATGATGTCAACTCTCATATCGTCTTCTTTGTCTACACGATGGACTATCATTCCAATTTTCCACTACAGCACTCATTTTTCTTCCCACGCGCGAACAAAAGATAGTGACCCAAACTTGAGATGAACACACATTTCCTTTTCTTGCTACAACACCAGTCGTGCAACGAACATTGGTTACATACGCGCGGACATGAACACTTGTTATAACTAAAACGTTCATTCTTTCAACAGCAAATAAACGACGTTTATCTTATCCATTAATTGAGTCTTTGTTTCCTTCAATTCCATTCGTTTCATTATTCTTTTGTAACGGGATTGGGGTAATTATATATCCTAGTCTTCTACACGTCTTACCATAGCTGATAATATTAAGTATCGTACTTAAATAAAGTTTTTCTGTCATCTAAATAAGCTAATATATAGGGATTTCCCCTGTCCACTACTACCTCGATGTGACATCGTAAAAAAAAAAAAGAAAAAATTTAGTCAGGAAATTGTTTTAAAATAAGTGAATTAAGAATGGTTAAGATGTGTCTGAGAAATAAAAATAAGATAAAACTAAATAGAATTATATGAGCACAAACGAAAAAAGAGGGTTAGATTTGATTGACTTCTTTGCGGAAAAAATGTACTTAGCTAAAGTTACATCTTCGAGGTATGGATCCCTTCGGCCAGCGTCCAAATGACGCTAAGAACTTCTACCCTTACTATCCGAGGTCATAGGAGTGGGGGGAGGGCTCACTTAACATTTGAGGTCGACCAGTATAACGTTTTCTCTTCTTTTTTTAAGGAGGAGGAGAAGAAAAGAAACCAATAGTCTGCTTATATATTTTAACGAGAAGATTTTAAAGATAAGATTTTAAACGTCGTCAAATTTAGATTTTACAACATTTACTTAGCCAGGCATGAATTAAATTAAAAACTGTGTAATGGCGATTAGGCTGAAAAGAAAGATTAGGAGCAATACGTAATCTGAAATCAAGACAGTTTCGTGGCTGTAATATTTACCATTTAGAAAGTCCGTGCGTCTTTTTCTTTTATCGATTACGAAGCATTTTAAGCGACATATGGTTAAAGATTCGGGTTTTTATATTTCAAGCGGTCGATTTCATATTGAAAATAATCTATTGAAATGAGAGTAAATGCGCATAATTCCAATGCATGGATAGAGAATAGAGGTTTAAAAGTTTTTCTGTCATCTAAATAAGCTAATATAACGATTGTTTCAATTTTGACTCAATTTGTGAACATTCAGAACTATTTTAACCGGTTAAAAACCCATAAAAAAACGGTGCATAAAATCCAATCATTTTAGGCCGTTAGCGCAGATCTACGACTTTTAGTTTCGGAAGAGATGGAGTTTAAAAATATGGAGACAGGCAGACACAAAACCTTTAATATATATATATATATATATATATATATATATATATATATATATATGTTATGATTTAATTTGTTGTTAAGAGTTATCCCCCTTGGGATTGACATTCATAATAAAAGCGCCCTCTGTTTCATTTTCCCGCTCGATCCTTTCAAGAGCGTACGTGTATTTTACAGTTAATAAAACCTTTCTAAAAGGCAATTCTTTACTTACTGATACTATTCACTTCAATTTTATTAACTGTAAAAAAAAAAAAAAAAAAAAAAAAAAATAATGGATCGAATCTTACGTCCCGACAGATTCGAGGTGGAACCTACATGCCCTAATTCCGAAAAATCCTATAGGCATTGGAAATTAACCCTCCAGAATTATATCCGCTCACATAATAACGGATTAATCGAAAACACTTCAGATAATTTCTTTGCCTTGATCAATTGTATTTCAGCCTCTGTTTTCGATTTAATAAGCGATAAAACCGACTACGATAGTGCATTAAGAACATTGGACGCCGCTTATTTAAAACCTGAAAATATTGTTTATAATAGATATCGATTGATGACGACGAAGCAACAAACAACACAAAATATAGATGCCTTCATACTACAATTGGAAATGCTTGCCAAAACATGTAACTTCGAAGCGGTTTCTGCTGAAGAAAACAAAAATCAATACATTCGGGAAGCTTTCATCGGTGGAATTTCTTCTTCGTCCATCCGACAACGACTGTTAGAAAAACCCATCCTGACTTTACAAGACACATATGCCACGGCCAGATCTCTTGAACAAGCAGAAAAGCATTCGATAAGCTACGCAAATAACTTTACTGTAGCAGCTACAAATAATCCTTCGGGCTACAATCGTATAGCTGTGACTAAAGAAAATATGCATCCAAAAGGGGTTTGTTTTTTCTGTGGAAAATCACGTCATCCTCGATATTTATGTCCTGCACGAAACGCCGAATGTAAAAAATGCAAAAAAAATGGTCATTGGGCAAAAGTGTGTAAATCTTCTATTTCTAACACTCATACTGCTGTTCTTTATGACGACTCTGACTACCCCTCACCTTCTCTATCCTGACTAGGAACTAACTCCAAAGATGTCACATTCACTCAATGCCAAATTAACGGGCACTTCGTGAACGCTATGGTGGACTCCGGCAGTGTAAAAACATTCATTAATGAAAATACTGCTAAAAAACTTAAACTCTTCACAATACCTAAAAACAAAACTATAGCTCTGGCCGCTTCCGATCAACATGCTAAAATAACTGGCGAAGCTGTCGTGGATTTAATACTGAAAGATAAAACCCATTCTGGAATAACAATTGAAATCATTGAAAACCTTTTCATTGATTTAATAATCGGAAAAGATATTTTAAAAAAATATAAAAAAGTAACACTTAAATTCGACGGTCCTAGAGACAAACTTATAATTGGAGCTATAAACACGAATAATTTTTTTCCTACCATAAACGTTCCACCCCCTCCTCTCTTTTCTAATCTTTCTCCTCATACTACTCCTATTGCGACAAAATCCCGACGTTACACTTTTGCCGCCAACAAATTCATAAAAGAAGAGACTGCTAGAATGTTGAAAGAAGGCATAATTGAACCTTCGATATCTCCGTGGCGAGCGCAAGTTCTTGTAACTTCGAATGAGAATCATAAGAAAAGAATGGTAGTCGACTACAGCGATACCATTAATAGATTCACGGAACTAGACGCTTACCCAATGCCTAATATCAATAAGATGGTAGACGACATCGCTCAATATAACATCTTCTCTACTCTCGACCTAAAATCTGCTTATCACCAAATACCTATAAATCATGCTGATCGTAAATTCACTGCGTTTGAAGTAAGTGGCAAACTTTTTCAATTTACTCGTCTTCCTTTTGGCGTCACCAATGGAGTAAGCGCTTTCCAGAGGAGCATAGACTATATTATAGAAAAAGAAAATCTAACCGATACCTTTGTGTATGTTGATAACGTAACTATATGCGGAAAAAATCAAGAAGAACACGATTACAATCTTCAAAAATTCTACAAAATTGCTAAACAATATAACATCACTTTAAATGAAAATAAAAGCATAATTTCTTCTAGTTCTATTACTCTACTCGGCTACACCATAGAAAATAATCAAATAGCTCCCGATTATCAAAGACTAAAACCATTACTCGAAATGCCACCTCCGCTGAATCTTAAATCTCAAAAAAGAATAGTTGGAATGTTTTCCTATTACTGCAAATTCATTAAAAAATTTTCTGATAAAATTTTATTACTAAATCAAAACAAAGAATTTCCACTACCTCCATCTGTATTAAAATCTTTTCAAACATTGAAAAATGATCTAAAAGACGCCACTTTAATAACGGTAGATCCAAATAAAGAATTTGAAGTAGAAACGGACGCTAGTAACTATTGCATTGCTGCAACACTAAATCAAGAAGGTCGTCCTATTGTATTTTTTTCAAGAACTCTCAATACTAACGAAATTAAGCACCATGCAGTAGAAAAAGAGGCAGCCGCTATTGTAGAAGCTCTCGGTAAGTGACGACATTTTCTACTCGGCAGGCACTTTAAAGTCATCACAGATCAGAAGAGCATCAGCTTCATATTCGACAATAAAAGAAAATCTAAAATTAAGAATGACAAAATATGTCGTTGGCGTATAGAATTATCCCAATACAATTTCACTATAGTTTATCGACCTGGACCTGAAAATATTGCTGCTGACACATTCTCTCGCATCTCTGCTCTTACTTACAATCTACAAGATCTTCGTGATTTACATAAACAATTATGTCATCCTGGTGTTTCAAGATTAAGCCATTTTATAAGAACGAGGAACCTCC
This sequence comes from Euprymna scolopes, assembly GCF_053919585.1. Classification (NCBI taxonomy): domain Eukaryota; kingdom Metazoa; phylum Mollusca; class Cephalopoda; order Sepiida; family Sepiolidae; genus Euprymna; species Euprymna scolopes. The sequence continues at coordinate 127,929,309 of NC_136491.1, forward strand.
CTTTTACTTTGGATCAAATTAAGAATATTACTGACTCTTGCTCATCCTGTCAATTACTGAAACCCAAATTCGCCAATACCAATGGAGGGACTCTCATTCAAGCCATATTACCTTTTCAACGATTAAATCTTGATTTTAAAGGCCCTCTACCTACTTCTATACATGGCAACAAATATCTACTTACTCTAATTGATGAGTATTCCCGTTTTCCTTTCGCTTTTCCTTGCAGAGATATGACAAGCAAAACCATTATCCACTGTCTAAACAAACTCTTTTCAATTTTTGGTTTGCCTGACATGATACATACTGACCGTGCTTCTGATTTCTTAGCAAGAGAAATAAAGGATTTTTTACACAAAAAAGGAATTGCTACTTCTAAAACAAGTAGGTATCATCCTGAAGGTAATGGACAGATTGAAAAACTCAACGGTACCTTATGGAAGGCCATTCAAACAACATTACATTCTAATCAAATGAAACTACCTTATTGGGAAGACATACTACCGGACGCACTTCATTCAATTAGATCATTACTTTGTACTGCCACTAATATGACTCCCCATGATAGACTTTTTAAATATAGTCGTAAATCTGCTTCCGGAATTTCAATTCCTTCTTGGGTTAAAGCAGGCCCAATATTTATTAGAAACCACACTAAAACAAGTAAACATGACCCTCCTGTAACGCCTGCCACCCTAATAGATGTCAACCCCCACTACGCTTATGTTCAACTACCTTCTGGTACTGAAACCACTGTCAACGTTCGAGACTTAGCTCCAAACTCATCAAATGAAGAAAACTCTAATAATAATCCTACTACTTCAGAGACTTTATTTGAACCTTCTACTAATGAAAACATTGGTCATGAGGAAGACAAAAATCAATCGTCTGATCTTGAAGAAAATCAGATTTCACTAAAAAATAATACTGAAAATCAGCATTCCTGCCAATCTGTGCGGAGGTCGTCCCGAGTTCGACAATTCCCTAGTAAATATAAGGATTTTGTGACTAAATACTGAAAAAACTGCAGTTTGGGTTCATATGTTATTTGTAAATAAAATGATTCTTATGTGATTGTAAAAAAAAAAAAAAAAAAAAAAAAAAAAATTGTCTATAATTAATTACCCCTTACTTGAATACTTTAGGACGGGGAAAATGTTATGATTTAATTAGTTGTTAAGAGTTATCCCCCTTGGGATTGACATTCATAATAAAAGCGCCCTCTGTTTCATTTTCCCGCTCGATCCTTTCAAGAGCGTACGTGTATTTTACAGTTAATAAAACCTTTCTAAAAGGCAATTCTTTACTTACTGATACTATTCACTTCAATATATATATATATATATATATATATATATATATATATATATATATATATATATATAAGAATCAGGACCCGTTAACCGGCATTGCCCGGTGGAAGCATGACACAGATCCACACAGAATCGTTAAAGGACCCTCCCTCGAAAACAAATTAAACTACGGTTGTTGTTGGTAGGCACTACCGTCCCTATGAAATTACGGATACTGGCGGTCGTGGCCCAAATGTAATAAACTGGTACTTACTGTCGGGCATTTTTTCCATTGGCAGCCACTGTCTGTTATTGTCAGCACGTGCAGGTATTAGTTGTGTCTTTCATGCCCTTATTAATATAAATTCCACAAATTACGGAACATTGTCTACTAGAAAAAACAATAAGTAAAAACATATTTACACGTGCAGCTGCTCTTACGGGGGTATCCTTTGTCTTTCGAGACTGAATGGATGTTTACTCATTAGATAGAGCGACATCAGTGGTAGATAACTGCATTCTACCGATGACAGTATCTTTCAAGTTCAACTATGGTTTATCCTTCCGGTATACTGCACGCATTTTATTCTAAACGTTAGCTCTAGTTCATCTTCTAAATAAGAAAATACTTCACAGAAAGTAAAAGTGGTAAAAATACAAATATATTATGGATAAGTGTTTCCTCAGTCAATCGAAATTTACTTTGAAACCTATCTGCATAATATTTTTGTGTTTTAACGTACTTAAAAGTATTTATTCAGTTCTAAAAAGAAAGTATCGACATAAGTCACAGCTTTGAAGTTTAGGTAATCGGTCAATAATATAAAATTAACTCACATCGTGTACACTAATAATAAATGCAAAAAGAAATCTACAAATATAGCATCATTGAGGTCTTGATAATCGCTCATAAATAGAAAATTAAATATTAGTAACCGTAAAAGAAATGTTTTTAGGGCTGCTTTGGGAGGTAGTGCCGCACGCTATTTTGTGCACATGTACATTCCCAAACTAATGCTTTGTGTACATTTGAATAGTGTTTCGTTCGAGCAAAATAAAATCAATGTGTGTTTGTTTTCATAGTGTGGTAGTTCCGTGTGCGCAAGAAATAGTTAGCAATGCGTGTTTACATGCCAATAATTCTCAAACCTTTTGTTAGAGCTAACCGTAGTAAAACATTCAGGGTTTCATTATTTAATTTTAATAATTTTGAGCAATTATTAAGACTTCAAAGTTGCTATACATGTTATTTTTAAGAGAATTACATAATGTTTAGAAGTTGATTTACTTTTATATATTTGTGCGATTATCAGGTGTTAAATACGCTATATATATATATATATATATATATATATATATATATATATTTTGGTCATCGACATACGGTCCTGTTTCGTTGTATCACAACTCATCAGTGTATATATATATATATGTATATATATATATATATATATATATTACTTATGCATATATGCTAACATGGTGGATTGTAAAAAAATGTTGCCAGTATTTACGAAACATTAGGCTAATTTTAAGGTTTGCAGTATCTAAGATTCTTTTTTACAGCATCAATTATTTATTTGTTAGGTGAAATTATGCAGTAGTTGAAAAAAGTATACCCTCCTCACGTTAGTAATAGGTTTCTAAATAATCGCATGATTATTTCAGTATGCTTCAGTAAATACATAAGTCCAAAAGCCATAATGAAAATAAAAAATAAACTGCAGCATATATGTTTTGTGAAAACTCCCCCTTCTTGTAGGCAATTTAAGCAAACATTAAACCGTGTCTGATAAAATATCGGCCAACAACTACTCATAAGAAAGAAGAATATAGATGTTACGTATTGTACCTAGTAGTAAATGTATGTTTGTGAATGTATTAGCCTTAGCAGAAAAAAAACTAAACAGTCATTAATTACGTAAAAGCGGTGGTCGATTCTTTAGCTGATGTTGAAAAATAAGTGTCTATTAACTGAAAATGACGCTGTGCGTATAATTATTTGTCCTAACGGAATAAGAGAATTAGCGGGCAACCAATCAGAGGCCACGGACTTTACTGAGGGAGACTATAATTTTTTTTCCAGAAGGGAATTCCTGCGACTACTTTATTAATAAAAGAGATTATTATTGTAATTATTTTTAAATACATACGAACCCTAGTGTTCCTTCCTTTCGGGAATCATCGGTGCAAGGAGTTACAATTACAGCCGATTCGAATCCGGTCATAAAGCCATCTCTGACTCTATTATCAAGGAACAAATCTCACGGTCAACGTTTACAACAAGAAATACAGTTGAACTTTACATTTGCACATAAAGCGTAAATGTCAATTGTTATAACCTCATAATCTGCACATGTGAACTTAAGTAGCCGACTTTAATGTTAACTTAGTCCTTAACAATAAAATATGTTCTTAAAGGGGCTGATATAATTATTACTATAATTGTTTTTAATATCTATAGACACTAGTGTTTCGTCATCTCGGGGATCATCAGTCAGAAAGTTACGATTACAGCCGCTCGGGAGATTCACTTGATGACGAAGCCATCTTTTACTCCATTCTCAAGGAATAAATATCATGAAATTAAATTATGCATTGTCATTTTTGTTATTGTTAAAAAAAATCAATGAATATATCATAGAATGAATATAACATAGAATGAAATATTTTCGTTATTCCATAGAGTTTTAAAATATGGCTTTCTGCTTTAGAGGAAAATGATTAGCAAAAGTATATATATATATATATATATATATATATATATATATATATATATATATATATATATGTGTGTGTGTGTGTGTGTGTGTGTTTGTGTATGTGTGTTAATATATATTTACTGAAGGAGAAGGAGAGAAAGTGGGAGAAGGAGAGAGATTAGGGAGTGTGCGTGAGAAGAAAAAGAGAAAAACGACAGCACGTGCTCGACAGAAACAGAGATACACGTGTGGAGTCGTAGGCGAGAAATGGAATGCTAATGCAAGTGTGGGGTCCAAAAAACAAAGTGAAAGTCGAAGAATATCGACGTGTAACGAGAAGGCGGGAAATGGATGTCTGCAGCCGGCGTCGGTTCGGACAGGAAAAGTTTACACAGAACGAGATGGACGAAGTCTAGAAACTTTTAAGTGCTGTCAACAATTAAAATGTAATAAATGCTTTTATTAAAAAAGAAAAAAAAAACATGCCAAAACGGATATTTATTAATTACGCTAGTATGTCATGGCAATACCTAGTATTTCAGAAGTATTAATGTTGTTTGTATTAATTAGATTTATAAGTCTACTGTTCTAATTGTGAGTGCCTTGTTTTTCAACGTTTCGGTCGATGTATTAGACACTTCTTCAGGCGTGTCTTGCCGAAATCTGAAATTTTACGTTGAAATCGGGAATCTTTATGTGAAATTCGAAAATGCACAGACTTCTGCAGAATTTAAATGAAGTTTTGGGGTTGCATTTGCATAAATATTAAAAGATAGCTTTCGGATATATAATAAAAATAATTAAATTATGGTATTAAATTCGTTGGGCATTTACAATTAAACTAAATGAATCTTATTTTAAGTAAGCACGCTATATTAAATGAATACGCTAATTAATATGGCGTTATGGAGGGAAATTAAAGTGTATGAATTTCTGTCTATTGCATAGATATTTAAGGTTAATGTAGTGTTCACGTTATTTTAGGCTCAGGATTTGATTTCAAATGGGGTGAATTTAATAACTGTTAAGGTTGCTTATTAATTTAAAGTCTATTTTTGTTTCGAACAGGAAGGTTAAGCTAATTATGTTGATAAGTACAAATTAATTTGACTTCGGAGATTATTATGCAGAAATATAAGAAAGGCCAAGTAGAAGACGCATGTAAGAGTGTCACGCATAAATTCAGAATCGCCAAGCAGCTATTGTATTTGAGGTAACGGATGAACGTCAAGGAGTTTAGCGGAAAAAACAGTAACTGGTATTATTTCCCAGTATGCTTTTCTTATATATATATATATATATATATATATATATATATATATATATATATATATATATATATATATATATATATATATATGAAAGAACACAATTATACACAGTAAATTATAAATTACAAGAATGTATTTTTGGATAGGATACTCCGATAAATATTAAGATTTCCTTAATTCGCAGAGTTTCAAGAATGCGTTCTTTTAATCAGATGAAAACTTTTAGCAAATAATTATTGTAGTGAATCTATGAATGTGCTTATACTGGCATAAACTGAAACTGCATTATATGAAAACTAATCATATATGCAAAAATATAAGTATAAAAAGGTTCATGCAACGCGGAAAAGAAACGAAAAATAAGAAAATGCGAATGCAAGAAAATGCGGTGATGTGATTGTTCCAAAAAGGCGTATTGGTCATAAAATTCAACTTGTGGCTGCATATTGTTTTTTTTATCACACCTCATAGTTAAAAGGCAATGCTCGTATTATATATTCTTTGTCTTTATGAATACCAAAATTGTCTTGTTATACTGTAAATACTGAAGGAATTTAACGACTTACGCACTGTAACCTCTGCCAATTCAAACGTTATGTTTTCTATTGAGATGTTTGTTTATTTTTTTGTGTGCACGTTAACGTCTATATTGTTTGTCCCATCGGCATCAAACTTAGTTAAAATATCGGTCACGGTATGAATCACATCTGATTCAATGTTATGATATCTAAATAAAAGATCACGATCGAAAACAAAATATATGACGTTCACACTTTTAACGATGAACTAAGTTCGCTTACTCACATGAATTCGTTACTAAATCTATACACTAATCAATGTGGTCTCGCATCTGTAAAAACCTAGGGATTACCTATAAAATGTTAACTCAGTGGAAATTTTCACGGGATCAAACGTCTTAGATTTACAAATATTATGTTATATATTATGTTATCTTTGATAAAAAGTAACCGCTATTTGGAAATCCAGCTTGGTACGATAAAACGGTTTGGAGCAAGCAATCTGTAAAAGCAAAAAGATTAAAAAAACTTTGTTTAATATTTACCTTGTCATCTGGAGGTATGCTGGCTCTCGACAGACCTACGGTTCTATACGTTTATGTCTCCGTAAATATAATTCTAGTCTGGATGATTTCTAATCGTAACGTATATTTTGATTAGTAGAAACTTTTCAATTATTTCTTTTGCTTATTATCTTTTTCATTTGAAATTCAACGACTCTATCCACTGCGCCTTTGGGACCCATGGCACAGTGGATAGAGGCGTGGAATCCCTAGGGTTTCAAGCAATAGTATGGTAGAAACAACAACTGTAGAAGGCAGTAATTACTGAGGCTATAGTAAGTTCTCAGATTTTCGATCGCGTCGCTGTTAACAACCTGATGAAGGCCAGATGAATAGTCGGCCGAAACGTGATAAAACAACAACAACTGTAAAGATGGGAATAAAAGTTCGCAAATAAATACATTTCTTCTGTTATTCTTGTAATTCTGTTATTCTTGTAATTCTGTTATTCTTGTAATTCTGTTATTCTATCTTACAAGTCTGATCAGTTTTTTAATGAACCTGTGTATCAAATAATAGCTAACTTTAAACTTTTATAAGGGTTTAGAGGCCAGTCTAAATGCAGTAGTTTTATACTAGTGTTACATACATAACGTGGCTCCGTAATCTATGTATAACACGTAAATAGATACATGTTATATAACGATGTGTATGTGTAACTGGTTTATTGTGTACGCATCTATATATCATGTATACATATATAGTTTTTATATATAGTTGTCTCTGAATGTATGTGTGCATATGTATTATAGCGGACAGTGTTGTCTAGTGCGTATACATACATACGTGTATGCATATATCTATATCGCTATGTTACCGGGCCATATTATGTTTGTCACTTGATGTGTATGCGTATGTGTCGGCCTAGACATTCAAACAAACAGTTTACAAAACGTGTGTCTAAATCAAACATTTATATTAGGCTGCTAAATAGTTTCCGATGCGCTGAAATAAGGCACATACCTTGTGTTTACTGATTTCATTTGCTTGATTTCATAAAACAATATAACAAAGATTTACTCCGAAAGAAACACTTACCGACAAGTCATATTTTACATCAATGTCTCCATTCAGTCTCGAAAGATAAAGGATAACCCCTGTAGTGGTAGACGCACGAATAATTGTGAGGGCAGGGTTGCGAAAGGCCAACCACATTTCTCCTGAATCGGAACTGTTTGAGTTAAGTGGCAAGGAGAAGTACAGGACAACTAGAAACAATGCTGAGATAAGCGGAGAGCACATACAGTACCTGCAAGTCCCAAATAGTCACCCATTTTGTACTGTCCAGGTTCAACGTTGCTTAACTACGGTGATCCAATAGAAACTGCTGTGTCAACCCGATTATATTTTGCATGTAAAGTGTATGTCATACGGATGAGGACGTCTATCGGAGTCGCAACACTTTTATCCTGCTATATACGCCCGAATATTTTTCAAGTTAACAAGAAAGTTCTCATAGTTTTTTACGTTTAAATTCAGGTGCACATATCTCGGCTCAATCAAAACTTTATTTGGCCTTCGGGTCAAGATCAAATTGCAGTATCTGTTCTTCAGATGCTACACTTCAATTTCTTGTTCTCTGTCAGTGGAGGAGAAATCCTTCACGATTAAGATCATTTTTATTTTTGTTCCCTTTCTCCGCATTAAAAAAAACGACTCTGGTGCCTAACTCTGTCCCGTGAAGAGGCATTGTAAATAGGAATAATCACCATAAAAATAAACAGACTTTTCCAACGTAAAACAAGCGTATCTATGCCTAAAAATTTATGCGCAAAAATATTGCGCTCTGATGGCGGTGAAAACGCTAAAACCTTTTTTGGTATCGCTTAGTTTTTAAAGCATTTCTCACGAAGAAAGTTGTCGAAGTGCATGAAAAATGATAGTCGGTAGGGGAGAGGTCTGAAGGCAGAGTTAGTTTCGTAGTCCAATTCATTCAACTTCTGCAGAGTCAGTTAAATAACGTGCAGTGTGGCTTTTACGTCGAATAGATTTGGACTTTTTCTGTTCACTGATGCTGGATGTTATTGTCGAAGTTCCTCATAATTTCATCCATTGGTTGACATTATTTCTTCACCGTAATAGTTTCACCAGCATTCTAACAACTGTAATTGATAAGATCGGATAGAGCATGTCCTTCTCTTAAAGCAACTCTGGCTTTAGAAAGTGTCGTGGAGCTTCATCGGCGTCTACCCACTGAGCTGATCGTCGCGGTTGTTGTGGCGCACCCACTTTTCATCGAAACCCACAATCCGGTCGAAAACAGGTCTTTTTTGTTACGTAAAACAAGGATAGATGACATGTATTAACGGCGTTACTTATGTTGTTGTTTAATTCGTGAGGGAAGCATTTATCACGTTTTTGTCTTTGCAGTTTCTCTCAAATAGTTGGAAATCGTCGTGTAATTTACGTCTAATTCAGAAGCAATTTCTCATACAGTTGTTCCTGAATTAGTATTGACTAATTGATCATTATCACCATCCGGCAAACTATGCTGATCATCTTCAAGACTCTCGTCACCGCTAAAGAAGTTTATAAAGCACGATTGTGCTGTGCGTTCAGTAGTGGTTCCTGGGCCCAATGCTTTTTTTCATATTGCGAGCTGTTTCAACAGCTTTTAGGTCTAGCTTTAATTAAATAAGAAAATTGTGCAAATTCGTTTTTTTCCATTTTGTATTCAACGTACTGACAGAAGACACTGTTGTTATAAAACGATTTTAATTTAAAAGATAAGATAGAGCGAATAACGCTCTTTAAAATGCTATATTGATTATAGATATTATAGCGAAAACTTATTTCAAAATACATTATTTGCAATAAAGATTTTAAATTACGCAAGAACTTTCTTGTCAACCCAAAAGAAGGAACAACCAGTCGTCGAGTTTAACCTTGATAAGACTTCTTGATAGCTGTTTGTCCGACTTTGATGACCCGCTTTCGAATGACCCGTCTATTTACGTGTATCAAAAACATAAACTAATCTTGTTAATGCGCAGTTTTAAGTAGCCTTATGTCAAAGCTTGTTATTGTTCTAAGTTTGGTAGATATGTTTGTTTAATTTAAGTATTATTGTTTATGTAAAACTACCATTCATTTACTTTTAAACAAAAATCCTATAGTCTACATTATCTTACAGTAAATATGTTATTGTCTCATTATTTTTCCTTATTATATCCTTTCAATATTGAAAACATTCAGTCAATAATATATTTCTCTTTTGAATATTTCATATTTAATAACATTGACAATAGCAGTGAGACTTTCGCTTCGATGGAGTCATTGAGCAAGTTTTGAAAGCAATATTTAACTAAAAAAAAAACATCCGACGTTACCTGGTCATAAAATACGAATTTAAACGATAAGTTTATGCAGATATCGGATATATCATTCTGTATAAATTATTATATTATAAGAAATATATTGTAGTTGTCATCCCGTGTGGCTCAGGCGTATAATATGTTTAAATATCATATTTTAATTCATGTAGGTTTCGCATTGATTATTACAGAGCCAATATGCTGTCCATTATTATATTGCACCTAAAATATACTATTTTTATTTCATTTCATTTAAAAAGTAACAAAAATATATGAATTAGGTCCCATCAGCTAGAATCGAAACGAAAACATCTAGCGCTTCAGCGTTTTGCGTTATCATCAAAGCAACCAATAGAAAGATAACTAAAAACATCTTAACCAATATTAACATATAAATGTATATGTGTGTGTACTTAAAGTAGAACTTTTAGTCGATTTACGCTAGCCAAGTACAAATTTTATAAATTATTACCTCTTCGCGACTATTCTTACTTGCTATCCAATTTAGTGTCAATAAATCCGACGTTAGTTATTTTGAAGTGTAGTTAAGAATTTTATTTGCCCAGCGTCTTAATTTAAAAAATAAACAGTAAATACTTAATTCAATCATTTGTGACCAGAAAACCAATACTACAACCTGACTATATATATATATATATATATATATATATATATATATATATATATATAGAGAGAGAGAGAGAGAGAGAGAGAGAGAGAGAGAGTCAAACTTAAAAGCAATTATTGACATCGCGTTCACCATAAAGATTCATCCACCTTACTTATTACAAAAATGCTAGTATATTTTTGTGTCTTAACCTACCCCAACTCCATTTGTGCTGATGAGGAGACAATATTAAAAAAAAACTTCATTTCATTGTCATTTATTTTCAATATTGTTTGTTAATATCAAAAAATGAATACGGTTTGTGGAACGATCATACACTCAATTTAATTTTGTTTTGTTTATCCTTTTGAAACTGATTCATAATTTAGAATTATTAATCTTTATCCTCAATATTAATATGGCTCTAGGATAAATATACAAATTTAGCTTATAATATATTCACAGTACTATGGACAATACACACACACACATATATCTATATCTATCTATCTATCTATCTATCTATCTATCTATCTATATATATATATATATATATATATATATATATATATATATATAAGTTATGCCAATTAAGCTACACAGATTATTCCGCGTTTCATTCTCGCGAGAATTTGTCAGGCTTATGCAAAAAGTTTGCTTATCGTGCGTTTATGTATACGCACATGCTATTGAATTTTCTAGTAAACAAATCAGCTTTCTAGATGCCACCGACCCCCATCCTACTCAGCCAATAGGCGGGCACTTACAGTTCAGGGGATCACTTGACCTCCGGTTAACCCATTCTCTTTGTGTGTTTTATATGAAGAGAAGATATCCTTTTGTTGTAGTAAGCTAATCTACTTTCAGCCTAGGTGTAGTTAGATATATTATTTTGTATTTTAGTCTATATTTTAGATGTTATGTTATATATATATATATATATATATATATATATATATATATATATATATATACTTATTTATGAATATGTGTGTTTATTTTATTTTATTTTTATCATATTCATTTATTTAATTTATATGTTTATAGTCAATTTCAACATTATTTTGTATCACTAGCCTAGAGTAAGGTGTATCCTGTGCATACAGTTGTTTGCTATTTCTCTCATATAGTTTAATAGATGTTGGGTGCTTTAAATGAATAAGACAGCGAAATTTTCATTTAGGCATAATTAACATAGATCGTCTAGGTTCTCACATGTACTTACTTGTTTTACTATTTTCCATTCGACTATCTGCGAACGTTCACTTTTTTTTATTTCCCAGTATTGGTTTACTAGTGCTGTTTTCATTCAGTGTTTTGCGTTTTTGAACGTACTGTCATGGTAATAATACATGGTTTTGAAATCTAAGAAGGTCATAACATATCTAACTACACCTAGGATGAAAGTAAGTCAGCTTACTACAACAAAAGATATCTACCCTTCCCATATAACACACAAATAGAAGGGGTGAACTGTGGTGAAAAGTTGTGAGGTCAACTGTGCCTTTGTTCTGTAATTGCTCGCCCATTGTCTGATTAGGATGGGCGCAGTGGCAACTAGAAAGCTGATTGGCTAACTAGAAAATTCAATAGCATGTGCGTATATACAAACGTACGGTAACCACAACATTTCGCATAAGCCTTACTAATTCTCACGAGAATGAAACAAGTAATATTCTGTGTAGCTTAATTGCCATATATATTTTCATAACTTACTACTTAGTATGTATTGAGCACTGTTGAAGTAAATACTAAATATTTACGCATAAAATTATGTCTTAGTTTATTGATTTATGTGATTAAATAAAGTATATATATATATATATATATATATATTTGTCTTCCACATACAGTACTGTTTTGTTGTATCATAACTCATCAGTGTGGCTAGACATGCACCTTTCCCCAGCCGTGGGTCGAACCTACAATCGTCGAGTATACAGTCTGCTGTTCTAACCATCGGGCCACGAATCAGTGCCGTCAATATTTCTCATCGAGTGTGTATTAAATCCACACACACCCGTCGTTCACATTGCTCAAACCATAAGTTGGCTTACAAACAAATTAATAGTTGACTTCACCTAATTGCTTAAATACGTGCCGGGTGAAAATATGTTTAAAAAGTGTTCAACCCAAAGAGATTTATTTAATTTATTCTCGACCAATAAAAATTCCATTTTGAATAAAATACAGTCAGTACTATTATTTCTTTGTACGCACCATGTTTTTCCTTATCTGTATAGTGCTGTTCTCATCCAAAAGTTAATTTTTTGATGCAGAAAAATAGGCGACCTAATATCCGCAGCAAAAAGTGCCTCATGAAATAAATATTTTATTTTTCTAAGGAAAATATGAGGAAACCAGTATATATTTTTAAAAATTAATATATTTTTATAATGCTAAAAATAAATGAAACCATAACATTTTATTTTCTGTAAAGGATAATTAAAAGTAATGCAAAGTGTTTTTGCAGACGAGTTTTGTTGAAGACAACAGGCTGAAGACAACACAGTCGTCTAATATTGCATACTAGCATTTAATCCCGGCGTTGCACGTGTGTTTGGAGGTGGATGTTGAGCAAAAAAAAAAAAAAAAAAAAAAAAAGCGGTCAATTTAAAAAAAATTTGACCCCTATTATAACCCCGTAAGAATCATTGTTTTAAACTCAAATCAAGTTATTAAGTTAGATTCATGATCTATCTAAAATTTCGAGTGTTTAGACTGAAAATTGGCGGGGGATTTTGGTAGAGTTCTCAAAGGTCAATTCGTTGAACTATGTCCCCTTAACAGCCAAATTGCTAGCCGAAAACGGATTACGAAGATTTTCCGAAATTTCAGTACCTTGTATATCAAATTCCAAGTTCGTAGACTGTAAATTCACAGAGTTATTGCGTAGGAAAATGTACACACACACACATAAACATACACACACGTTCACTTTTAGAATAGATAATCCATTGTTTTATATCTGATTTAAGCGTTCCTTTTATCTATGGCATGTACGTGTGAATTAGAAGTGAGGTTAGTTATCTCATTTTTGGATACAGTGTAAATTTTAACATTATAGCAGTTAAAAAGCAATCGAAATTCACATTTGCGTTTATAAATAATCATGTTCATTGAATTATAATTTTCGGCATTATAAAATTCATTTATTCATTTTTTTTTAAACAAACAGTGGAAATACTTTCATTTATATGTTTAATTTTTTCGGATATAAAGAATAGTCTAGTCATGTTTTGAACTATATTTGAAAAAAATAATAACGTTCATAATTTTCCTGATTTGCTATTAATTTTTTTTTTTACACAGTGATCACCACTTATCAAGGCCCGGAAGCCACTCAGGGATAAGGGTTATTGCAAGTACATTACATTAGTGTGGAGATTTGATGAAGTGCTTACTTAAGGGGGCGGTTCATTAGGAATTTGTTTGTGTTGGACTTGAATACATCCAAGTTGTAGTCCGGTGGGAAGCAGGCAGACGGAAAAGAGTTCCACAGGCGTGCAGTTCTAAGAAAGAAGCTTTGGTCATGGAATCCACGTTTGGATTTAGGCACAGATATAGAGTGGGGGACATTTTTCACAGTGGATTCAGCTAGACGGGTGTTTTTCGTGAAAGATTGGCGAGGGGGAACCAGAGATTGGGGCTCAGACGAGCACCTGCCATGGAAATAACGATAAAACAAGGATAGGCTCGCAACGTCTCTTCTGTAGGAGAGAGGTTTCAGGGTAGAGAAAAGGGCATCCCGCACTAAGCCACGAAGTCTATTTTGTACTCTGTAAAGGCAGGATAGGCTGTTTTTAGCAGCTCCTGCCCAGATATGGCAACAGTATTCCATCCTTGGACGTACTTGGTTTTATATAGATAGAGAATTGCATCAGTAGTGAGATATCTTCTGGAGCGGTAGAAGGATCCCACCATCTTTCCAGCGACCTTGACAACAGACTTGATGTACGTGTTCCATTTCAGATCAGGAGTAAAGGTCAAAGCCAGAAGCTTGTCAAAACACGGGGCCTCACCCAGACGAGAACCATCCATCACAATTGATGCCAGATGGGGATCAGAGCGTTGATGATGTAAGGATAGGAGTTTGGTTTTGGATGCATTAAAGGTAACCAGTCACATCTTCCCCCACTGAACCACGCGCTCGAGATCAGAGGAGAGAGAATCAGAGAGAACTTTGTCATTTACAGCCTTTGATGTGTTGCCGTAGATGGTCGTGACATCAGCATAGATGTCAACGAATGATTTAAGTATGTGTTTAGGGAGGTCATTGATGTAGATCAGGATTGACCCCTGAGGGACTCCAGCATTTATATTGCAGGCCTCCGATTTTTGTCCATCTACCACTACTCTTATGAGCCTATCGGAGAGAAATGATTTAATGATTAAGAAAACATTTCCAGTGTTACCGTAGCTGGAAATCTTGTGAAGTAGACCCTTATGCCATACCTTGTCGAAGGCTTTTGATATGTCAAGCGCAATTGCCCTAGAAAGGAAGCCTTTGTCAATAGATTCACTAGTCCTGTGGGATATAACAGTCAGCACATCTGTAGATCTAGCAGAGCGGAAACTATATTGTCTGTCACTAACAAGGTTATTCCTGCTGAGGTGGTTGACTATTTCTCTATTTAATATAGATTCCAGCAACTTACTCATAACACACAGCAGACTTATTGGTCTGTACTGAGAGGGAGATGACTTATCATCTGAATTCTTAAATACAGGGCAAATTCATACCTATACAGGAGATGGCCCCTGGTATTTTTATATAGGAGTTAAATTCAACTTTTAAGTGTATTGTTTGGTTATTAAATTGTGAAGTTAAAAGAAAAAAAACCTCCTGTATGTAAAATAGTTTACTAAACAATAACCTTATTATTTCATCATTGCATTGCGCAAATTAACCTGTCTTTTTAAGTAAAAATGTAATCGATACTAACTTTCCACAGCATTTAATGACTTCTTTTTCTATTCTACCGTCTCTCTCTCTCTCTCTCTCTCTCTCTCTCTCTCTCTATATATATATATATATATATATATATATATATATATATATCTAAATATATATATATTTTTTTTCTAACCGTAGGGTATTCCAAAAACAGCTTATAAACACAAAATTTGAATTCAATCGAAAGCACCTCTCAACAATAAGTACTTCCTTCCTGGTGGTGCAAGGATTCAGCTTTTCTAGGGACACCTTTTACAAAAGCTCACCGTAACTTTCTTGGTTTGACAAAAAGCTCTGATTCCCAGATTAGATATCTTTTGAGATCTATCATATTTACATATGATTTCCGAAACAATCGCCTCCAAAGTACACAGCAATAGTTGATATGCTGTAAGCCACCTAAGCAACGGACCAAGTTTTCTCTCACCTATTCATTGCAATTACATTATAGAAATAATTATAGCGACAAATGATGATTCGATCTAAAAAAAAAAAAACAAAAAAAACTTAGATCTTTACCTTATTCGCTCACACATTCTTGACATATATGAATTATCGGCTATAGTTACTTGTGTTACTGACGCCCGCCGGCTCCTACTTTTCGTGTTAAGTTTCATAGATCTGTTGTACGCTTTGTTAAACATACGCAGCCACCTGAATGGAACAGAAAAACGCCTCTATAATTTCCATTCATCAATTTATTTGTACGCTATTATTTTCAACCCAGAGCGAATTGATAGATCTTCCAGACGTATATGTCTTGCTCCAGAAACGAGGTTAATTATAGTTTTTCGCGAATATATATATATATGCATATATATATATATATGCATATATATATATATATATATGCATATATATATATATATATGTATATCTATCCTTCGATGTTTATCTTGTGCAAAATGGCTTATCTCTGCAGACGATTAGAGACAGTTTAACCTATTATCGAGGCTAGATTGCGAAGAAAAACAGATAAATGAACACCAGGAGAAACAAAAAAATAACAGAAAAAAAAACTTCTCAGTCGAAAAGATTAAAATGGCGTTTAATATTTTTGACGACACGAATCAAAAAGGAGACAGTAAATTATATGAATCTATCTATAAGTATCGGAATAAAGTGTAATATATCTATAAGTATCGATATAAATTAGGCAAAATATACACTAACGCCTAAAAAGAACCATTATTTCCGAAGCATTGCTGCGAAATACACCGACGCCAAAGATTCTTTTCGATTGGCCATTCAATAAAAGTGCCGATTCCCTCTAGGACGGTTGAGTTTAAATCATAGCTTCTCACACCGATGCAGTTCATTATTAAATACTAGCTGTACCCGGCCACGCGTTGCTGTGGCTCAGTTTGTTAAAATGGAACACATGTGATAGTAGAGAAAAGTTTGATTCTTTTTTTCAAGAGAATGTACAAATTATGTATTTTTTTTAACAGATGTTAAGAAAATAAGCAGAAAAATACTTCCATCATTAATTATGCAAAAAAATACATAAAATGTTGATTTAGTGTTTCAATATGCTTATAAATTACAATAAAACTTGCTGAGTATGCACTGTTTTACGGTTGTTGTAAAAATGGAACGGAAACTTAAATTTCGCTTCATTTTTAATCTTTCTTAAGTTTTTAATTGTCCCCCCCAACGAATATAATCAAAACAGTAACATTCAACAATTGTACTTTATGTATATAAAACACAAAATGGGTGTTTGTATTACTGTACACATAGATTCGAAAAAGTTGTCCAAAAAAACAAATATATAACAAATAAATGTTATCAAAGCCAAGATAAGTTACTTTTCTGCCAAACTGGATATATATATTTTTCGTGTTTTTATTCAATGTAACATATTTATTCAGCTCGAAAACCATACAGTGTTTACCGATGTATTCGAAAATTCAAGATGGCGTTTCACACCCTCTTTAACACCGTAAGTATGGAAAAAAGGTGTTATAAATAAAAAACTATACAAAATACTATTAAAAACCCGCCGAATATATGTCAACCTATGTCACGGTAACATATATTGAGCGAGTTTTTACAGTGTTTTATCCGGTTTTTTATTTATAACATCTTTTCCCAAACTTAACGTGTTAAAGAGAGAATCAGACGCCATCTTGAATGTTCCAATACATCGGTAAACACTGTATGGTTTTCGAGCTGAATAAATATCCAGTTTAGTAGAAAAGTAACTTATCTTGCCTTTGATAACATTTATTTGTTATCTCTTTCTTTTTGGACAACTTTTTCGAATCTATGTGTAGAGTAATACAAACCCCACAAAATATTTATTAAACAAAGAAAGTAAAAAAAAAAAAGTTTATAACGAAAGGGAAATAATCGCTAGATTTTTAACTAATCGTCTGAAATTTTCCAAAATCGCTAATTATGTACTTGGAAAAATCGATTTTATGGTGAGATTTAAGAAACAAATAAGCAATAAATAATTATTACCAAAGGCAATAAATGCTACTTTTTTTTACTTACAGGAATCAGTTTACTGTATGTTTGAAAGTATTTTCAATCGTTTTTTTTTAATAAAAGTAAAAAAAAAAAAAAAAAGAAGTCGTATTATCGTGACGTCTGACAGCGATCGCCCGATCCATGGCTAACGTGTAGTAACGTAAACCGGCCCCCAAGAAAAAGAACAAAAAGGGAAGTCCATGTACGTGAATATCGCCGCATCGAAATTTACCTGAATGTCGTCTGGTAAGTGGTACGGTGAAAAAGTAAAGGAAAGTGGCACAAATAGAGTTGGATACACAAGTAAGAGTCGTAGATTTATATAGTCTAATTAAAACCTGGAATATCAGGTTGTTTCGTTTCGTTTTAACAATAGAAAGAGCAGAAAATGGAGAGAAAAGAAAGAAAGAAGGAAAGACCGAAAGGAAAGATTATGAAGGAAGTTTGGTAAGAAATAGCTTTACAAAAGTGAAATATCGTGTAGACTGAAAACATAGGAAAGTAGTCCCCCCACCACCATCAGCACAACAAAAGAAAATGAAAATGTGACGATGGTAAACATGCCGTAGCGTAAATCGCAGTATAGCGTTTAGTTTGTGTTTATGTTTATGGAAAGAAAGAGAAACATAGGGAAGTACCCCCACCACCATCACCCATAAAGCAAAAAGACAACGAAAGGTAAGAAAGAAAGAAAGAAAGACAAAAAGCACGTAAGGAAAGAGCAATAGGGAAGTACCCCCACCACCATCACCCATAAAGCAAAAAGACAACGAAAGGTAAGAAAGAAAGAAAGAAAGACAAAAAGCACGTAAGGAAAGAGCAAAACGGAAGTTGTGTTTGTGTAAGTAAGTTTGGTGCGTTTCACGTAAATGTCAATTCAGGTTTTCATTAAACTGTAACCACGCGGGTTATAACGAAATCGAAGTAATGTAAGTGTGAATTCAATTCCAGGTAACGGAATGTGTTCTGTTTGAATCTAATTTTTATATAATAAATGCTTTATAAATTGTGTTTATGTTTTATCCTAACCAATGGCAAAGTAACCGTGGTTCGTTTCAGCGTAGGTCCAGTCCAGTTTTTAGATAAATTCTAACCGGTGGTCGGTTTTAAATGTCTCCTGTGAACGGTCTGGAACGGTGTAAGTGAGTGGCGGTGGTAGGATGAATTTGATAGAGAGAGTTTACTTTACTACTTCCATTAAATGTAACCGATTTTTACAGTGGACTCTCACCAGACAGAATATAGGAAACTCTGATCAGCGAGATACTGGATATGTAATAACCCTATAACATACGGCAGATGTCGTGATTCAGTTTGTGAATGATACGGCTGCACCAAATGTATACAGGTGCATTCCTATAAAGGTCAAAGTCGGAGGGGAAAAATGAGTTCATTTTATTTATATAGAAGAATAGAAGATAGATAGAAGATAGACAGAAAAAGAGATGTACAAATATAAATATTATGTGAATATAATGTGAAGCTATCAATAAAGTTTTAATGGGATTAATGCAAAAGTGCTCAATACCGAAGTATGTCTAGATATACTTTTTATTTGTTTTAAACAAACATAAGGGTTCGCTACACATTCATGAATATGTTTCCATCAGCCGGCTACAAGTAACTGGAAACCTCGTCAGGCGATATAGTTTATATAAACGTTCAGTCAGTGATCTTAGATTACTCACTGAACTTATATTTATATATATATATATATATATATATACACACACAAAAACAATTATATGTCGCTACAAATTCATGAGCATGTTTCGGTCAGCAGGTTTCAATCTAAGATTACCGACTGAATTTTTGTATCAGCAATATTGTCTGAAAGAGTGTCCAGTTACTAGATATTTACATGTTCATGAATATGTAACGACATATTAATGCTTATGAAAAAAAACTATATATATATATATATATATATATATATATATATATATATATATATATATATATTTGTGCGTGCGTGTGTGTGAAATCTTTAGTTTATCCAAATTAACAGAATTCCAGTGCTTCTAAGATTTCAGTATGATTACCCGTATCGTAATTTTGACATAAAAGTTGAATAAAACTGATGTCAAGTTAATATAACAAATAAAATAATTTTACACCAGAGAAGCGTATCACATTTTATACGAGATTAACGACCAAAAACTAAGACTCCAAGATTAAAAATAGGGTGAAAAAACTCAATATAATCTTGCAAAGAAACATATAACAAAAATGTTTAATATTTCTAGTGTGAAATGCTCCTTATCTTTTAATGCGTATTGTTCTTTACTTGTGTACTGAGTACATTGAGAGTAGGTGCTTAATTTTCAACTTCTTAATCTAATGTTATAGACATTTTTCTATTCTGAATTAGAGTGCGTTGTATTTACTCGATTAAAGAATTTATACCATTTGTAATAATAATAATAATAATAATAATAATAATAATAATAATAATAATAATGATAATAATAATGGAATCTGCTCAACATGAGCTACAAATGCTAACCACTTAAAAGATAAAGGGACACTACATAAAACTATAAAAAGGAAAAAAATATGTTACATTGTAAGTTAACAGTGTAGTGTTGAAACTGACTAGCACCACACTAGATAGTTGTGAAGAGTCAAGGAGGATGAAAAGATCGATGAAAGAAAGCACCGACTAGACCTGCAATTAATGGCGGCGAAAAGAACTGAGACGTTTGGGAGTTATATTTCTATGTAAATTCCAACGAAGACCAATGAGTGTAGCTAGTGTGAAATCAGAGATAACGGCTGTTGCGATAACACATATTGTTACAAGAAAAGGTATCCCCTTTTCTTGTAAGTAAGAACCACATTAGATAAGTGAAAATGAGATTAGGATATACCGAGATTCGAACTTTGTAAGCAAGGTTCAGAAATAGATTCAGAAAATGTAATGTTGCAATTGGCTATTGTTAAATTCCATATAAAATATTTTAGATATTGTTTGTTTGTAAAAAGAATTAATTGTTCATTATTCTATGGAAATTGAATTAAAAAAGGTCAGCTAAAAATAATGAACAATACAATTAAAAGAATATATTGAAAAATAGGTTAGTGAGAATTCTTTGTCTGCAGAAGGGTGTTTTGGGAAGATGTGCCGAGCCACGTATATTTAAGCCACGTGAATTGATCACATGTATAGCCATACATATGATGTCATAGGAGAAAGGGAGATTCTCAATAATAGAAGCTAGAATTAGCATAGAATCAATCGAAGATCAGAGGCAGTCGAGTCCGGATCGAACAGTCAGTAGAGTCGATCGGACAGAGCTGACATGATAATAGGAGGGCCCTTTAGAAGCGAAGGGAGAACGTTTAATCATGTAGAGCAACTTTTAATTCCTTGACGTCATCATCATTCGACCGGTCGATCCGATAATAAAGAAATTATCATCATGTTCTTGTAAAACTGTGTCGTGTCATCATTCAACAGCAAAAGGTAATGTGTGAAACATCGTTAATATGAACTTTGTCTCCCTTATCGTTGTTATGAACTTTATATAACTCTTACAAGAAATGTATATCTCTCTCTCTCTCTTATCATCTCAACCGGTTATACATGTTTCCCTCAGTATTGTCACTAACGTTACCGTTAATATGATCTCCAATATGGACTTAAGCTGTGAAGGGGTCGAAGTTCAAAAGATTTTACTTTAGCGGTTTCTAGATAACTATTTAGCAAATTTTTCGTCTAAATATTTGAAATTTTACATAAAGAGAATTCAAATGTTCAGCAAGCGTTTGGATCAGTTTTGCGGCGATAATTTGGCTACCGAGAGGTCAAAGTTGAAAGAGATGACCTTTGCAGATTTTACCAAACTCTTTCGCCAATTTTGGGCTTAAGCACTTTTTATTATAGATGTAGGTTACCTGGAAATGAGTCAGGCTTTTTAATATATATATATATATATATATATATATATATATATATATATATATATATATATATATATATATATATACCTGGACATGAGTCAAACTTTTTAATATATATATATATATATTTCCATATGCACATAAAGTTATGAAAAGTACATAAGGCCCGAGCATAGCCGGACTAAACTGATAATAATAATAATAATAATAATAATAATAATAATAATAATAATAATAATAATAATAACTAGCGGAACGTATGGAAATTGCACAAGGAACTTATTCATATGTAATATATTGATTTTCGCATTCTGTAGACGTTCAGTGTAAATGGGACGCTCTTACATTTTTGTAAGTTTATTGTTAAACTGCGAAGTATTTATCTAAGCTAGCACGAGCGCCCAGCAAAGCCCGGTCGCAAAGTTCTTATAAATATGATATTTTTATTCTTGCAGATTTCGTATATATTATTATAGTTAATATTCTATTGTTGCGATTCGAAAAATAAAAATAATATATCCATATGACTTGGGTGCATTAGCTTGAATCGAAACCGAAATAAAAACTTATAAAAAATAGTTATTTGCTTAAAAATAATTAACTGACTAAAGGTTTAAAGAAATATTTGATAGAAATGCATTCACTGTGAATTTCTTATCTGACAAAAATTTATTTTATGAGCAAAGGAAAAAATATCTTTAACAGTGTATATCCGGATACAAGTAATTATTTAAAAAAATATTAATCACCTCAAATTATTTTGATTGATCCAGAAAGCTCTGTGGAATCCCCACTGAGTCCAGGTAATAATAATAATTAGACTACCCATCGGTCTGTTCGCAATTGGAGCTTAAAAGAAAAATGTTCAAAGAAAAAAGTGATTTTGGGATTATATTTTCTTTTATTGTAATGATTAAAACATTCTTTAAAGTGATGAGTGAAAATAAAATGAAACTCAAGAGGCATCCAGAGCACTACTGCAAGCACTGATTAAAAGTGAATTGTTATAAAAGCATAGTAAAAGTAACATTCAGCTCCCCACTCAAAAGAGAACATTTTTTAAAATGAAAACTGAAAAAAAGTAAAAGTCAAGAGGCCGGTTCAGGGCTACTAAAAGCATTAAATATAGTTATAAATATGGTTATAAAAATGATTATACTTATATATTGTATATTTATGTTTAAAGCAGTCTTTTAACTTGAGGAGAGTTTAACTCCATTAATTTATAAGAAAATAACGTAAAAGTAAATTAAACACAAACACTCATACATCGAAATAGAAAAGTAATTTATTCTTGCCTTTGGTTATTGTTATATGTTGTACAATTATCTTTAAATCTCAGCACAGTTAAACTATATTTTCTCATAAGAAAAAACGTTAAATAATTAAAAAAACAAAATGCTTACCAATCTAAGTAGAAAAATAATTTATTCTTGCCTTTTATTAGTATTATACCTTGTATATTTATGTTTAAATCAGTCTTTTTATTTGATCGTGTTAAACTAAATTTATTTGTAAGAAAACCCCATTCAAATAAGTTAAAACACAAAACTCATCATCGATGTAAAAAACGTTATTCATTCTTGCTTTTGGTTATAGTTATATGATTTATTTGTAAGGAAAACATGTTAAAATAAGTTAAAACTTAAAACTAGTGTAAACCTTGTGCATGCTTCGGAAATAAATTTAAATATTTGATTTACACTAAATCGATTTATTAAGATGCCGTTTTTGAAAGATTTCCAAAATTAAGCAGTTCTTTAAAATCTTATTTTAAAACATACATGCATTTTGAATTATTTTACTTAGGATTCCACCTTGAAATATGTGTCTATCCAGGTAACATCGTATAAATATAATATGATTAAAATATATTTTTCACTTTTAATAATTAAATTATCATTGTTTGCATACATTTCCCTAAACTGCAACTGCTACTGCGACTTTTTATTCTACTACTACTACTACTACTACTACTACTACTACTACTACTACTAATAATAATAATAATAATAATAATAATAATATAACTAATACTAACACTACTGCTACAGCAAGTACTACGACTACTACGACTACAGCTACTTCTTATACTACTACTAGTACTAGTACTACTATTACTAGTAGTAGTAGTAGTAGTAGTAGTAGTAGTAGATTGTCCATTAAATCAATGCTTACATGTCAATGTTGAAAATTATTCATTGTTTCCTTCGATTTATAAACAAGAAAAGAAAACATAAAAAAGAAGATATTTATCTTAAATCAATATGGGGAAACGGAACTTGTATATGTTTTTTCAATTGAATTTGCCATAATTATTAAATTCGGCTCTTTGATCAATAGTAAATAGATAATACACGTCAACCGAAAATAGTCATTATTTTTGTAGTTTGTGTCTACTTCTATCTTTCAATATTCAACATGAATGCGTAAAAATAATATTCAAAACGGAAATTTTCACGTACAATTTGATTTGGTGAGAAAATATCTATTGTGGTGCAATTTACAGAGTTGAACCATGAAGTTGTCGCCCCGAAGAGTACAACACTCCAGCTTTCTTTGAACACTTTTATTGAAAAAAATCAATTCAGGTAACCTCAAGGACAGTCACTTCGAATTTTACCGTGCAATTTGGATGTAAACTTTTATATCTTTTTCTTTAACTTCCCTTAATCTATGACTTTTAATTACTCATTCAATTTTTAATAATGATTTCCCATGTCTCACTGACTTTAGCAAATAGCTATTTGCTAATATTTTCTCTTCTGAAGAGATGGTAGACATCGAAACACTATAGGATAAGGAATTAAAATATTTCTAATGTATTCTTTGTCTTACATAGAATAATAAAAATCTTTGATATGAAACCCAAACATTTCACGATATGAATTTTTTAAATTCATTGAATCACTAAAATTATATATATATATATATATATATATATATATATATATATATATATATATATATATATATATATATATGAAAACTGACTCTGTAAAAATGAATACGAAATCTGCATGAATCAAAATGTTTTTAAGGGTATGCTGTACCGTGCCCGGCTAACGCACCCCGCTTTGTTTTATAATGGAAGAAAATTCTGTTTTTCCCGTGTGAATAAACCTTTCTACACAATAAACATTTTAAACAGTCCACAATTTTCCTTGTGTATTCATGCGTACATTTTGATCGTGTTTTATTAAAACGCCGACTACGGCCCCTAAACGATGCAAGGAACGACCACATGGACAAGTGATAATCATAAATGAACACCAACACATGTATGTTAAAAAGAAAACAAAAAAAAAACGAACTTTTATTAATCGATTGTGCTTCTCGATCGTTCATCAGCAAAAACCTAGAGGTGTTCAAGTATGCGTTTGTTGTAAAACTAACGTGTTAATAATTGTTTTATTTCGTTTAAATCTTGTTCATTTAATGTTTTTGTGTGATAGTGTAACAGTAAATCTATCTATATAAAAGCCAAGTACGTCCAAGGATGGAATACTGTTGCCATATCTGGGCAGGAGCTGCTAAAAACAGACTATACTGCCTTGACAGAGTACAAAATAGACTTCGTGGCTTAGTGGGGGATGCCCTTTTCTCTACCCTGCAACCTCTCTCCCACAGAAGAGACGTTGCGAGCCTATCCTTGTTTTATCGTTATTTCCATGGCAGGTGCTCGTCTGAACTATAATCTCTGGTCCCCCCTCGACAATCTTTCACGAAAAACACCCGTCTAGCTGAATCCACTGTCAAAAGTTTCCCCCACTCTATATCTGTGTCTAAATCAAAACGCGGATTCCATGACCAAAGCTTCTTTCTTAGAACTGCACGTCTGTGGAACTCTGTTCCGTCTGCCTGCTTCCCACCGGACTACAACTTGGATGTCTTCAAGTCCAACGTTAACAAATTCATAATGAACCGCCCCCTTAAGTAAACACTTCATCAAATCTCCACACTAACGTAATGTACTTGCAATAACCCTTATCCCTGAGTGGCTTACGGGCCTTGATAAGTGGTGATCACTGTGTAAAAAAAAAAAAGTAAAACGGTTGCCTTTTTCTAAACCCTACATGAAATTATGTCAAATTGTAAAGGAAAGTGAAAAAACATACCAAACAAGTAATTCGCATTTACTAGCAAAACCTGAAATGAACTCTAAAAGAAAATCTCTATTTAATAATGAAAAGTCAACAGCGAGTGTTGTATTTTAAAACTCATGTTCTAATTCATAAAATTCACTATATCTGTCTGTCTGTCTATCTATCAATCTATCTATCTCCATATTTTTTCTCAAGTTTTTGGGCGGTTTTAATGTCTCTTTAGCCGGTTAAATGTTTTTTAAGAGGTCAAAAGGGGTCAAAATTGAAAAAGAAATCGTTGCACATTTTGTACATTCATGTTAGTTTATTTCTAATCAGTTCATATGCGTGCCACATTGGTACAGTGGTAACGTCACCAGCTTTGAATGCAACAGTTTTACCTTCAGTTTCGGTACTAGCTGATGCCACTCAACTATTTTTTTTATTCTTAAAACCAAAACTTTATAATAATACGAAATCTGGACAAATTAAAATATCATATTTAAGCGTATTTTAAGAGCGGGCAATCTTGGACATCCTCTTCCCGCTTGTAAATGATAGTAATATAAACAATAAATGTTTAATTACTGTTGTAGTATCTGGATTTTATATGGACATCTTAGTAATATACCAAGATAAATAGCGGATATGCAAACTGGCGAAGTATAAATTTTCCTTTATTCTTTGACGCTACTTAATTTTAATCTGATTAAAGTTTTTCATGATTGATTTTTCCAGAGTCCAAATATATTCATTAGACCCTTTTCCAATGCCTTTGCCGATTCTGTTTCTGGTTTGAAACGTCATGTAATGTAGGCAGACCTCGACAATACAAATACAAAATTAAAGGGGAAAAGTATAAAAAAACCAAACCATGTATTAACTAAACCACCCCTCCCTTTGCCTAAATATTAAATAATTCCCGGATTCTTTAAAGACGACTGCAGCCAATTATATCCAACAGGAACAACTGAAGTGTCATTACAACAATGAAAAGGCAATTTAAATTCACATGATTTACACGATTATAATACCACGTGACCAGTGTTTTCTTAAAGCTGACGTCAGCTGACCGTAACCTGCTGAAAGCTATCTGGAAATACCAAAGGAAATAAAAGAGAAATGAGAAATAATACAAAATATGAAATAATAATAATCAATAATATTCATTTTTTTTTATGCCAGTGGGAAGTTCTACTCTTCTCTTGTATCAAGATTCGTTTCGGGCAACGTTTCGTTTTATTAAGATAATTCTTTTCATTCTTTGTCGTTACAAAATGACATAAATTACCATACTTTGTTTAAAACTAGGTGAAGAACGCGCCAATGTCATTAATAGATACTTTAGATTATTACATTTTATATATTTATGGCATTGTAGCATTGAACACCTGTAATTATCATGTAGAGGAGTATAGTTAAACACATGTCCATTAGCAAATCTGTATTGGAATAAGGACAAAAAATAGATGGGCATATTCAATGCTGTCAAGACTAAACTTGTTTCCTTCAATAATTACAAGAAACCTTCTCTACCACCAATAGCAATGTCCAAAAACACATTACCTGAAAGTACTTTTTTTACACTCCTAGGACTAACGTTCACAGGAAACATGAGTTGGAACAGATATATTGAGAGCATCACTAAGGCCGCTGCGAAGGGTAGGCTCTCTCTACCGTGCTGCTTACGCCTGAAAGTATCCTGTACTTCTATAAGACGACCAATCGCCTATGTGTGGAGTATTGTTGTCACATTTGAGCTGGTGCATCTGCTACGTCTATCGCTCTTAGACAGGGTTAAAGAAAGAGTCACAAACCTGATAGGTGCTGAATTAACATCTAAGCTTCAGCCTCTGTCCCATCAACGAAATGTTGCATCCCTCTGCCTGTTCTACAAGTATTCTAATGGTAAATGCTCTGACGAAATATAAGCATTGTATCCCCTCGATGTAAATACCCCCGACAAACAGCTAAATCCCACCCCTACACGGTAAAGATCTCTTTGTGGAAGAAACCTTTTTACTCCAATATTTTTTTCCTCAGAACTGCTAGACTTGTGAACTCACTTCCACAATTCTGCTTTCCCAACTCTACGGACATGCAAAAGTTCAAGTGTAATGTGAACAGACATCTTGCTGCTCATCTCCCTTCATATCTCTGCAACTTATGTGTCCGATCGTAGCCCCTCATTCAAAGTGACACTGCGTTTTTTGGGGTGAAAATTTAATTTAAAAAAAATGTATGTTAGAGAACTGTACGCAATGACTTTAAACGCATAACTGCTGCGAATCGTTACCCAATAACATAGTAGACGTAGTTGAAAGGTTGAATGCAAAGCTGAATAAATCCAATTTGGTTTAATCGATATCAAATCTAAAAGGACGAATACACTACATGTTTACTTTGAAAACAAAGGAAATAATGCTTATATAATATAACGTACAATATAAGTATTGGAATGTTTACATCACACGAAAAAATACAGAGCAAATGTAAGTAAATACGTTATTAAGTAGTAGAGCAATAACAGGACGTATTTACAAATTTATTTAGCTGTTAGTTACAATCTCTTTTACATATTTATTTTACAAAAAATTAGGGTACATATTTGTTTTACATGCTACAGAGAATTATTTGTGTGCATTTTCTGTAATAAAAATTGTTAAAATAAGATAAGTCATCAGTGTGTGTGCATATATATATATATATATATATATATATATAAATAAATATATAGATAGATAGATAGATAGACAGATATTTCATTCCAAATATCTTCCCGATTCCGATCCAATTACCGATGCCGTTCTAAATTTCCGATTCCAATTCGATTCCTGATTCCGATTCTTTTAATGTTTATACATATTTAATAAGAGATTTGTTGTTGTTTTTGTTTTTTTGTTTTTGTTTTATTTTCGATTATTTTCACATTATAACATAAATCCCAGGGTAATTTCCGGGTATTCTTTTCTGAGATGTTTTCCTTGTAATGTTTGCAAATTGAATGACAACAAAAGGTTTATCTTGATTTTCAACGAAATCAAAGTATATCAGTTCGTCGTTAGTATACAACATGCTACGTGAAAGTTTTCATAAACAGTTGAAAATAGTTGAGGATTATTAGGTAAAATGAGAAAACTATGTAAAAAAAATATTACCCCCCCCATTATTACAACCGAATTTCTAAATAACAAGGCCGATAGACATTAGTCGCGTGCTCTCGTGTATTGAATGAATGCGTGAATGCGTGGATTAACATGACTTTCTTAAAGATAAACTAAAATTACCGAAAATGGGCTAAAATTACTTAAATAAATAAAAAGTAAATGACTTAGAATGACTTTAATGAATTAAGGATGAATTGAATGACATTAAGAATGCTTAAAAAATAACTGGACTCCTTAAAAAACAACTGGAATGATCTGGAGAATGACTTGAATGGCTGGTTGTAAAGTGGGCGATCATTTTATACTAAATTAATACAGAAGAGTGATCCTCACTTTATATCACAGTAAGTACAGCATGTAGTAAGGACAGATACTACACTTTGATCTTGGCCAAAAGGCCAAGAAAAGTGTATTTATTTGCTCTCCCACCGAAAAAAATAAGCACAAGGCCGATTTTTAATGTGAGGAGTGAAGGGGAAATGGGGACCAGCTCCTCGGGGAGTAGGGGAGCTGGATAGGGACAATTTGTATGAAGGGTTGCCCCTACATTGACCAAGGTCTTATATATGAGGTTGATATTTATTTGCTCCTCAACCGAGGAAATTAGACACAAGGTCGATTTTTTATGTGAGGAGTTCAGGGGAAATGGGGACCAGCTCCCCGCGAAATAAAGGGAGCTGGATAGTGACAATCGGTATGAAAGGTTGCCACTACATTGACCAAGGTCTTATATATGGAGTTGGTATATATTTGCTCCCCCACCGAGCAATTTAGACACAAGGCCGATATTTAATGTGAGACGTGACAGGGAAATGGGGACCAGCTCCCCGGGGAGTGAGGGAGCTGGATAGTGACAATAAGTATGAAGGGTTTCCACTACATTGACCAAGGTCTTATATGTGAGGTTGATATTTATTTTCTCCCCTACCGAGCAAATTAGGCACAGGCCGATTTTTAATGTGAGAAGTGAAGAGAAATTTGGACCAGCTCCCCGAGTAGTACGGGAGCTGGATAGTTACAATTGGTATGAAGGGTTGCCCCTACATTGGCCAAGGTCTTATATGTGGTGTTGGTATTTATTTATTCCCCCAGCGAGAAAATTAGGCATAAGGCGTATTTTTAATGTGATGAGTGAAGGGGAAATGGGGAACAGCTCCCGGGGAGAAGGGGAGCTGAATAGTGACAATTAATATCAAGGGTTGCCCATACATTGACCAAGGATTTATATGTGGGGTTGGTATTTATTTGCTCCCTCACTGAGAAAATAAGGCACAAGGGCGATTTTTAATGTGACGAGTGAAGGGGAAATCGGGACCAGCTCCCCGCGGAGTAGGGGAGCTGGATAGTGAAAATTGGTGTGAAGTCTGTCCCCTACATCGACCAAGGTCTTATATGTGGTGTTGCCCTCACATATGGTCTATGCTTGCAATGTCTGCCGGACAGATACTACACTTTGATCTTGGCCAAAAGGCCAAGAAAAAATGGTATTTATTTGCTTCCCTACCGAGCAAATTAGGCAAATTAGGGGAGCTGATTAGTGACAATTGGTATGAAGGGTTGCCCCTACATTGACCAAGGTCTTATATGTGGCGCTGCATCCACATATGGTCTTTGCTTGCAGTATTTTTTTTTTTTTTTTACATGGGGGTCAGCACTTATCAAAGCGCGAAGGCCACTCAGGGATAAGTGTTATTGCGTGTACAGTAATACATGAGATAGTTTTGTAGTAATCATTAGTATTGGGGGTTTTGATAGAGTGTCTTACTTAAGGAGGCGGTTTGTCAGGAGTTTGTTTATGTTGGACTTGAAGACGTCAAGTTGTAGTCAGGTGGGAAACAGGTAAGCGGCAGAGAGTTTCACTGGCGTACAGTTCTAAGAAAGAAGCTTTGCTCATGGACTCTACGTTTGGATTTAGGCACAGATAAAGAGTGGGGAAAATTATTGACAGTAGTTTCAGCCATACGGGTGTTTCTCGTGAAAGATTAGCGAGGGGACGAGGGATTTGAGCTCAGACGAGCACTTGCCATGGAAATAGCGATAAAACAAAGACAGGCTTGCAACGTCTCTTCTGTGGGAGAGAGGTTGCAGGGAAGAGAAAAGGGCATCCCTCACTACATCACGAAGTCTATTTTGTACTCTGTCTTCCGAAACAGATACTACACTTTGATCTTGGCCAAAAGGCAAAGAAAAAAGTGTATTTATTTGCTCCCATACCGAGCAAATTAGGCACAAGGCCGATTTTCCCCGGGAAGTAGGGGAGCTGAATCGTGACAATTGGTATGAAGCGTTGCCCCTACATTGACCAAGGTGTTATATGTGGGGTTGGTA